>NC_080190.1:166216866-166517828 GCF_030028045.1 Hippopotamus amphibius kiboko
GCTCCGTGCACATTTGTGGAACAAATAAATGACAAACAAATAGGCTGTGAGCAGATCCGGGACCTCTGGATGCCTGGTCCCGAGAGTCTCTGGAATGCTCCCTGCATCTGGCTCTGTGCAAGGAGGCCTTACTGTTTGGCGTCGGAATGCTTTCAACAGACCTCTGCTCTTAAACCCCCTCCACCAGCCCCTCTTTGGAATTTATTTACAGCTGCTCTGGGAAGTCTGTTAGAGAAACCGCTGAGAAGCTGTGTTCAGACTGAAGGAGAACTTACCAAGAGCTGGATGCAGGGACCCTGGGCCGGGAAAGGCAGAGGGGGAGGCACAGCCTCCATGGGGATGAGGCCCGAGCCCTCATGCTGCCCCCACCGCAGCCGCTCGCCCTCCTTCCCCGCACACGTCCCAAGTGCCCGCTGTGTGTCATATCGGGATGCAGGGCCCAGAAATGCCCTCATACAGACCCTGCCCTTGAGGGACTCCTGGCCCAGAGTCCAAGGAAGAACATGCATCCTGGACAAGGGGCTTATTGAGCATCTACTATGGGCTAAGCGTGTCTAAGGCCTCCTTCCACAGCACTTACTCTATGCCAGGGGCAATTCAAAGTGATCAGTACCTCTCTCATCCCTGTTTTAGGGACGAGGAAGCCAGCACACAGAGAGGTTATGTGACTTCTCCAAGGTCACACAGCAGGTGCATGGCAGGAGGCAGGAGACCGACCCAGGCCTATACAGGGAGCACTGAACCATCTGCCACACGGGAAGGGCACTTGTGATGGTAACGGCTAATGGTGAGGCCTGAATCCCAGAGAAAGTCCCCAGCAGGCCTGCAAGGTGGGGAGTAGGAGGTCACAGGAGGGCCCCTCACCAGGGGGATGGGATGAAGCAGTACCCGAGGTCGCACACTGGGGAAACCAGGGCCATGGTCAGAAGCCACACACTGGGAAGAGGGAGCTGGAGAGGCCAGAAAAATGCAATGGCCTGGGGAAAAGGAGAAATGACGGGGCAGGAGCATTCTGCCCTTTACCTGCAGTGCAAACTCACTACAGGCCAACTCTGCCGTGAACCTGCTCTCTGCTGCGTACCAGCTGCGTCACCTCCTACAACGTCTTCAGCTCCTAGTGCCTTAATTTCCCCAAATGTAAAGAGGGGATGAAATGAACACCAACCTGCGAAGTTCTCAGAGCAGAGCTTAGCACCTCACGCGTGCTGTACACGTGGTTATTCAGTTGACAACCACTCCACATTTTATAAGGACACACACACACGCATTGCTCAGGGATGGGGATCCTTTGCTGGGGGTGGGGAGAGGTGTGGGACGTAGGAATAAGGGGGAGTGAGCAGGTAAATGCTGGGTTCAGGTGGGCCCTGTGTGGCCTTGGCAGCACGCCGTGAACCCTCTGCTGTGCAGGTAAAAATGAATTACAGACGATGGAGGTAAATTACGCTGTGCGATGGCCCTGAGCTCCATGCCTGGGAGATGCAGTCTGTTACCCAGCCCCATCCACACATTCTTACTGCCAACTAGACACAGCTCAGCCCTATCTTTCCTTTACCCCCGAGCTTCCTCCTTCCACAAATGGACTCTGAAAACCTACTATGCGCTACTCATTCTCCCGGGGATTTTGAGGAGCAGTTTGGCCTGAGAGACACATGGATTTGTTGGTCTCTTCCTCTAGGCCTGCCTCCCTCCTTCCTTCTTATATCTCTTCCTCCCTCCCTCTCTCCCTCCTTCCTCGATCCATCCATCCCGTCACCACGTCATCCATCTGCTTCCTTCATTCGTCTGGCCCTTCACTTGAAGTCTGCCTCTAACATGTGCTGTGCCGGGTCCTGTGTGTGGCTGGGCTGCAGCCCAGAGAGGCAGACAGATGTGGGCCTGACCTCGCCCGTGGACCTCACAGTCCAGGAGGGAGACAGTCAATAGCCGAACAAACAAGCAGTGGCTCCTGGGCTGGGGCAGTGAAGGAAGCCAGAGGGTGATGCACCTGGAGAGCTAGGCCGAGTGGTCAGAGAAGTGGGACACGGATGCAGAAGACTAAAGGTGCGGAGCCCGTCCTGGGGAGACCTGGGAAATGGAATATTCCAAACAGTGGAATCGTCTCCCCACACATTCAGCCATTCGGCCATCTGCCCATCCGTCTGTCCATCTTCTGTATTCATTCATCCCTGCAATTACTCACTTACTGTTTCCACTCATGTGGCAGGTTGGTCTACTTGAAAAAAAAATTGTTTTGGGGCCACACAGGTCTAAATTCTGATGACGGTTTTGCCATGCACAAGCTGAATGGTTGGGGAAATTTATCTCTTCTCTCCATGCCTTGGTGTCCTCATCTGTAGAATGGGCATAAGGACATCTAGTGAGAGAGAGGTTGTAAAGATGACCTGAGGTGAGGATTCAATGAAATGGCAAGTGTCTCCAGGAACATGACAGATGCTGCATAAATGCAGCTACTATTCCCATCACCACCAGCCAGTCACTTAGAGATGGCCCAGCTCAGGAGCGGGAAGTGCCTGGGCCTGGAGCCCCACTCACCAAGGCTGACCCCAGACACACACTCAGGCTGCATCATGTGTTCCAGCAAGATGCCTAACCCCTGACACAGGATAGGCACGAGGCCACCCAATCAGACCAGCCCAGGCTGCAGCCTATCCCAGCTCCTCACAAGTGCTGGGACGCACTGAATGGTCTGCTTCGGGCCTCCTGATGACCACACGGGGTAGGCGCTAATATGATCCTATTTCTTCAAGCAAACAAAACTGGAGGCACAGAGAGATTGCTGGTGGTCCAAGGCCCACCAGTGAGTGGCAGAGCTGCGGTAGCACCCCAGGTGTTTTCTCTCCTAACCCACTGCCCTGCCCGGGTCACCGTGTCACCTCACTCCAGATTTCCTTGGCAATGAAGCATGGTAGCTGCCCCATCTGAGGTTTCACCAGCAGACATGAGGAGGCAGCATTTCGATCATGATTTGGGAATCTGTTTCAAGTGTTCTTTGCAATCAGATTTCCTAAAAACGACCCTGGCATTCTCTGGGTTCAGCTTTGCTCTTATTAAAGAACATTGAGGGACTTTGGTGGGGCAAGCCAGCTTGGAAGGGTTTGGTTGTTGTCAGGGTTCAAAGATTTTTGTTCCAGCCCCCCTCCTGCCACTAATTCAGTGCATGACATCACCTAGCATCTCTGAGTTCCCGTTTCCCCTCCCTATCACCTGGTGGTCATGAGCTATCTCTTAGCACAGGGCCTCTACATACCTGGTGCTCATCAAAGGGTCATTGAACCTGGATTATCACCTAACACTTTGGGTAATTCCTTTAATGAAAATTTTCCGCAGTGTTTGTCTCATGGAATTTGTTTTAAGAGCCTCAAGTTAGTTCATGAGAAGAAAATGAGGACTGATATTTATTGGGCAATTTCTATGTGACAGATACCTCCACTGCCACTTTACATACAGAATTTCTACAAATCTCACATATTAATTAGGATGCATTTAGCTTAAGGAACAAATTACTCTTAATCTACAGCTTAAACAATGTCATCATATTAATTCACACAATGGGAAGTCTGAAGGCCCACGTTTGATTCAGTGATACCTTAATTTCCAAGGACCCAGGCTCTTTCTCTCCTTCTTCTCTACCATCCACAGTTTTGGCTTTTTATCCTCCAGCTTGTGCCTTATATGCTCAAAATGACTGCTGCAGCTCCAGCCATCAACTTTGAACTCAAGGAAAAGAGAATGGGTGGAGATGTTTTTTTCTCCTCCTGAGGAATGCAGTCCTTTCTAGGAGCCCCCAGCAGATTTCTCTTTCTGTCTCACTGGCCAGAATTAGGTGGGAGGCTCACCCCTAAGTCAATGAATGGAGAGATCATGAGTCACCTCTTATGAGGTCATGGCTATGGTCATAAACTCCCTCCACAAACTCAAGCCTGCCACCACCTCCAAGCAGCCACACATCGTTCAGCATCCCCTTGAATATGTTACAGAAAAAGGGAAGAGATGGCGTAATTGTTATGAAAATCACAGCGAGGAGAGTTCCCACCAAGGTCCAGAGATGGAAATTTGCTGGGGTGTGAGAGGAACAGCAAGGAGTCCACCCACCGAGGCTGAGTGTAGTGCAGGGGAGGAGGAGAGAAGAGATCAGGAAGGTGGCTGCCCTGGAGGCCACGCCACTGGGAATTTCATGCTAAGTCAATGGACGGGCTTTGGGAGGCTGGAACCAGGAAAGTCCCATCACCTTAGTTCCATTCACCAGATCGCTCTTGCGGCTCTGAGAAGTGTGGATAGTAACGAAAAGGAGGCTAAGGGACCAGTCGGGAGGCTGTGGCCGAGGTCCATGAGGGGATGGGTTGGGGGGGGCGGCATTGGAAGAAGGCAGACCAGGCTCCAAAGGAAACCCCCTCAGTGGTGTGGCAAGTGTCCAGCAGGGGGTGAAGCCCAGGCACCCCAAACCCACCAGGGATAACAGCACCCAGATACGAGGAGACAGCTCCAGTATCAAAGGGCTTCAGGCTTAAAGCAGGGAAGGGAAGGTCCGCAGATTGGAAGCCAGGACTTTAATTTGTAGAGGAGGTGACGGTAACCAGGGCCTCAGCCCTGAGCACATTTGTGAATTCCTACCATTTCCAGATGAGTGGACCAAAGCCATCCTCCTTTGCTTAAAGCCTGGAGAGAGGAGTGAAAGATGACAAATGCAAACCAGAAGCAGGAGCTGCCGGAGGGAATGGGAGGGAGTTTATTTTCTCCACTGGGAGCGTTCTCAAAGCCCCCACCAGCCCCAGTCCCTGTAACTGTATCTCCACCTCGCTCAGCCTCCACCAGGTATCCTCCCACCATCTCCCCCTCCCCACCTTTGAGAAATGCCCAGGCAGCATGACCCCAGCTCCTTCTGTGAGAATTTACCGCCCCTGTGTGAAATCACAGCCCTGTAACTTTCCCTTTAAGAGCTGTCAGAGCCGGGGAGGCTGGCCAAGCTTGGGCTGGAGGTGGGGACAGAGGGAAGAAAGAAAAAAAAAGAGAGAGAGAGTGGCAAGAAAAGTTTTTTCAGAGGAAAATGCAGGGTTTGTCCTTAACCCTGACGTCAGATCTTGCTTTAATAAAACCCCCCCAAGGGCCGCGGGAAGAGGCATATCGGGCGCTCCTGATGGACCAGGTCCGTCTCGGCCCAGCTCCCCCGAGAGTTGGCCGGATCCTCTGGGCTGCTCTGTAGATGCCTTGGCCACTGACCTCCAGGCATGAGCTGGTTCCTGCCCTGGACGCTGGTGGCAGTGACAGCAGCAGCAGCAGTGAGCAGCACCCCGGCCACGGTGAGTCCTGCCCGGAGGGGCGTGGAGAGGGGTCCCAGCTCCCATCTCCACGGGTCCTGCTGCGTGGGTGGGCAGGATGAGAGGGCTGGAACGTTGCGGGGCAGGGAGGTGTCCACTGAGGAGCAAGGCGAGGCCCAGGCTGAGGAGTAGGGGTGCTGGGGACGGCTGATCCTGGCAGGGGGAGGAGGACGGCCAGCACCTGGGCAAACAAAACAAACAGGACTTCCATGCCCTTTATTCCCACCTGAAACTCAGCAGAAAGGGGCGCTCGGAGGAACAGAGTCAGGGAGCCTGGACTCCAGTTGTAGTTCTGCCCAGACTGGCTGTGGGACCTTGGGCTAGTCACTCACTGTCTCTGAGCAGCATAAAGTGGGGGAGACTGTTGTTGGATTTCTAGTGTCTGAGTTTGGAAAATGAGTCCCCAAGTGTTGGAGATGCTACAAGGCGGGGTTGGGGGGTGGGGAAAGGCCAAGAAAAGTTGGAAGAGAAAATACCGGCTTTCAACAAAAGAGCTCACTTGCGCAAACAGTGCTTGTGGTGATTCTCTAACTGCGCCGCCTTGAACTTGCACAGTCCTCTACAGTTTATGAAGCATGCACGTTTGGGTCCTGCAGAGGAAGCTGTTTCAGGGGGACGCTGAGGGTCATCTCTCTCCCACCTCCATCCCAGGGTGCACGGAGGGGAAAGGAGGAAGGTCTGCACCTCTGAGAAGCCAGGGAGTGAGACACGTGGCAGCACAGAGCCAGGCGGCTGGCTTGGCTCGGGGCGTGGAGCAGGCACAGGGCAGGCAGGAGGTAGGCAGCTGTGAGGAGCTTCTGAATCCAAGATCCCACAGCCTGTGCCTGGGCCTGCTGCCAGTAGTGAGGCCAAGAGACCAAGGGAGGATGGCAAGAGGGAGTTTATTACCCACTCACACGAGCAGCTTTCTTGGGGATCAATGTGCCCCATTCCTGGATGAGGAAACTGAGGCTGGGGAGTAAGCCCGTGGGTTCAAAGACACTAGTTCTGAATCAACCAGATCTGAGGCTGAGGGCTGATGGCCGACCACAGGCCAGATGCTCATAGGAGCTGGGGGTTGGGTGTTCTGCCAAGCGTGGTAGTGTACATATGAGATCAGGGAGGGTGTCTATGTGACTCTCTGTTAAATTCTCCATACCTTGCCTGGCTTCTCCCCATACTTGGTGCTGAACCATCCTACCAAAAAAAAAAAAAAAAAGAAAGAAGGAACTTCCCTGGTGGTCCAGTGGTTAAGATTCTGCGCCCCCAATACAGGGGACATGGGTTCAAACCCTGGTTGGGGAACTTTTAGGGAGTTTCTGATTGACATGTACACACTGCTATATTTAAAATGGATAACCAACAAGGACCTACTGTATGGCACAGCGAACTCTGCTCCATATTCTTTAACAACCTAATCGGGAAAAGAGTTTGCAAAAGAGTAGATCCATGTATACGTATAACTGAATCATTTTGTTGTACACCTGAAACTAACACAACATTGTTAATGAACTATTCTCCAATATAAAATAAAAAGTTAAAAAAAAGGATAGTAATTCCATTTTACAAACGAAAGAAATGTAAACGGGGCAAATAAGGGACGTGCCTAGGGTCTCACAATTAGTAAGTCGGAGGGTTCAAATTTCCATCTCTTCCTGCCAAATCCCACTTTTTCTTCCAGAGCTTTCCTTCAGACTTGAGCACCCAGAAGGTGACAGATCAGCCTTTATTTCAGGGTTGCTATGTCTGGGAGGTCAGGGAGTGGATGGAGAAAAGATGAGTGGGGTAGGGTAGCGAGGTCTGAGTGAGGAGGAGGAGAAGAGAATTATATCGAGGGGCCAAGTACACGAGAACCCCAGGTATCTCCTCAGAGCAACCAGCGCTTGGGAAGAGCAGGTACAGGTCCACAGGCACCGCCCAGGGGACGCTCGGCACTGGAGCTGGGAGTCCAGACGGACCCAAGCAGCAGGATGGAGAGAAGGCTTCCGGGAGGAGACAAGGTACCTCTCCTCTGTGCCCCTGCCTGGGGACCTTCTCTGGGGACCCACACTTCCCCGCCGCAACACTGTTACCTGATTCAAGAGCTCCCTGGAAAGAGACTTGATGCCCTCAGTGAGGGCTGGGAGACAAATGTCAACCTGCACTTTGCTTTAGAGCCAGGTTCCATCCCCAAACTCACACATAAAGGGAGTAAGAGTCTGCTCAGGGTCCCAGCGAGGTTTTAACGGAAAAAATGATGTAGATGTTCATATGGGAGAAAAAGTTTGTGAGAAGTGCCAAAAAATCTTCGAGGAAGTTGAATTGTGAGGGAGGACTTGTCCTATCAGATAGCAAAACATTACCGAAAAGTTCTGTAATTGAAGGAGGAAGAAGCCAACCCAGGAAGAGATAAATCCAGGAGCAGGACGGGGCAGTGAGCTCAGAAACGTAGCCAAGAGTATTCGGTAATGTAACACAGGATAAAGGTGAGCTACAGATAGGCCTTGTTTTTCCATCTCTTTGTTCTTTTCTTCCTTCTACATGCACTGAGTACCTTCTTTGTGCTAAGAGAAAGGGTCTGCATTTGGGAGTTGCTGCTAAGCACTGCGCCAAAAGCTATACATTTATATACATAAGACCTTCTTCAGCTCATCCAAATGACATTTATGATTATTTATTAAGCATCTCCTAAATTCTCATAGCAATACTATTAAGTGGTTGTAATCATCCTCCTTTGCAGATAAAAACTGAAGCTCAGAGAGGTTAAGTAATTCACCCAGGGTCACACAGCTAGAAATCAGTGGAGCTGACACTTGAACCTAGGTCAGCTCTCAGTCATACAGCCTCCAGCCTCCCTGGTCCATGTACCTGTGCGGACATGAGAAGCACTGGGTCCGTGCCCCTGCTGAGCTTACAGGCCAGCGAGGCAGGTGACAGCCACCCACACGTCAGAATGAGAGGCAGCAGGGGTCTTGTCATCCAGGAGAGAGGGGCTGTGGGCAGGCTGTGCCACCGGCTGGTCCCCTAACCACTCAGACCTCCCTGTCCTCTCTTGTTAATTGGGGCTGACAACCTGAGCCCTACCAAGCTCCCTGTTGCCGAGGAGTGAACCCAGGGCTGCTTGAGGGAAGCCTCTCAGAACCATGTGACCAAGTACACAAACGCTGTGCTAATAAGTTCTGGGGCACACATTGGGTCTGTGTACAGCTGAGACCCACAGCCCTTCTCCCATAGCAATGTGTGTGTGTGCACAGGGCTATAAGTGCGTGTGTCTAAGTGATTGTGGCTTGTCTGAAGGTATAAACCCCCATGGTGTGTGTGCGCGTGTGTGAAGATGTGTGGGCTGGGTGTGAAATGCAAACCCACTCGCAGCTCCTCGGACCAACTACAGAATAACGTGGCCCCGGGTAAGGGGCACATCCCTTTTAAAGAGTGCAGGAGCATGAACGAGATGCCTTCTTTACACCTCCTGTCTATAGCTGGGACCTGAGCTAGCATTTCAAACTCCACCCCGGGCCCCACACCCACCAGCTCCCTGCTCAGAGCCTCTTCCGGCAACTTGGACGCTCCGCTCCCAGCTCTGGGCCCCTTCCGCCCACGGCTTGTCCAGGATGCTGGCGAGAGTGCAGCTCAGGAAGGCACTTTCCACCTGGGCACAGCCCTGGCGAGGGCTCATCCCCTGGAACGGGCATGGGAATGGAGCTCCTTGGGAGACCAGATCCTGACCTCAGGCTGGGCAGTACCTCCAGGCTGTCCGCGGACTCACCTCCCCGGATTTCAGGAAAGGCCCCTGCCCCAGGCCAGCAAAGCAGCCAAACACCAGGAGGCTGTCCTTGTGCAAACAGAAACCCTGGAATTCCTCCCAGGGACCTTTGCCATCTCTCTGAGCAGAGGGAAGGGGCTGCTACACACACTGTAGGTTACATGTGGGAGCAGTGAGGCGAGCCTGCAGTGGTCCAGGGTGGAATCCCAGGAGGAGCTGGGAGGGATGCCAACCACACCCCGGGAAGGAAAGCAGGGTAGGAAGGCTCACAAGAGAACCGTCTAACACTGCAGATGTCTGGAGGCGGGGCTTTGGGGCATCCTTCCTTCCTGCCTTCATTCAACACCCGCTGTGGCGCATCCCCCATCCCAGTAACATGGATGAGGAGGAGGGCTAACGCTGGTCCAGCGCTCACTGTGTTCTGGGCACTGTGTCCCCAGCATCTGCCTGTATCAGCTCACTTGAAAACCACACACCTACAAAGTAGGCTCATTATAGTCTAGACCTGCACGGTCCAATCAGTAGCCACTTGCTACATGAGGCCGCTGGGCATCTGAAATGTGGCTGGTCCCAGTTGAGCTGTGACAGTAAAATACAGACTGGATTTCAAAGACATAGTATGAATTCGAGACCATAAAATTCTCATGATAATTTTTTTCTATTGACTCCACATTAAAATGATAATATTTTTAACATATTGGGTTAAACAAAACATATTATTAAAATAAATGTCACCCTTACCTTTTAGTGTGGCTGCTAGAAAATGTAAAATTCCATCTAGAACTCACATAATGTTTTACTAGACAGTGTTGCCCTGGAAAGACAGAAGTGTACCTAGAACGGTTATAATAGGAGGGGAGGGAAAAATACTGAGCTCCTCTCCCTCCGAGCTGTGCATCCTCAGACAAGTAACCCAGCCTCTCTGAGCCAGTTTCTTCATCTATAAAAAGGCATAATATTAGCACCTGCTTCTTGGGCACTAATTCTCTTGGGAGGATTAGAGAATACAGGGAGGTAAAGCACATGAAGCCCCAGCACGCCCAAAGGGAAATGGGAACTGATTGTCACTCCAAACAGCAGGGGTGAGGCATCCCAGCTTGAGTGGAAGCACTGGCTGCAGAAAAGTGCCAGGTCCAAGCAAGCGAGCAGCGTTTTATAAAGACCTCAGGCTCAGTAGCAGATAGGCAAGAGGAGGGGCACGTAATTGGTGGGCTGTGCTGGGCTCAGTGCTGAGTTAGTCTTTGGAAGATCTCGAGCTTTCCATGTCCTGACCAGCCTCCCAGCACATTTAGAGGGAGTCAATGAATATTTTTGGGTTATCATGTCGGAAAAAGAAATATTGTTGTTGATGTTGAGGATGCTGATGGTGGTGATGACGGTGGTGATGAGGATGCTCGAAGCTGAGACTTGTGTCTTACAACCCTGAGTCCGGTTGACATGGACAGTGATTTTCTTAGCCCAGCCACTCACCTGTTCCATGGACACTAACAGCACTGCTCTGTGCCCAGCCCCTTCCTATTTCTAGACACGCGGTGACAGACGGTCCGCTCAGCCCCTACCCTCAAGGGTGACTCACATGTTGGGGACAGATTTTTACACGAGCACAGACAAACGTGTCAAAAAGCTGACAGGGAAGCTCAGAGAGCTGCAGAAGAAAGAAACCAATTAGGGAGGCTTGAGACTGAATTCCTGGAGAGACCTCACCCCCACCCAGGCACCTGTACATTAACTGGCACCTCGATGATTCTTACGCACACTTGGTTTCCAAAACCATTGAATTAGAGAGGCTCTGGTCTCTCCTCCAGCCTTGACGTGCTGATGATCTGCCAGCTCTCCTCCTCCCCTTCCTCCTCCCCTCCTTCCCCTCCTCCCTTCCTCCTCCTCCCCTTCCTCCTTCCATCACAGGGGGAGGGGGAGGGGGAAGAGAGACAGAATCAGAGAAGGAACTGGGCCTCTCAAATGTGAGTAATGGGCATTCCAGGGGATGTGATAAAATCTGCTCATCCTGTCCCCCTAATCTGGAGGCAAGTCCTGGCTTGGGGCATGGCCTGTGGCTCTGCTCTGCCTTGATGAGGGTGTGGGGGGCAGGGGGTTGGGGTGAGACCCCAGGCCCAAAAGCCCAAAAGACAGGAAGGGAGGGGTCCTCTCCTGCCCACCCCCTCCCCACCCCTGGACTCCTGTGTTGAGTCTAGGAGTGGAGAGAAGGGCCTGCCCAGGGCCGGAAGGGGGAGGAAGAAGGAGGTGGTGAAGGCTGGAGGAATGTTCTGAGAGAGATGGGACTCGGACCCTGCCCTTGGGGCAGAGTGATGAACTTGCCCAGAGAGCTGGTCATCACTGTGACTGTAGGCAAGCCACTTGCCCTCACAGTGCTCATTTGCTAATCTTGAGATTGAGGAGATTGGGCTTGACCCCAAACTTGCTTCCAGCTGGACGCACCATCCAGTCCAAGGGGCCGCACTCATTCACCAAGGGGGCCAGCCGCAGGCTCTGGTGCCATGATTCTTGTAAGAGAACTTATGCTACTGCCTCTGCATTAAGAGTATTCTCGGCGTGGCATCCCAAAGGCCCATGCTCTGGGATGTCCCTCTAGACACGCGTCCTCCCCTCAGGGTGTCCCCAGATATTCTCCCTTTGGCCCACATCTTCTCTTTCAACACTTAGAGTGTACCCCGGTCTCAAAAAACTGGAAAGCATGCCACCAGCTAATCTCCAAGGGTCCTCCCATCTCACCATCTCAGTGGTACCCGGTCAGGCCTGGTCCTTAGGATGCCCAGATGCTGCTGCAAAGACCCATGCCAGCTCCCTTGGGCCTACTGAATGGGTTGCACAGGTGTCCAGGACTCCAGAGTTTTGACACGTTCCACACAGTCAATCCTCGAGGTCTTGTCAATTCGAGAAGCATCCTTGTAGATACCATTGAAGAGTTTAGTCCCATCTGCCTTCTCGTCGCTGTGAATAATGCCTCCATCTGCCCATCAGAAACCCGGGGCCATTATCCACACTTATTTCCACACCCAGTGCCTCCAGCTCCCCACTCGCCCCAGGTGCCAGTGGGAGCTGGGCCCTCTTTCAGCTGAGCCCCTGTCCTGCGCCTCTCAGGATTTCCTCTGTCCTAGAGGGTCAAGCCCACACACAGAGCTTGGAGGGAAGAGAATGAACTCTGCAGCTGGAATGAGGTAGAGTAAACCACAGTTTGAATTTAGACAGGGGATCATCCTGAGCACGTGTCTTAACCTTTCTGAGCCTCAGTTTCCTCATCTGTGACCCGAGGGCATCTACCTCTGAATGTAGATGTGCCAAAGAATGGGTCGGGTCGAGCACAGAGCCTGGAGCAGATGGTCCTCCTTGGGTATCGCTTTACTCCCTCCTCTGAGTCTAACCCAGGCCTGTTTCCAGCCTCATCCTTTGGGACTGTCCTTCTTTAACTTCTTTCCAACTTTAAGAGCCATTCTCCCAAACACTCAAGTGTTCTGCCTCTGTGCACACGCCCATGTTGTTCCTTCTGCCCGAAATTCCTTTCCCCACCTTCTCTGTTGATGAAATGCTGTCAGGGTAACTGATACCCCCTGAGAGGCTTCCCTCAGCATCCCCCAACCAGAACAGCTGGCATCCTACCTGGGGCACCCATGGGTCCTCATCCTCGCCCAGGTGGAAGCAAACACATCCCTTAGCGGGAGCTCAAACCAGGCCCTACCCAACACGTGCGCCACCTTCCTCACATCCCTTCCTCCTGCAAGACAAACCCCTGGGCCTTGGCACGTGCTGTGCCCTCCCCCCGGCTGTGCTGGTGCTTTCTCCCCTCTGGACCGGACACGGTCTCTACTCAGTTTGCTGGCATGTAATCACATGTTATAGGTGTCCGACGTATGCTTGCTGGTTGAATGAGTGAATAAGCAAAGCTGGGAGCTAACCTGGGTGGCTGGGTAGGATGTGTGTAGTGGGGATGGGGAGGAGGGGTGGCACCGACCTTTCTAAGTGGAGGCTTCGTGCCGGGAGGGGAAAGGAGGGAATGTGACAAGAGGGCCCGGACCCGATCACTAAGAGGGCTGAATGACAAGCTGTAGCCACGGGCTTGGTTCCTGAGCACAAAACAAGGAATCAGAAGACCCCATTCTAGTACAGGCTTTGGTTTTATCTCTGAGCCTCGATTTCTTCATCTGAAAGTGGAGACAAGAAACCCACTCCGCCCATGCTCTCGGGAGGATGGAGTGGTGGCCTGGGGAAGGTGGCAGCACACCGCCCGGGGGCTGAGAGCCAGCTTCCTCACTTCCTGGCCGGGTTTCAGCTTTTCATCCGTACAAGGGACCTACACACCTAACTCACAGAGCCCTAGTGACAGAGGCAGAGAATCAGATTGGATGCTGAGCGCGTGTCCAGAAGGAGCTTGGGGCCCTGATGAGAGCGTGACTATCGGGGTGCTTTGGGGTTGGGGGTGTTGTCTTCTAGGCTTTTCTGAGAGTTCCTGGACAGCAGAAGCTGGTGGGTGGGTGGGTGCTGCGTGGACGGGGGCTCTAGCCATCTCTCTGTCCTTCCTACCGCTGCCTTTGGAGTTCAAATCTGCCCCCCCCCACTCCACCCCCCCCACCAGCTGTTTCTGGCTCCACCCCCCACTCCACCCCCACACCAGCTGTTTCTGGCTCCACCCCCCACTCCACCCCCCCACACACACACCAGCTGTTTCTGGCCCCACCCCCCACTCCACCCCCCCAACCAGCTGTTTCTGGCCCCGCCCCCCAAGTGGCCAAGTCCTGACACTTGCAAACTTCAGCTCTTAAAGGATCAAAAGCACCAACGCTTGCTGGGCCCTCACTGTGTGCTCAGGACCACACGCATCTCACTGAGCCTCACTGAGTCCTGAACGGCAGGAGCCTGTATCACCCCCACTTTATGGGGCCGGAGACTGAGGCACACATTTTAATGACCTCCCTGCAATCCATGCTTCAAGAACCTCCCCCCACCCAAGCTCTCCACGCAGGACTGGCAGAACCCCTCCCCAGGGTGTCCTGTGTGCCAGCCCCGGGCCCACGTTCTGCCCTCCCCGCCTGAGTCAGGGCCCCATCCAGGAGGAGGGAAGGGGGGTGGTGTCGGGCTCCGGGCAGTGGAGGGAGGGGACACCTTATCTGAGGCCCAGCTCCGTGAGCTGACGGTCAGAGCCGGTTGGCGCCAGAGGGATTGCCTCGCCCCAGCCTGCCCTGTCGGGGGAGTCAGTGGCTCGTCCAAGGCCATGGTCTCAGCATCAGGGCTGAAGCCCAGGGTCTCCTGCCTCCAGGTCCGGCTGCAGGAGCTGAAGGTGGTTCCCTCTGTCCCACTGGATGGCTGCTCGCCCTTCCCTTGTATGCAGAACAGGCCTGAGCTCTACGGAAGGCAATTCCTTCCACCCATGTCTGTACTGGCCATTGCTCCAAGGCTGGTCCCCTCCCTGGTCAGACGTGGCCTCCGCCACGGCCAGGCCTGGAATGTGCAAGACTCTGTGCTCCTTTCAGTGAGTTGAGTGAGCTAGAAATTAGGCAAGAACGGGGTCTCTTAGAGGTGGTTGGAGGAGTACGAGACCCAGGGTCAGAGCTGAGTGTATCATTTTCTTGCTGTGTCTCTAGCCTCCGTGAGCCTCAGTTTCCCCATCTGTCAAATGGGGACCATCAGTACTGCCCTCGCAGGACTGTTCTGGTCATCACCTGGCACAGAGGGCTGGCTGACTCATAAAAGACCCCCTTTTTCCCCCAGGGGGTGCACACATCCTAGGCACCCTCAGGTCCCCTGACCATGACCCCTGCCTGCCTTCTCTGTGTCCTTGAACCCTAAGCCCCAGTAAGGCTGACCACTGGTCATTCCTGCACCATGCCACGTTATAGCTCCCACATGCCCCTGTTCATGCCATTCCTCAGCTTGGATGCTGTCTCTGCCCTTCTGGTCAGTTCTCACTCATCCTTTAAAGATGCAGAGCAAATGCCTCCTCCTCCAGGAAGCCCTCCCTGCTTCCACAGCCTTGCCCCTTCCTTTCTCACTGTGTTCTCACAGCCCCTCCTAGACTCTGCTGAGACAACCTGCAGTGTGGCCCTTGGGTGTGATGCCTTAAGAGACTGATAGTGGGTTCAAATCCCAACTCTGCCACTTGCAAATCGCCTTGGGCAAATGATCTGACCTTTGTGTGGCTCAGTTTACTCATCTGTAACTGGGGGAGATGATTATAAAAGCAGTCTGCCTCTCAGGGTTATCACAAGGATCAGATGACTTAGAGTGGAAACTCATAAAAGAGGCATAAAAGGCAAAATGCAGACCATGTAGACCTCATTTTGATCTTGATTCAAAGAAACCATCTGATTTTTTCTAAAGCTTTGAGATAATTAGTGAAGTTTGAATACAGACTAAGTATTTGCTATAGAGAAAATTACAAAATTGTAACCAATTTGATTGGTGTGAAAATTGATATTTTTAAAATTCTCCATACTTTAGAGACACTGAAGAATTACAGGTAAAATGTCATGCTGTCTGAGATTTGCTTTGAAACCCTCAAGAATGAAAACATATGTGTGTAGGTGGGAGTAATAGAGGAAACAAGATAGAGGAGTGGTAATTATTGAAGCGGGAATAGGTATGTGAGACTCATTCTATTATTCTCCCAACTGTGCAAATATTTGAACACATCTCCCAGAAAAAAATGAGCACGTTTTAAATGTGACTATATGGGAGCCTGATAGAAACTCCAGCCACTTGGCGATGCACGCCATGAGGGTTAGCGCTTATTAATAGCACTGTCACCCTATAACAGAACTTAGCAAAAATTTCCTAGAAAAGACCAGATAGTAAATATTCTAAGCTTTGTGGACTATAGGCTCTCCATGGAATATTCTTTTTCGTTTGTTTTTTTACAACCTTTTTAAAGGGTAGAACCCATTCTAGTCTGTTACAAAAATGTTGTGGGCAGGATGTTCCCGGGGGTTGGTTTCTGGTCCTTGCTCTACAATGCAGGTGCCTTTTTCATACTCCCGTCTCCTCCTTAGGAAGCTAGGTGCTCCGTGAGGCTTTGTACTGGGAACTTCGTAAATGCTTTATATACGTTTGATGAATGAACGAATGCATGGCTCATTATTTGGAAAGATATCTGGCCTCCTGCCCTTTCTACCTTCTCCAAATAAAGTTGACTTTCCTAACCAGAAGCTCACAAGACTGAGTGTTTATAAAACCAATGAACAGAAAATCTCAACAATCCTTCCACCTCCCATGACGTGCAGCCAGGCCAGCACTGAGTCAGCGCCCGGCCTTCAGGTCCCTGAAGATACAGCCATCGGAGCTGGAGTGAGTGTGGAAGACTCTGGGCAGTGCTGGTTCCTCCTCGAACACTCAGGCCAGGCACCCTGCGGGGGGCTGAGCTGAGAGCTTTCCAGGATGGTGGCCCCACCTGCAGGGCATTCCCACCACAGCCCCCAGGTATAGATCCCTAGGGGTACCCTCCTCTGAGGTGGTACCCAGAAAATAAGTGTCCACCAGCTCGCATGGTAGCTACCTGTTAGCTACACCAGATGTGAAAACAAAGCGTTGGGGAGGGCAGGACACAGGGCATCCCCAGCTCTGGACCCAGGCCCGTGCCCACATTCTCCCACCGCCACCCTCCCCCCCACCCCCACCCCAACGCCTCTTTTTTCAGTGAAAGAACAAAAAGAAACTGCTTCCAGGCAGGGCAGCCTTTTCCTAAAACCCCCAGGGCCCAGCTGGGGCAGGCTCAGGCTATTCCTGTCTCAATCCTGCCCCCTGGTGGAGCATCTGGGTGCGGCCGCCCAAAAGCGGACAAGCTAAGCTCTCAACCATCCCTTCCACTCACCGAGCGCTTGCCCAGTGCGTGCCAGGCTCAGTGCTGGGCACCCAGGAGTCAAGAAAGGGCAACCTGTCCGCGAAAAGCCGCCAGAGAGGCTCCCATCTCCTCTTCCGGTGGCCCTTGGCAGCTTGGGCTCGACTGCATCACAATTCTCACCACCCCGTGTTGGGATCTTGTGTGTGTCTGTACTGCGACTGCCTTCGGGTAAGAACCACACCTTGTTCATCTGAGCACCAGCTGCGCAGGAGATGCTTAGTGCATGTGTGTGACGGAAGGATGGAGGAATGAATGAATGGATATGAATGTGAATGAATGAGGGAGTAGGGCAGCATGGTGATTACAAGTCCCTCTGGAGAGACACTCTGGGGACACTCACAGACCCCTGCCCAGCTGCGAGACCGTGACCAAGCTCCTTAAGTTATCTGAGCCTCAGTTTCCTCATCTGTGAAATGGGGCTAAGACTCTAACTGCTCATTAGGGCTGCTGGAGGATGCTGTCATCATCACCATTTTACAAATGAGGAAATAAAAGCTCAGAGAGGGTGAGCACAGCCCTGGGTCACAGAGCCTTGGGAAATGGGTTCCCTTACTGCAGATGCCCTGCTCTTTCCTCCTGGTCCCAGTGCCCTGTTCATCGATAAACCACACACTCTCAGAGGATGGTGGGGCCCAGTTCCCTCATCAGTCAGGATGATTAAGGTCTCCTGGGTGGCACCTACCACTGCCAGCCTCCTACTCTCTGCACCCATACCTACCGCCATTCATTTTTATAAAAATGAAATAAAACTGTCAGTAAAAGTCAAATGATAGACTTACATGTTCCTGGGTCCATTTTCAGGCAGCTGGAAAACACTAGAAAATCTGCAGGTACTGTGCACCTAAACGTCATAAAATTATAAAATTATATATGCAGCATTTCCTACAGGGTCTTCAATTTTTCAGTTGAAATTTTTTTCAATTCTTTTCCTCTTTAATTTTAATCTGCTTAAGATTGTCCAACAAACACAATTAAAGGGATTTCTTCCTTGCTTTTAACCTGGCTGCTGATTATTCCCCCTGTCCAGAGGGTTAAGTATCTGAGAACGTCTTGGTCCACTCAGGCTGCTATAACAACTGGGCGGCTTCTAAACAACATGAATGTATTGCTGTACAGTTCTAGAGGCTGTAAGTCCATGATTAAGGCCAGCATGGTCGCATTCTAAGGAGGATGCTTTTCATAACTGACATCATCTCATGTGTCCTCAGATGGCAGAAGGGACCAGGAAGCTCTCTGGAGTCCCTTTCATAAGGGTACCAATCCCATCCATGAGGGCTCCACTCGCGTGACCCAATCACCTCCAAAGTCCCCACCTCCTACTATCATCACCTTTAGAGAGGTTAGGACGTCAACATATAAATTCGGGGGGACACCAGCATTCAATCCACAGCAGACACTTAGGGGTCTTATCACGGGGAGCTGCTCTTTTTTAATTTTTTTTCATTTTTCAGTCTTTTTCACAAAACATTCAAAGCAAAGTACATCATTTCAATTAACTACCCGACACCTGCTTACCGAGCTGGGTGTCATCCTATGAAACCACAGAATGGTGTGTGTTCTGCAGATCGGCCTGGACTGTTTGGTGGAAGGCTGTTCAAGCCACCAGTGAGTTAGGCATGTAAGTGCAGTTCTAGAAAAGTCACATGTTAAGAAAGGAAGATGGCCTAGAATCCCCCCACTTTATCCACCTCCGGCCCAGTTCTCTAAGACACGGTTCCCATTCTCAAAAGAAACCCCAGGGGTGCAGGTCCATATATAAATTCTGGGTCCAGCATAGAAGAGCTGAAGCTGAGTATTCCAAGTGGGCTCCAGGCATCTTAACAAGGTCCTTAGGCCAGTGGTTCTCACCCTGGGCTGCACTCAGGGCCCAGGATTCTGCCCAGACCACTTCAGTCAGGCTGTCTGAGGACAGTGGCCGGGTATCAGCGTGTATTAAAGCTTCTGGGTGGTTCTAACATGCAGCAAAGCTTGGGAGCCATGGTGGGAGGTGACCGTTGAGGCACTGCCCTGGGTCTCTGAGGACAGAGGAGGCAGGCGGTGGGCTCGGCCGGGAGCTGAGGGGCTGCGCGGGCGGAACCGGGTAGGAGCCTGAGCTCTGGGCGCCTGGCCCGGGAAGCCTCAGGGCACGGCACCCACCCTCCTGCCTTCCCCGTAAATACAGTGGTGTCCACGGGGAGTCCACATCCAGAAGCACATCAAAAAAGAGACTTTTATGTGAACAACTGCAATTTGGAAGTACCCAAGGCTGTTCTTGACTCTCTCTGGCCTTCTCCAGATGATAGATATTCTCCTTGCTTTCTGATTATTTTCCTTCCCCTTTTTTCACCTTTAGCTTTTGCTGTTAGAAAAAAAATGATGTAGGCCCCGTACAGCAGTGAGTTTGCAATGGTCCCGTACCAAGGCCAAGGGCAGGCAAACATGCAGCGCCACCTTGGGCATTCAAGGTGGCTGATGTCGTGTGTGTGTGTGTGTGTGTGTGTGTGTGTGTGTGTGTGTGTGTGTTTGTGTGTGTGTGCGCGCGTGCGCACGCGCGTGCGTGCATTCACTTCCCCTGGGGTGTGGGTGCTGGACAAGGCAGTCGGGATTCAGAGGGTCATGCACCAGTCCTAGGGGTCCTCGGGCCCTGGGGTCTAAAGGTCTTCCCATCCCACAGCTCACATAGAGGACCTTCTAGGTCTGGGAGGTTTCCTACCACTAGATGGCGCCAACAGCAAGGGCTTGGCTCAGCAGATCTGGTGCCCTTCCCTCCAGGGCCCCAGAGAGGGACTGTCACCTGTTTCCTTGTCCAAGGGTGGCCTTCTTTGCAGCATCCCTTAAGTATCTGTGTGCCCTGGGGCTCCCGGCATGAACTTGGAAAGGAGGCTTCCTTCTAGGCAGCTTTAACTTGGTATGGAGACAGCAGGATGGAGAGTAACCACGTGGAGATAGTTACTCTCCAGATTACAGCCCGTCCCCGCTCCAGATCCTCAGGCCCTGTGCTGGGCCCTGTGGGTACGAGGGGCGGCACTCAGGCAAGGAAGTGCAAGGGCAAAGTCATGCTTTTGAGAGTCTGCTGTTTGCCAGGCCTGCACACATGGTGCTTCTGCATACACCATGCCCCTGGCACCCCCAATAGCTCCCGAGGGGGCATTATTGTGGCCATTTCACAGATGGGGATATTGAGGCTCAGAAAGGTCAGGAAGCTTGTTCAAGGCCACACAGAGAGAACCCACTTCTGACTGTCTCCGGTCCCATGTGCTGTGTTCTTGACACTCAGAGCGGAGAGAAAAGGTTCCAAGATGATAGGTCCTGAAAAAGCAAGAGACACCAAAACCCCTTAGAGTCAACAATCCTCCGTCCATACATTCCACCGAGCAACGCTTACATACCCTGCTGTGGGCTGTGGGCCATGTTTCAGGCCCACAGAGAGAAGTGAGGCACAGACACTGCCCTTTACAAGTTCATATTCTAGTGGGGGAGGCAGCACCTCTAATACAACCAGGAAAAGGCATGGAAGGCTTCCTGGAGGAGACGGTTTTTTGATTTCCCCTGCCAAGAGTAGGTTCTGAGGGTCTAGGGATTGTCAGAGATGGTCAAGGGGACTCATAAAGCTTGGGCCTCCACTGTCACTAGGAAAAGTCTCTCTCCATGGAGGCAGAAAGAGGAGTATGTGTGTGTGTGTGTGTGTGTGTGTGTGTGTGTGTGGTTTCATTGATTTAGGGGCTTGGGGTTTTGTTGTGTCATGTTGTGTTTTTCAAGGAAAAGCAAACAAGAGCAGGCAAACTAAATGCTTTCCAGATGAACACAGACCAGCACTGCCAGTCTCCGGCGCAATCTGTTCCCTGCCTGCAAACCTGCCTGAAACCAAGCCTACAGGTGACAAAAGCCTCAAATCAAAGTTTGCATTTTTGACTTTCAAAGTCCCTTTGTCAAATCAGTATTTACTGCACTCGTTATGTGCCAAGCTCAGAATCAGGAGTTCAGCTAATCCAGCACTTCAACCTGGACCATCTCTCCTGGCCTCTGGTTCTCCACAGCCAAGCGTTCAAGGGTGCACCTCACTCACCTCGGCAGAGAACATCCTGCCCTGGTGTTCCAGGGGCTGCCCTGGCACCTAGCGCTCTACACACAGCCTCACGTTGTGATAAATCACCTGTACCTTCTGTCACTCCTAGAAGTCGTGGTTCCACAAGCACAGGAAATTTTTAACTTCATCTTCAAATGCTTAAAACTTAAGAGAAACAGTGAGCTAGCTCAGCAAACGTTTGTTGAGTGACTGAAAGAGCCCAGAGGGTTAGAGGCAAAGGGCCCAGAAATAAGAGCTGGGAGAGTCATTTGTGCCTCGTCCCTGACGTGGGCCGTGTTGTCCTGGATATGTCCCTCTGCCTCTTCAGGGCTCGGTTTCCTCCTCGGGAGAAGCAGGAATTTCAGCACCTGTTGTTCAGAGAACGAAGTGCAGATCTATAAATCCACAGAGCGGGGCTCCTCTGGTTCTAGATGCAAGCCCCACCCCCCCCAACCCCCCCAACACAAGCCCTGGCCTCACCTCTGATAACCTCCGAACTCAGGAGTCGAAGTTGAGAAGCCCCAGACAGAAGGCTCCCAGCAGGGACCACTGGCCTCGGGGTGGGACAATAGCTGGGAGCTGCCGCAGCCCCCACTGTCTGTCCCCAGGCAATTCCATTCCTCCCTGGGCTTAGGTTTCCACCAGCGTAAAGAGTGAGGGCGAGGATGGTGCTTCAGGAAGGCAGCCGGAGGGGCTGGGCAGGTGACTGGATCGCTGAAGCACAGACAGTTGGAAGCTCCCAATACTGGCCCGCGCCCCAGAGCAGCCTCCCGTTCTATCTGCCTGACCTTCCGCGCAGGGAGGGCTTTTCGGGCCTTATTTCCCCTTCCCCTCTGGCCTGTTGTCCTATCCATCATATTTGCTAGGACAAGGATGAGTACATCGGCTGCGGGATGGGAATGGAGCTCTGGGGAGGAGCGCAGGTGCGGGAAGTGGCGTGGGCCTCCATCACTCTTAGCGTAAAATACGACCCCTCTCCGCAGGGTTTCCACCGGCAACAGGAGCATCAGTCCCTTCCCACAGGGATAGAGTGAGCCAGCTGCCGCAGCCATGAGGCTGGACACCACTGCCACCCACTGCAGCCCTTTCCCGGCGCTCAGAGGGGAAAGTAGTAATAATAAAATAATAATAATAATAATAATAATAATAATAGCAGCTGGCTGAAACCCGATGTTAAATACGCATATCGCTTATATGTGGAATCTGGAAAAAAAGATACAAATGAACTTATTTACAAAACAGAAATAGACCTACAGACATAGAAAACAAACTTACAGTTACCAAAGGGGTGGGGGGAGGGGGATAAATTAGGAGTTTGGGATTAACAGAGACACACTACTGTACCTAAAATAGATAACCCACAAGGACGTACTGTTAAAGCACAGGGAACGATACTCAATATCTTGTAATAACCTATAAGGGAAAAGAATCTGAAAAAGAATTTACATATACGTGTGTGTGTATGTAAGTATGTACACCTGAATCACTGCGCTGTACTCCTGAAACTACCACAACATTGTACATCAGTGTTCAACATATACCTCAATTTAAAGGAAAATATGAGTCAGCTCTTAAGGACTCTCCGTGGAGTAGAGAGGGTGGATCTTCAGGACACAGAGAAAAGAGCAAGGGGGTGAAAAGAGCAAGCGGGTGTGGGCCACGCCTCACAGCGTGACTCATGGGAAGGCATTTACTCAAAGCCGAAGCGTCCTCATCTCTAAACGGGGCCAACCCACGGACCTCCCAGGTTTCGGGATGATCAGAAGGGAAGGAAACGCCCATGGGGCTCAGAAAGCTGAGGCAGAGTCTGTCCCCGCCTCCCCCTCGCCCCATCGTTCCAGCAGGGGAATTCAGGCAACTGGCTTCATGCCTCTGAACGCTGGCTCCTCCTATGGTCGTACTGGGGGGAAAGGAGACGTCTGACGGTTAAAAGCACAGCAGAAAAACATAATTTGATAGAAACCTTTTAAACACCATGAAGATGGGAAGGTGACTGCAAGCCTTTGGCCTTTGAAGCCCCTCCCTGGCAGCCCCCTTTATGTCTGCCCTTCCCCCGCAGGCCCTCTCCCCAGCCCCCACGGCCATGGGCTTCACCCCGGCACCCCTGGAGGACACGTCGTCACGCCCCCAGTTCTGCAAGTGGCCATGCGCGTGCCCGCCGTCCCCACCCCGCTGCCCGCTGGGGGTCAGCCTCATCACTGACGGCTGCGAGTGCTGCAAGATGTGCGCTCAGCAGCTCGGGGACCCCTGCACGGAGGCTGCCGTCTGTGACCCCCACCGGGGCCTCTACTGCGACTACAGTGGGGACCGCCCGAGGTACGCAGTAGGAGTGTGTGCACGTAAGTGAGACCCCCTCACCGTCTGGCCAGCCCCCCGCACCCCCAGCTCTGGCCCATGCTCCCCCCCCCATAGCCCTTCTTCTGGCCTGGCTCCAGGTCTGCAGGAAGTACGCACCCCTCTCCAGCCCAGGCTGTAATTAGAGGCCAGACGCTGGGCCCTCCCTGAGGAGGGAGGGAGGCTACATTTCTCTTGCATCCAGAACCTGGCTATCTTCTCTGTCCTCCATCCATGGATGAGTCCAGGGAAGAAGGATCCACCAGGAAAGACCTTAGCCTGGTTCGGTTCTCTCAGGGGTAGAACTCTTTGCTGGATGTCCATGACCTCCTAGGGGCACCAAGACCCTGCAGAGCTCCAGATAGTTCAGCAATAGTATAAATTAAAATCATATGGTTTTAAAACATTTAGTAGCCTTAAAAGAACAAACAGCAGCAGCCTGGAAGCATCCCTTCCTACCATCCGCCCGCGTTCCTCTTGTTACTATGGTCACTTTTAACTTTTCAGCCCTTTCTTCTGGTAGTTGCAACTATTCAATACAACTATTCAATTCATTATCCACGATCCATATTTATTGGCCTAAAATATTGATTGTGGATAATCTACAAATGATACTATATGATAGCTGATGACTTAGCTCCTTAATACCACCTGTCATCTCCCCCAGCTTCCAATATCATTGCCATATTTTTGGTTATAAACCACGATTTAACCACTATTTACAATACTAGGACTGTGTAAATGTTCTTTGCTGCAACTGAGATAGTGTACTTGTTTGAATTTCCTTTATTATGAACTCTTGTTTTTCCTGGGGTTTCTATTTGCCTTTGATTTTTCTTCAGTATTGGTCTTTATAATAGCCCCATGCTGGGGGAGAAGCTGTTGTTGCTTGTTGTTTGCTCTTCACAGGATTCTACCGTTTCCTTTGTTGTTCCCAGAGACCTCCTTTCTGGGACTTTCTGGTCTCCTGCTTCTATCTGGACTGGCATTCACTTAGCTTGAATCATCTAAGTATTTATTCAAGATACAAGACCCAGCATGATGAAAAGAGGTAACTAGGCATCACGATGCAGCACCCTAACTTCTAAAAATTTACACAAAGCCTCCTAAACCCAAGAGCTCCTTTCTTCCCTTAATGCTGTATTAAACTTTCCCCATAACTGTGACTCTAATACACTCCATTGCATACCCACACACAGCAGACTTTCTCATCCTCAGTTAACCCAGTATATTCCCTGAAGTGATGCGGGTTATGCACAGAATTTCAAGTCAAGACAATCATGGTTAACTTATGAGCACCTTCTGCTCTTTTGACATTAGTTCACGCTTCAACTTTCACACCAAGTCATCTGTCTTTAGCGTTCCAAGTAACCACCATTGATTCCGCCATCTTTCCATTTTTCCCCCTTTTACTGAGACTCATTCCCAGAGCAGCCCCACAAAACAAAGAGAACTTGCAGATTCCATCTGCATGGAAACAAAGTTCAAAAAGAACTTGCAGATTCTATCTGCATAGAATCATCTGACGTGTTGGTTAAAAATGTTATTCCTCAGCCCCACCCCAGACTTACTCACTCAAATTCTCTGAGTGCAGAGGGGAATCTCCAACTTAACCAGCTCCTTGGGTGATTCTCATGCTCAGGTTTGAGGCTGACTGCTAATGTATATAGTCACTCACATACTCTCTCCCAGTACCCAGGTAAGGAAACCAGGCTGAGCTTTCCTGCACTAGAATCCTCTCCATCTTCTGTCTCATCATTGCTTTCCCCCTTTACAGCTGTTCTTCAGGGTCATTAAAAGGTAATTCATTGTGACTATACGAATCTCTAAAGTTGCACTGACACCTCACAACATGCCAGGCACCACAACTTTATAGACATTCTCTCATGGACTCATAGACCGTACAGACCCTGGATCTGCCTATTGTGCCTGCCTTTACCACCAGGGAACTGGAAAATCACCTTCCCATCCACCCCGACTCCTATCTCTTTGCATGCCAGGTCCTGCCTTCACTCAGCTCTCCTTCGTCATGAGTCTCTGTCTATTCCCATTCCTTGTATTTGAAAAGAAGGCTGTGGTTTTCAGGAGACAGTAATAAGTACTACACTTACCAAGGGTTCTCTGGTCACATAGGTCTACAGACATTGGAATAAATAAGGTTCACCAAGTGAAACAGAACTTTTCAGGGGTTTTAAATGTTCATGTCCATGGTCGAATTCCAAAAAGAGAGTTATCATAAGAAGATATTGAGTCATCATGTTTCTTTTCAAACTTATTTGTACAGTGAACTCTTTCACCCAGGCAGACTTTTACCCAATCACCCACTCACCCCATCTCACACACACACACACACATACACAAATTCACCAGTGTTCTACTGAACATCTTCCCAGAAATGTTGCCATAGTGTCTGAATTCATGAGACCCTAATGCAAGAAAGAAGTGAATCCAGGGTCTGAAAACTATAGAGAGGAAGACCCTTCAGGGCCAGAGAGGAAAGAGAAAGAAGAGTTCCGCCACACAGACAATCCGTCAGCAAATGGCCAACAGTCAATGGATGATGCCCAGGACAGGCTAAATCTCTCCTTAGAGGTGTGCATGTAATTAAGCCAGGACAAGGTAATAAAAATGAGCAGTTGCAACACTGGCATAAATAACTCAAAGATGGGATCATGGGACTACAGCAAACTAGTGAATGCAAGATTTGGCCACTGAGGCCAGGCAGAAAAGTGAGCTTGGTCTGATCCAGTCTGCTCAGTTTTCAAGAGAATCCTGAAAGAAATCCAGATTTGTGTATGATTTGTAAATGTTGGCAACACATTCAAACATTTTTTTAAAAAACAATCCAGGGGCCAAACTAAATACATCTGTGGGCAGAGAGTGACCTCTGAATTAAACTGTTTGGCTATTTTGGTTGTACAAACACGATTCTGCATTCAATGCAGCTGGGTCAGGCTTGAGGGTTGTGTGGTTTGCTGGAAGGATCATGACATTTACAGGCAGACAGACTTGAGTTTTGCATCCTGGCTTTGCTACTTGCTGGCTACGTGACCTTGGGCACGTTGTCTTAAGGAGCTTGATTGGACCAGCTTCGTGTGGTGGTTGAGGCTAAACAAAGGATTTCATTAGAGCCTAAAATGTGATCGGCTGCTCTTGGTGACTGTCTCATGCGCTTCAACTTTTCTTTGTAGAAGTCATCTTAGCCTCATCCACAGTCATCCTCAGAGTTTGGGGGCAGGGCTGGTTCCAAGCTCAAACTGCCCAGGAAGGAGTAGAAAACCTGGTGTTGGGAGCTAAACAACCTAAGTTCAAACCCCAGCACCATAACTAACTAGTACAATGGTTTTAGGAAAGCTGCTTAACCTTTTTAAATGTCAATTTCCTCATTAAGGAAAATGTAACAATTAACAACCACCTCTCTGAGTGGCTGGAATGTCCAGTGCCTGATACATGGTAGAAGCCCCATACAGAGTAGGGCTTACCCCACCTGACATCCATCCATCCATCCATCCACTGATTTATTCACACGGTGAACACAGGTTAGTGCCAATAAGCGATGGGGTTACAACAAGGCATGGCCCACTGTCCCAGCTCCCAGGCAACTGACTCCACCGGGGTGGGGCAAGGGAGTGAAGGTCTAGATGGCACAGCAAGACAACTTTAGTTCCTGGAAGTCCGTCAACAAGAGGAAAGCTCACCAGTTCATGCCTGGGCTTGCAAGTCTGAGTGGTGAAGGAAACTCAGTCAACTTTCTCATCTAGCCAG
Organism: Hippopotamus amphibius kiboko; assembly: GCF_030028045.1. Classification (NCBI taxonomy): domain Eukaryota; kingdom Metazoa; phylum Chordata; class Mammalia; order Artiodactyla; family Hippopotamidae; genus Hippopotamus; species Hippopotamus amphibius. The sequence continues at coordinate 166,243,893 of NC_080190.1, forward strand.
GAGCTGGTCCTTCAATGAATTAGAAAGAAATCGAAAAGGAAGGAGTGCCAGAATCCGCTGATGGGACTATCCACAGCTGTCACGTACCATCCATCCCTTGCCCCCACCCCCAAACCTCCTAGGAGACTGTGAACAACTCCTAGAGGCAAAGGTTCCCAAACCTGGCTGCAAACTAGATTCACCTGGGGAGCTACCAAGGGCAAAAAAATAAAAATACCGAAGCTTAGGTCCACTCTCATATACTGGGGCATGGTGTGGGCATCAAAATTTTAAAGAGCCCCCCACCCCCGGGGTGCCCCTGTGCAACAGATGATAAGAACCACTGTGCTAGCGGCTCCCAACGCCCGGCACTGCTCTCTCCACCCAAAGTTCCTACACACGGGGCAGAGACTGGCTTCAGCAACTCCCCTCTTCCCCCCCCACCAACACACAGGGGCACACGCATGCACACACACTCCCTAGAGCGAGAGGGCTCCACCAGGGCTGACTCAGAACACAAAGATGAGTGATTCACCCAGTGCTTCCTCTGCTTTGTTTTGTTTTCCTATTTCCCTGCCTTTATGAGTGTCTGGTGGAAGGAAATGGATGGTGGAGTCAGAGCCCTGGGGGCTTGGGGCGCAGCTCCATCAGTCACCAGCTGGGTGACCTTGAGCAGATGAACCATTGTTCTCCCACCTCCCAGCTCCCCTCTCTGCCAAAGGAAGAAAACAAAGCTCCCCTAGGGCAGTCACTGTGAGGACTGCATGAGATAACATATCAGATGATGCCTGGCTCCAGATGAGACAGGCAATATGTGTTAGTGCCTCTCCTCTCTGTACCTCCTCCAGCACAATGACCTCCCAGGAAAACCAGCAGTCACCCCAACATTCCCACAGGCTGCGATCCACCCCCCACTACTCTGCTGAGCTGAGCTCTGTGATCTTAGGGGCATGATTCAATCTCGCTGAGACTCAGGTTTGCTGTAGGGGAAAATACAGGTGATGATGTGGTACCATTTCCTTATGGGATGAAATCGGCAATGCAAGGAAGCCTAACGTAAAGCAGGTCAGGTGACCAAGAACCTTCACTCCTGTTAGATACAGGGATGATGATGATGGCGGTGATGAGTCACCTTCAGGTGAATCCAGGAGGCAAGCTGGAACTATTGGCAGACTAGCCTTCCTCGGGTGAACGCCCTTGCTGCCCTGAACTGGGCTCTCTGCCTGCACTTCCAGACACTGTCCTCCAGGCAGGACTGACATCAAGGGTGGGAATGCTGGAGGGGGCCCAGCAAGCCCAGATCTCTCCTGGAACTCCAGGCTTGCAGAACCAGCCCCACACAGCCACTCTGATGTCAAGCTGGCATCTCTTCTCTAATGAGGAACTTGAGTTCACCCACCCCAACCTTGTTCCTCTGAGGACAGAGCGTCCCTCTCCTTCCAGGGCTCAGAACACAGAACTACGAGTCCTTCTTCACACTTCTCCGGTCATCCTCGCATCCCATCTGTCAGCAAGTCCTTCCAAATATACTCAGAAGCTGAGCCTTCTCCTGGCTGTCCCTCCCTGGTCCATGCACCACCACCACCTCTTACCTGGATTCCTGGCGTGGCCTCCTGATGCCACCTGTACCCCATCGATCTGTTCTCAATCCAGCACTACGAGTGTTTTCATGAAGCATAATTCTTATCATTGATTTAACAGTTACTCATTGAGCACTTACTGTGTGTCAGCCTCAGTTCTAGACTCTAAGAGCTTTGTATTTTCCTCTGAGCCTCCAGGGAAGCCCCCCTCACCTCATCTCCTGCCCCCTGCCCTTCCCTCTCCCCTCCCTGCCCTGCCCTCTCCCACATCGCAGGCTGCTCCCACCTGGAAGGCTCCTCCCCCAGCACCTGGGCAGCTCTCCTCCTCAACTCCCTCCCATCTTTGCTGAAGCATCATCACCTCTGAGAGGCCTTGCCTGTCACCTTATTTAAATCTGCAACACGCTCCCGCCCTCCCAAGTCCCATCAACATTCTAGAGGATCTACTGTCCTTCCTCTGACCCCCGCTACAATGTAAGCTTTTCGAGGGCACAGCTTTTGTGTCCTTGCTCCACTGCTAAATCCGCAGCATTAGAACACTCCACAAATATGCATAGAATGAACCCAGTCTTTGTTTCAAAGTGTTCCAATTCGCTTTACATCACCATCGCCCGGCTCAGAACCATGGCCTAGAGGCAGATACCTGACAGGACCAGGCTTTGGGCCACTTGCTGGGACAGGACAACGGGCTGGCCGCAGGGTCCCTGTCTCGGCCATGCTGGAGCCTCTCGCCCCGCGTCCAGCCCTCCAGACTGGCACTGGGTGTTTCTCCGCGCGTGAAAAGAAGCCGCGGTCCCTCCGCTCATGTCTCACCAGACTCCCCACGAGAGTCTGGGCCCAAGGGCTTCGCAGGGCTCTGCCTCGGCCCTCGGCGCCTCCCCAAAGATGGGAACACAGAGGGATGGGAGTGGGGCGTGGTCCAGCGATGGGGGGGGCTGTCCTGCAGGGGGCCGCCGGAGCCCACCAGCCTGACCCTGGGCGCCTGTGTCCGCAGAGGTGGTCGGCGTGGGCTGCGTGCTGGACGGGGTGCGCTACAACAACGGCCAGTCCTTCCAGCCCAACTGCAAGTACAACTGCACGTGCGTGGGCGGCGCGGTGGGCTGCACGCCGCTGTGTCTCCGCGCGCGCCCCCCGCGCCTCTGGTGCCGCCACCCCCGGCGGGTGAGGCTGCCCGGCCGCTGCTGCGAGCAGTGGGTGTGCGACGACGACGCCAGGAGGCCCCGCAAGCCTGCGCCGCGCCACACCGGCGCCTTCGGTGGGTGTGGGGCGCGGGGAGGGGCGGGCCCCGGGGGTGGGGGGAAGGACCCTCCCGGAACTTTGGCCTCCCACTTGTGATTGACAGGAGCCCCCCTCCCATTTCCCGGTCCACAACCCGGGAGTGGTGTGACCTTGGGAAAGTCACATCTCCTCCGGGACCCTGTTTCTCCATAGGTAAAATGGAAATAGGACCACCTGTCCACCTGTCCTATGGGATCCTCCATGCATAAAAGGAGGAAGTGCTTTGTAGAGAAGAAAGCAGAAACATGCGGTTCCTTATTCTCCTACTTAAGCAATTAAGAGGGGAGGGGTGGAGATGGGGGAAGGATGGCTGTGTGGGTACCCTGGAGGAGAGGCTTGAGCAGCAGGTGGAAGGACAGCGAGGAAGTGGATGGCTCCCTGCTCACTATGGGGGATGGGTGGACAGGTGAGGCTTCAGCTAGGCAAGCCAGACCAGAGGAAGCTCCAGAAATGAGGATGAGGACAGGCCTGTTTGTTTCACCCACAGCTCACCCGAGCCTAGCCTATGCCGGACATTTAGCAGGTACCAAATCAATGTTCATTATGTAGATGGATGAATGGATGGATGGATGAGTGGATGGATGAATAGATAGATGGATGGGCTGAGGAGACCTGAACTGGGGCAGTTGGAGCAGAGGTATCAAGGAAGGGACAGATGCAAGAGGAACTGAACAAGTGAAACGGAAGGTCTTGGCATCCATACAGTGTGTGGGGTGGAGGAGAGAGGAGTAACAGGGACTACTGGGGCTCGTCATTACCTGGGACAGAATGCAGGGAGTACTTTGGAGAGAAGATCTCCCTTGTTGGAGACGGGTTGAGCTTGAGGCTGGGTGCCCTGCCTGTGCGATCACCCGGAGGAGCGTCCTGTGGGGGCAGCATTGGAGGAGGGAGATGAGGCAGGGAGCTCTGGAAGTCTCCCGCCTGGAGCTGCTGCTGACCTGGGGGAAGGTGTAGAGTGAGGGGGGTGCATGGGGCAGAGGTCTGGGGGCCTGATGTTTGAGGGAGGACCAAAGAAGAGGAGGCCGAGGGGGAGACCGAGAAGGGGATCCAGGGATGTAATAGGAAAACCAGGAGCGTCTGATGACACGGAAGACAGCAGATGAGGACACTTCTAGAAGGAGAGTGTCCACCAGGCAAGTGGAATGAGGGAGTGAAGAAATGGCAGTGGAGTTTGGGTGTTCTGAGGTATTGGTGATTTTTTAAAAATTATAAGTGCATGAGACTGCTCAGGGAGATCGTGTAGAGCAGGGTGTCTCAACCTTGGTTCTGACAGCATTTTGGACAGGATCGCTCTTAGTGGAGGGGGCTGTCCTGTGCTTTGTAGGAGGTTTACATCTGGCCTCCACCTACTAGGTGCCAGTAGCACCCTCCTGCCAAATAGTAACAGCCAAAAATACTTCCAGACATCACTGCTTGTGACCTGGGGGGCAGAATTGCCTCGATGGAGGACCACTGATGTGGCCCTGAAACACCACCATTTAAGGTGTGAGAGACAATGGAGCTGAGAAAGACAAATCCAAGAGGCAGGACGGAGACGGGAGAAAGAGGGTTTCAGAAGCCAAGTGAGAAGGTATCTCAGAGAACAGACTGGACAGGAGAGGGGAGGGGAGAGGAGGAGAGAGGAGGGTGTAAAGGCCAGACAATAGAGACCTGTCCCCAGGCTGCCCGCCCCCAGGGGTCTGACTGAACCAGGAAGGAGGGTGGTCCCCCACCTCCTTCAGTTCAAGGATGCACAGCCTCTCTGAACGGGGCTTGGGGTACCCCACCCGGGCTGAGCAGCCCCCTGAAGCAGCAGTCTCCTGCCCACGAAGGAGGTAGCAGGGGAAGCTCTGTCCCCCGCAGGCCTCCCAGGGCACAGCCACAGGAGGGTCACAGGGTGGGGGAGTGGGGGAGCAGTTGTCTGCCCATTGTGTCATTGTGTGTGGCCCAGTGACCCCATTCTGACCGAGCACAAGCAGAGCCCCTGCCGAGTGGGTGACCCAGAAACTAAAGCCCTTTCATCCTTCTAAGCAAATCCCTCCCTGCCGCGCCCCTCCCCCCAGCAGCCCCAGCTCATCCTAGCCCCGCCTCTCCTCTCTTCTGTCCCCAGAGGGCTCTCTTTTCTTTCTTCTATCTCTTCCATTCTCTTCTCTCACTGGTTCATCCCTGCATTCATTCATCTGTCTCCCCTGCACACCTGCTATCTCTTCCTGTTCCTCTCTCTGGCTTCTGTGCATGTGTGTGTCAGATCGGACTGGCTTCCCCTTTGGGTCTTTCTCGTGTGTGTCTTGTTCCATCTTGCTGTGAGATCTCTCCCTGGTCTTACTGGCCTTTTACCTACCTTCATCTCTAGGTCACTCCATTTTCCATGTTCTAGATGCCAGGATACACGCGTTGATAGAACCAGCCAAGAGTTGGGGTTCGGTTCACACGTACTGAGGACTTCCTAAGGGCCAGGGACAGCTTGAGCCCTGTCACGGGCATGAACTCATCTTTTCTGTCCACAGCCAGGGACAGGAGGGAGGGGGATGCTACTGTCAACCCTTCTTACAGGTGGGGAGCCTGCAGCACAGAGGTGAGAGCTAGCTTATTGGAAGCTATCCAGCTACTAAGTGGCCACGCTCAGACCTGAACCCAGGCAATTTGCCTCTGAAACCTGTGTGTCCCCTTAATCACGGTGCCCTCGGCATCACCCAGATGAAATACTAGTACTACAATGCAGGCACTTCCTTTTGACCTTCCCCACATAATGTAATCTCTGCAGGGGCAGGAACAGTGTCTTGTAACCTTTTATTCCCAGCACCTTGCAGGTGCCTGATGGGTACTCAGTCAATATCTGGACCCTTTTATTGCCATAAAGCCCCGCAAGGCAGATGTTAATGTTCCAGTGGAGAGCCAGAGGTCCAAAGTGGGTTGTCTAGAATCACACAGCCCGTAGGTGGTCGAGCAGGAATTAAACTCATGTCCACCTGCCTCTAAAGATGGTCCTCCCTCCGGAGAGGTATAAGGAGCTCAGAACAAGTCCTCCTCTCCCTAGGAACCCAGGCGCTGGTTAGAAGCCAACTTGCCCTCCTCTGCTGAGAGGCAGCCCACCTCTCTCCTCTCTGAGGTTCAGGGACCCCAGCCCTTAGGGTGGTGATGGCGGGAATTGGGGGCTGACAGAGACTGGAAACTCATGGGGCATCTGGTCCCCATCCGCAGCAGCCACCGATGAGATAGAGCCGTGGCACAGGAACTGCATAGCCTACACCAGCCCCTGGAGCCCCTGCTCCACCAGCTGCGGCCTGGGGGTCTCCACCCGCATCTCCAATGTCAATGGCCGGTGCTGGCCTGAGCAAGAGAGCCGCCTCTGCAACCTGCGGCCGTGTGACGTGGACCTCCGGCCACACATCAAGGTGGGTCCACCTCCCAGGGTGGGGCAGGCATCTGGGACGTAACAGACAAGCCTGGCTTTGAGCCCGGCTCCTGATCTTCCTCATGGGGGCCGTTTGTATAATAATTACGCCCACATTGTGGAAGTTATTTGGGATAACATGTGTCACTGGGTTTGTGGGTTGTGAGTTTCACTCAATGGACGTGGTAACCACCTTAGCAGAATCAAGGTCACTCTGGAGAGAATCCAGGGATCCTCAGAAGTGCTCTCCAGTGATTCCGAGGGACCCTAACTGATTGCTCCTGGGCAAGCCCTCACCTGCGTGCACAGTCATGACAGCCACACCAGGGGGTAGGGGGCAACAGGGCTCAGGATGGCTGGAGTTAAATGTCCATCTCCTGCTGATTGCATGTGACCGTGGCCAATCTCCTTGCGTCTCTGAGCTCCAGTCCCCTCACTGGTAAAATACCAGAATTGATCTCAGATATCCCTTCCAGCTTTGAGAGTCAAAGATAATTAAAATAAAGGATCAAGGATGTAGCGGCCACAGTAGACTAAGACCTGATCCTTGAAATTAGACCCTATCTGATTTGCTTAACTCAGGACCTCCTTGGTTATGCCTTAGGACTGGTCATCTGCCTTGGTGTCAAGTGAAAAATAAAGAGAAAGAAAAACTCAACACTGATTCCATTTGGGGAGCACTGATGGTTTCTTGGGGATGCTGAGGAGGGGGTTGCCCAGCAGACAAGACAACCTAGCTTCCCACAAGTCCTCCTCTTGTCTCTGCTTGCTCTCTGATTCTTTGGTCCTACTAGCCTTTGTATTCTTGGTTCTTGGTACTCAGCAGACATCCCCTAACTGAAAGCATGAAAGGAAGTTTACCAGCAACAGGAAAAACGGGAGCAGAGTCCTAAGCTGGGTGAATGCATGGTGCATGCGAGGTAGAGGAGGGTTTACCACCAAGCTAATTTACGTCCGTTGCTGTTGGCTCGTGCTTTCCATCCAGGTTCATTTCCATAATTATGTGTCTGAGATGGTCTCAGACTGTACAAGCTCAGGCCCCACATCACTTGGATCTGCTCTGACCCTGTTTCTGGCATAGTGCCAGTACATAGGATACCCCGACAACCAATTATTCAGTGAGCTTAGAAAGTGCCTACTGTGTCCCAGGCACAGAATTAAACAGTAGGGACCCCGAAAGAGCCCCACTCTCAAGTGGCCCACAGCTCCATGCAGACAGAGCTCCCTCTAAATAATGCCCATCCAGTTGAATAAGTTGCATGGTAAGGGTGTGTGTGAGAGTCTGTGGGAGGCAGAGGAGGAGGAGTTTAGGGTAAAATGCATCCTCCAATCATGGGGGCCATGATGTTTCTGCCCCTAACCAGCAGGGGGCGCTTGGTTGGCTGAAGGAGCCACAAAGGCATCCTGTGCTGGTGAAACTGACCAGGGACTGGGCTTTGGCAAGGCAGAAAAAGGGAAAGAAGGAAAATTGCAGGTTGAGAGGTGCCACCGCAGCAAGGCAGTCCCTTTCTGTGCTCGTAATATGGCTTTCCTCCCATATAATACGGCTGGGTCTCCCCGTATTTGGGTGGTCCTTCCTAGTTTGTAGATGTTGCAAATCAGAAAATAAGGTGGGGTGTCTAGTGAGTGAAAAGAGAAGAACTGAGAGCTTGGAGGGAGGAAAGTGGTTGTTGACCCTCTGAACATCTCAACTGAAACCTTCTTTCCTGCAGGAAGGGAAGAAGTGTCTGGCTGTGTACCAGCCAGAAGCACCCGTGAACTTTACGCTGGCCGGCTGCACCAGCACACGCTCCTACCGGCCTAAGTACTGTGGGGTCTGCACGGACAACAGGTGCTGCATCCCCTACAAGTCCAAGACCGTCGATGTCTCCTTCCAATGTCCCGACGGGCCTGGCTTCTCCCGCCAGGCCCTGTGGATTAATGCTTGCTTCTGCAATCTGAGCTGTCGGAATCCCAATGATATTTTTGCTGACTTGGACTCCTACCCTGACTTCTCAGAAATTGCCAATTAGGCAGGCACCAAACACGGGCTTGAGGCCTGGCCCTGTGCTTATAAAGCAGCCAGCCTTCTGAGGCCCACACTGAGCCTTCTTTGGTCCACTTCCCACTCTTTTCTAATTACCAGGATCCAGACCCGTGGCCCCCTTTCCTGTCTCCAACCACCCAAAGCCCCTGTCGTGGTGCCTCTCAAGCCCAGACAATGGGTCCTCTCCCTGGCAGCATCCTGCACACACTCCAAAGAAAGTGCCTGTCTTCAGCTGTCCTGGACAACACCCAAGCCTGATCCAGCCTGAGTCACTGAAGTCCTGCTGGATCTTGCCCGAGTCCCCAGGAACAGAATCAGCTAGACATTCAACATCACTAATTCTTTCTTTAGATACCAAACCACAAAACTCTCTGGGTTCACTCAGCAGGATAGATGGGATTTAGGACAGTGGACCAGTCCATTATTTAGGCCCTGCCAAGAAGTACTCTAATCAACAGTTTTGACCACCACACACCAAAGAATCTCTCATCCCAAAGATCTGTGCCTCCCAAGGTCACCCAACATTTGCCAAGTGAGGTGAATGGTTGTTTGGCTTTGATTTTTTTAATGGACAATTGTATCCATTAATCCGGGCATCGTCGAGGTTAAGTTTCTCTTCACCCCTGCACTGTGAAGGGTGTACGTTGGGTTCATGCCATTGGGTTCCCTTCTTGCAGAAATGCAAGATGATAAACTTCCTTCTTTTTCCTGGGTGAAGTCCCTAGTCAACACTGCTGGGTCAGAGCAAGGTCAGCCAAGTTTCAGAAGGAGCTATTGACCCCAGCACCGAATCTGCTGCTTGTGGACATGGCAGGGCGCTGGGCAATTGGCCAGGCTCCTCCTCACCTCTGGACCCTCTCCCTGCCTGGGGGCTCGTGGGAGTTGGTGGAGTCCCGTAGGGTGATGCCTCTGGCCCCGAGAGTGGTGACCCGTGACATTCCTCTGCATTTAGGGACCCTTGGGTCCAGGTCGAGTGAGGGTCAAACCAAGAGGTGGGTCCAGTGAGCGTAGCCTGGGACGGCAAGGGTCGCCGGGTCCAGGATACGTCTCTTTCTGCCTCGGTGCCCACTTCACAGACTGTGGGTCTACTGACCCAAAAGCCCAGTTCTGGTGCAAAGACGGAGGTATACCAGTTGTTTCAAAACAGAAGTCTATTTAACAGGGATGAAAAACTGAAAGGGTTTGAAGCTATTCAATAAAAGGAAAGGAAAGTTGTTATTAATGGAAATGAGGTTATTATTTATTTTATTAGTAAAGTATAAATATTTACTGCTGTAATTCTTCTATTTGGTACCTTCTGTGTGTCAGACATTGTTCTCAGTGCTTTAGGTACACCATCACACGAGCTCATGGAAACTTCAAGGTCGTGTTGAAAGTGCCTGTTATTTCTTCTCTTACACATGTGAAATGGAAGCTCAGAAAAGTAAGGGAGCTTGATAGAAGTCACCCAGCTGGTCAGTAGGGAGTGGGAATGCAAATCCAAGTTGAATCGACCCTATAACCCATCTTTTCCCTCTACTTTTAGAGCTTCCCAACATGTCAGAGCGTGGAAAACATGTGAGGATAAGCGAGTCTCGCTGTCATTTTTGGTTCTTATTACTGTCTCTCTAGCTCCTTTCCCAAAGGAAGAGAGTGTCTGGCTTTCAGATTATTTAGGTGCCTGAGCATCAGACAAAATCTTGGGTAAACCAAAATCATGAATCGCCTACAGATCATTCCCTCCTTCAAATCAGAACCAGCTCTCATCATGTGTTTAAAGATGCTTTTGTTACCCGATGCTGCAGATGGAGTGATGGTGCAGTTATTCGTGAGGGAATTCTGGGTAGCGAGCAGAGGGATTCCTAGCCAGGGAAAAAGGATTGAGAATGTGCCCTCCTTACTGTGACCTCCTGAATGCCCGGTGCAAGGCATACAGTGGTGCTCAATGTGTATTTGATGAATAAAGGAAATTGTGTACGTGTTCCTACTTGTATTCAGAAGATCTCTTTCTTCCAAAGGTAGATGACAGTCTGATTTTTATCAGCCAAATCTTAAATGCCGTAGAAAAAGAGACATTTACTGTTGAAAGAAATGTACATTCTTATTAAAAAAAAAAAAAAAAAAAGAATTCCTGTGAGAAGAATTTACCTCATGAATAATCCCTTCCCTAAGTCTGCATGGAACATGTTGGACTTCTGTAGAGTAAAATCACCTGACACCTACAAATTGCAAGGACTAAATGAACGCTAACCCCTTTTGAAATTCAGCAGACACCCGAGAGCTAGGTTCTTATTGAGTTTGCTTCCCAGTTTGGGAAAGTGAGCATGGCTTGCAAGATCGTCGGAAAGCTGGTTGGAGGAATTGGGGGTTTCATCCTGGGAATGGGTGGGATGGGGTGGCCGGAATGCCCCAGTTTCAGAAATGGATCTGTCCTATGCAGACCTCAGAGGGAAGCCTCAGCTCCATATTTTGAAGTCATGGGAAAGGAGCTATGGGCCCAGCGTAAGAAAGTTGTTTCTAGCGGTCAGAATCAGCCAGTCATGGTCTGATCTGCTTCAATGAAAGTTAAGAATAATAAGTATAATGAGACAAATGTCCCTTTATTGAGTGCTTACCTGTTGCCAAGCACTCTCCTAAGTTTTGAATTATCTTCCTGATCACAGCGATTTTGAGTAAGCCTCTCTCCCCCTTTTTATAAATGGAAAGTCTGGGACTCAAAGAGGCTGGGAAATCAGCCCCCCAAAGTAGCAACCCAAATCCCAGCTAATTCCACTCTGTCTTGCTCTTGGGGAAGCCTCCAGGTAGAGCCTGAATGAGCCCTATTGGAGTGTCAAGTTGGCGGGGGCATCAAAGAGATCAAAGAAAGATTGTCTCTCTAGTCGCCTGTGACCCTGTGTCCTGGGGGAAGGGAAAGGTATGCTAAAAATTAGTCAACCTTTGGTGAAGTAATTCACGTAAGTGCTTAGAGTGAACATTGCTTGTGTGTGTAGGTGTGGGAGGAAAAAAGAGACCTGAATTTACCAAATTACTAATGTTCGCTAAAGCTTATCGTTAGTATTCAGTGAGCACTCACCAGGCCTTATGCGAGGTGCTTTACTACCATATCTTTGTTAATCCTCAGAGCAAACCTGTGAGATAAGGCATTATTCTCACTTACCCATTTTAGAGATAAGATAGCTGAGGCTATTAGAGGTTAAGTTATTTGCTCAATGTCTTTCCAGCTCATGAACTGCAGATGAGGATTGCAAACCAAGGTTAGTTTCACACCTGAGCCATCTCTCCTGACGCAAAGCCCAGTTAGCCTGCCCCCGCCCCCCAAATCAAAAGGCACAAGGCATGCTTTAGTGACAATAGCTGCAATTTTAACTTTGAAAGTGATTCAGAGAGTGATCAAAGAAAGTAGATTCAAAGATATGATTGTCTAGACTCATTAACATTGTAAATACTGTGTATACCTAGAGGTTGTGGGGAGACTGCGACTATTACATTGAATCAGGTCACTGATTTTTAAAGGCTTATCTTGATCCAAAGTAACTACGGTGATAATCCTGCACAGCTGGAAATCATGAATGGTCAGCATGGCCAGCTGTGTATTTCTGCACGTATATGTGTGTGTGTATGTGTGTGTACATACCTGTTTTCAAACTATGACTTAATATTTAAGTATTCCTACTGGCATTTTCGTAAGCGACTGAAAAATACACATGAAGAAATGTCCCGGAATTTCCCAATAGAGGAAAAAGAGCACTTGGGCAATCTGAGATGTTTTACAACATTCCTCATTTTTCTCATGATTTGCGTAGCCAGGGACGTGTTTATTTAACGTGAAGGGTTTTCACTGCTCACATTCCCTGTTTCTAGCTTTTTGCCTTAAAGCAATAAATCATCAGCAAAGTGACTTACTAGATTAGGTGAGCTTTCTTGTATGTTCAGTTATTATGAGGCAATGATAGAACATGGAACACGTTCAATAAATATGCAGATGGTGGAAATTAGGTCCCAGGTATTTTATACGTGGCTATAAAAATAGCTAAAAGTTTGGAAATGCACTGAGAAATATGAATTCTGACATGCAGAAAAGACCAGAGGCACAAATGTGTCGAGAACGGAAGACATCTCATGTAAATATAAAATGAACATTTTGGCATTCATTAATTCATTCGCTTATTTATTCAATGCCTTTTTATATCCCCAACTACCCTGTGGGTATCTGGAAGTCAGGGACCATAACTGCATCCTCTAAGCCTAGCACATGTCAGCAACTGGGTAGCAGGGGTTGGATGGACGGAGAGATGGGTGGATAGAGGTCTGTTGCTGGCTGCCTTGGGAACCAAGGGGAGTGCCATGAAGTATAGCGAAGGTTGGGTGATACAATGGAGCCAGTTCTGACCCTGGGAGTCTGGTGGGTCTTCACATACTTTGTTCTCTACTGGAACTCCTCACCTAACCCGTCTGTGCCTCCGCTTCCTCGGCTTGTGAAATGCAAAACATGATAGTACCTTCCTTGTGGGGGTGATGAAGTGATGACTAAAATACGTAATGCACACAAGGCTTTAGAATAGAGCTTGGTACTTGGTAAGCACTTAACAAACACATCTATTATTAGCTAAGTCTGTTCCCTTGTGAACTGGGAATAATCCACAAGGTATTAGTAAGAATTGAAGTCAGTGTTTGTGTCTGCATATTTTATCTATCTAGTCCTATCACAAATATAAAGTCACCGATATTCAGTAGAATGCTTTTTTACTTTAATCATATGCTGCTTGGTCCCTTAACTTTTTATTTTTATATTTTCATCTTATGCTGTAATTTGATTAAGCCTCCAGCTTCTTTAGGGCGGGAAGGGTGCCGTGCTTTTCTGTGTCTCCCAAACCCAGTGCAGAGTAGAGCACATGCTCAGCCCTTTGGACAGATGTGCAAATGGCTGAGTAAACGAAGTGAATGATGCATTTGAGACCTTCTAGCTAAATCCCCCTCATCCAAATACCCCCCAAACACGTTATGCTATTATAATAAAGTCTAGGGGAAAATCGATTCCAATAGAAAAATAAATTGCCACATGAATTATTTCCAAGAACACTTCTATCCTGAAGCATACTTTTTTCAAAATTGGAATTCAGATCGTGGCGCCCAGAGGCTGCCTCAGATGAAGGTGTGTGTGTAGACTTTGAGAGAAATTTCTGATGACATCAAGTGGTTGAAGTTTTGGGAAAATGGGATTCAGGGGAAATGGCCAGAGCGTTTTATCAAGAAGGTTAAAAAGCATATAGCAGAGGAGTCAGTGTCCTCTTGCCCTCATCGACGACATGAAAATGCAGAGGCATTGTATGTATTCAGAGGTCCCAGTTCCAGCTGAACCTGGGTTCTTCCCCATATAGAACTGAGCAAAATGATTTCTAAGGAGATGAAAAAGCTGGCACCAAGCCCACGAACGGGTTCATATATTGGATGATGTAAAGAATGTTTCCAGGTCTCCGTGCTAAATCTTGTTTTTCCCACAACACTAACAAAAGTGGGTTTCTTAGTCCATCCCATTAAGGGGAAGAGGAAGCTGCTACAGGCTGGTTTATTGATGCCAATGAGAAAAATGTCAGCCTGCCAGCAAAGGAGGAGACAGACGAATTACAAACCAGATGAAAGGTATGGTAAAGGCAGGCCACCTCCGGAGTGGGACTATTTAATAGAGGGACAAATGTCTCCGTGGGCAGTAAAAGCCATAAGGTCCTCCAGGTTTGTTAGCTCCCTGGAACTAGCCCATAGTCTACAATCCTAAGATATCAGCAGCTGGTTGCGTAAGTCCGGTGCTCAGCCAACTCTTTTCAAAGGCAGGAGGGATGTAATGCATTTTAGAAATAGCTGGACAAGGCATTTCATCTCTGTGAGCTTTATCTCTGTGAAGCAAGGATAACTCATCCTCACAGATAAAGATAAAAAGGGAAAAGAAACTATAATATACGCTAAATATTACTGTTATTAGTGATGCCATCTCTGCGGGGTGCCCTTGTCAAGAGGTCACATGGTCGGCACTTCCTGGGAAAGGTGGGGCGTTCAGGAAATACTTCTCAGAGCAGGAATGAGGAAGGGCCTTTCCTGCAACAGTGAGTATGGCTGTCAATGGATTTAATTGCAAAGGACATAGCAATTCACCTGCTACAACTACCTCATTTGGAATCCCTGCGGTGTGCATGTGGGGGAGGGGGCGGGACTAGTGTGAGCTGACTTCCAATTGCAATGTGGCTTTTCCTCTGACCTAAAGGTGGGCCACAAACCCTAACATCACCAGCTGAAAGCACATATATTTTTCTTATCACAATGGTGGCAGTTATCTCAAGATGCTATTATGCTCATAGTTTATTGGACAGAGAGTGGACACTGGAGTCAAGCTGAACCCATTCAATTCTTCCCCTTGAGAACTGAGAGACACAAAGACCTGATTGATTCTGGGCTCAAGGACCAGAAGGTCAAGTAGCCCTTGGATTAGGACCATCATTTTATGCTTTAGAGATGCAGGGAAATCTGTTCTTAGAAAGAAGGATGCTCATCTGCTCACTAGCCACACCCCCTCCCCAATCCCATCTTCAACCCCATAAGGCCAAGCTTCCCCTTCTGCCCTTGGATTCCGTGTGGGACACAGTTGAAGTGTTTCCATGCAGCCTGAGAAGCCCAAGATGGATTTAGGCTACATGTAGGGACCCATCCAATGACCAGTAGTGAGGTTATGTCTGAGAAGGGGGATGAGGAAGGTGGCAGGTGGGCCTCTGTCACCCCTACAGAGCCTGCACGGGGTTGATCTTGGTGCACCTTGGTCTCCCAGCTGCTGCTGAAACCCAAGGGTCTGGGGATTGAAACCAAAAGAAGCAGCTAGGAGGACAGAAATAGAACCCCAGCTGGCAAAACAGCCTCTGGGCAAACCATCTCTAAATAGCATCTGATATGTGCAAACACCTGCAACAGTTCATCTCCCTCGGTGGAAGCCTGAGCTCCAAGCAACTGATCATGGCAGGTCCCGGGGGTCTCTGTGCCACGTACCCACCCACGGCCATGGTGATTCCTTGCTGGCTCTTCTCTGCCTGCCTTTCCTTTGTTCCTGACTCTCATACAGGACCCGTCACAGAAAAGGCACTTACTATGAACATAGACGTATGTGCCTACATGCTGCTTCTCCTGTGCCTAAAGCAGAGCTCCTTAACCTGGGGTCTTTGGACCAGGGATCCAAGGATTAAACTCAGGGGTTGTGTGCTTGGACGGGGGACAGGGGGAATGAATCTTTGTTTTTACTGATCTATAATTGCAATGTGGCATTGTGGGCCACAAACCCTAACATCAGCAGTTGAAATCATATATATTTTTCTCATCACAATTGTGGCAGTTTTCTTGAGAGGCGCATCACTACCTTGAAATGCTATTGAGACCTATCTCCACATCACTATTTAACATGTTAATAAAGAAAAAGCATGTTATTATTTCACACAATTGGAACATTTGGAGAATTACACTTCACTGTAATAGTGGTTTCTTTTGCAATATTATGTGCTGTATTTTATGTATTAAAACCCTTCCTGCCCCATTTCCTGACACGCGCACCACACGTGGTCACCTCCTCGTCCTTCCCTGCTCCAGCACTTGCTGCACGATGGTGTGGGCTGCAAAAGTGTTTACCGCTCATTGTGCTAAGAAACTCTTCAAGGTACGTGAAGAAAAACCAATATAATAAACAGTATGATAGCTGTTTAAAACGGAGGGCGGCGTTAAGTGTGGGCTGCATTTGGTGACTTGCTTCAAAAGAACAAGTGTGGCAAAGTGGAAAAGGTAACTTGACAGTGGAGACACCTGGCAAACACGACCTCAGCCAGGCAATCAAGGTCAACCTCATCCGTGTTACATCACGCTGACCCATCACGCTGACAGCACGAGGCAATGAGAAGGGCACTGAGCCGCTGGGGTCTTCATTCCAGAAACTCTGAACCCCAGTTGGACCGTAAGAAAACCAGACATACAAACCTCAATTGAGGGCCATTCTACAAAATGCCCCATCTCGGCTTCTCAAAACCGTCAAGGTCATCAAAAGAAAGGAAAGTCTGAGAAACTCTTACAGGCCAGAGGAAGCAAAGGAGGCATGATGACAGTGTGTAACCTGGTATCTGGATGGGCTCCTGGGACAGAAGAAGGACAACAGGGAAAAACTAGTGAAATCCCAGGAAAGCACAGAGCTTAGTTAATAATAGTAATCTATCAGTGCTGATTTCTTAGTTGTGACCAATGTACTGTAGTAACATAAGATGCTAATAATAATAGAGGAAACTGGAGGTGGGTGTGTGGAAACTCTCTGTACTATCTTTGCAACTGTTTTGTAAATTTTAAACTAATCTTAAATAAAAATGGGAGGTGGTACTGAAACCTGTTGTGTTTACATTTTTTTTTAAATACAAGAGTAAGAAGCATTATAGGGACAGTCATCGGGTGGTCTTTCCACACGCTTTTTTATGATAAAAATAAAATGTAAAAAAAGATGTTTCCTTCCTTTCCTTGTAGGTTGAAAAGCTTGATCCCTTTGTCACTGCATTATTCGGGGCTGGTTTGAATTGAGATGTGCTATGATGTAAAGTATACTCTGGATTTCTTAGTAGGAAGAAAAGAATGCAAGGCACCTTAATAATTGTTCTATTGATCTTATGTTGAAATAGTAATATTTTGGATACATTGGGTTAAATGTACTATTAAAATTAATTTCACTTGTCTCTCTCTACCTTATTTTAACATGCCTACTTGAAAATTTGAAGTTACCTCTGTGGTTTGCACTATATTTTTATTGGATGGTGATGCTCTAAAGACGGAATTCCAAAAGGTGAGGAGCATGTGGCAAGAAGCCCCAGGTAAGGAAAGACCCAACCTAATGCATGATCTCTCAAGTGGAGGAAAAAGACACAAGCCACTGCAAAGTTACAAATTTATTGGTCTGGAAATAAATACAAATATCTCATTAAGAAACTCCTCTGGAAAGACTAGTACACAACGGTTTCTTGTTCTGATCCAGCCATGTCTGCCTCCCAGGGGGGTAGGTGGCAGGTAAACTGAGTCATTATCCCCCAAGCTACCTAGAAGGCTTGGCTATTCTCCCAGTAACCACTAGGTCCCGGCGGCTGATTCACAATGTTCCATTCTCTCTGATCAAACGTCATATAAGAAGATCCATGGTTAGCCAAAATGGAAATCAAAAGGCAGTAAGTAGTACAAGAACTTGACAGCTATGCTGATGTCGCCCAGAAATGTCAGTGGTGCCACCCCCTTCAGCGAGAGGTGAGAGGGGCAGGGAAGAGGGTAAGGCAGCAGAGGGAAGGGAATCCCATGGCATACACATTCCAGAATCCTTGCATCTTCTGGGCCACCACGTCCCACGCGAATCTCCACCCCCTACAAGAGTAAACAGTTCTACCTGAAGACCCCGGAAGGTCACCGGGTCAGAAATGTTTGGCAGCCAAGTTCAGATTCAACCCCGGTTGTCAAAGATTAGAAGCTGGATTTAGTTCCATCACACATGATTGCTGGAAACCCGATGGGATCAACTGAAATCACAACTGCACTGGATTCCATCACGACCACGAGGAATTCCTTACATCTAATAACCAAAAGTACCACCCCACCCCAGCGTCCCTGCCCCCCACCCACTGCGTGGAGACACATCACAGCCAGGCACAGCTGTTTGCAATCTTTCCCTCCATTTCAAAGAAAGCAACTACAAATCTACATGATCTTCCCCGTGAATGAAGTAATCCCTCGTTCATGTATTTGGAGTGGGAAGCAGGGGCCACGGAGGAGGAGGCAGGCAGAGGAATCAGAGCCTCAAATCCACGATGCCAAACGTTTGCCAAGACCATTTCTTTGAAAAACTGGGAGATTTTGTCGCCCGCTTCTGTTGTCCCTTAAAAAATGCCAGAAAAGCAGGCTTGTAGGCTTGGGCAATAAAAAGTGTAAATATGCACAAACGTTAAAAATCTATTTCTTTAAGTTAGCAAGGGAGATTTGCTTTTCCAAACACTTCTGAGGCTCCGCATAAATTCCACCTCTTTCCCGCTTCCTGTTTGGCCTCCTTAAAAGACCTCCCCACCGTTCCCTGCTCTCCGAGTCCCCAAATCAGAGAGGGTTTGGTTTCCAGAAACTGTGTCTGTTTTTTCTTTAGCTGGAGAGGAAACAGGAAGTAGGTGGGTTGGGCTTCCAAAAAAATGTCCCTTCGCGCCAGGATGCTCAGGTCAGCCTAGCACTGATCAAGTGTTTACTCTGTGTTTCTCATTTCTGGCAGTTTGGCGTCTCTGAGGGAGGGTAAGAGAGTGGCCTCTGGGCCTCTCGTTAGTGGAAACAGGACACTGAGATGTTTCTTTACCTTTGGTCCACCCCGCCCCGCCCTAGTCGCAAAGGGCGCCCTCCACAAATCCAATCTCACTTTGTTGTCACCAGAGCTCACTCGTACAAAATAAGCTTTGGATTAATACCAAGTTAGGTGCGGTTGGCAGGCAGGGGCGGGGAGGGGCCTGAGGAGAGGCAGCTACAGCGATTGATCCCAGAGTCCAGGGGCGGCCGACCCCAAGGCCGCCTAGCAGGACACTTCCGTGGAGTTGGGCCCGGGGCTGCTCCCGGTGCCGCCGGAGTTGGGGATGATGTCCAGCCGGGTGCCCTCGCTGGTGTGGGAGCGGCTGCGGGCACCCTCGCTGGTGTGGGAGCGGCTGCGGGCACCCTCCAGGGAGGTGACGCTGGAACCCGAGGCTGTGCGGGACCTCATCAGGCGCGTCATGCTGGCGGAGGGCACTGGGAGAGAGGAGAGAGCCCGGTGAGGGCATGGGCCAGCACAGGAGGCACCTGCACGCTGGCGATGCTACCTGCTGCGTGCCCCACCCACTCGGCATCTTTGCTCCCGTCCATCCTTGCAGTCCTCCAGCTGAGGGCTCCCCATCGCTTCTGTATCCGCTCACAGCAGTGGAACACATGGGGTGAGGATTTGCGGCGATTCCACAGCATGTGAACCCACAGCTGGATCTGCATCCCCACTCTGCTGCTTGCTTACCAGCTGTGGGACTTGGGGAGTGTCCCTCTCTGAGCCCTTGGCCCCACCTGTGAAATGGGAATACTACCACTGACCCCCTGGTATCAGCGCCTGAGTGTGTGCCCAGAACCCCATAAGGTCAACAATTGCTGGAGCAGGGAGGACGTTCAAAGTCAGCCAGGATAATTGCTGCACGCCACAGGCCAGAAAGAGAAGCCACGCAGAGGGGTCAGCTGTCATCTCTTCCTTTGGGAAACCTGTGAGCTCCCAGGAACTACCCATGGCACTGTCCCTTCCAAAGGACTTAAAATGCCCTTGAACACAGCAGGTGGCTGATCAGGTGGAATGAAGACAAAAAAGTGCCCCCACCTATACTGGGTTGAATAGCATCTGTCCCAAATTCATGAGCACCCGAACCTCTGACTGTAACCTTATTTGGAAGTAGGGTCTTTGCAGATCTATTTAGATACAATGAGGTCATCCTGGGTTAGGGTAAAGCCTAATGCAATGGCTGGTTTCCTTCCAAGAAGAGGAGACACACGCACATTCAGGGAGAAGCTGTGTGAAGACAGGGCAGAGGTCAGAGTGATGAAGCTACAACCCAAGGACAGCTGGCAACTACCAGAAGCTGGGACAGGCAAGGCAGGAGTTTTCCTAGAATCTCTGGAGGGAGGATGACCCTGCCTACATCCTGATTTTGGACTTACAGCCTCTAGAATTGTAGCACTTGTGAAAGAGTAAATTTCTGTTGTTTTCAGCCACCCAATGTGTGGGGAGTTGTTATGGCAGGTCCAGGAAACTACTACACCACCCAATGGAAGCATCATTGCCAAGGCCACACTGAATAATGGACGTCACACAATGAGGCAGCTGATAAATACACATGCACGTGGGGGTTACATTATTCGCTCAGTGACGTGTTGGCTTTTGGTGGCAGACACCCACAAACAATTCCTTCTTGCTGCATCGAATCCTCTTCTTACAGAGCTAGTGGCTGAATTCAGAAACAATCACGATCAATCCCACATCTGTTGCTCACATATTTCTCTGAGCCCCTAACTGTTGACCTCAAATCTGGGGTCTCACTGACCTTGCGGGGCTCTGGTGACCCTAGCATGGTGTCATGGATGCGAAGGGCTCATCGTACTGGCCCACCGCCGTGAGCAGCTCAGGAAATGAACGATTCCTCTGGCTGATGCCCCTAGCTCTCTCTGCTGTCTTTCCCTATGACTTGCAGGACGCTTCAGCTTTCTAGAAATAGAAGCTGATGTGGGGCGTGGGGGGGGGGGGCACGGTTGTGGAAACAAGGCCTGCCTTTCACTTTCTTTCTCCCCAGAATGCACTTTCAAAGCAGAAATCCAAACTCAGGGCAGGTCCAAGACAAACGAGTTGCCATTCATGCCCACATGGTAAATGAAGGCCTTCTCTAGTTACTGCCTTTGCCTGCACACTTCCCCAGAGAGAGAGAGAGGCTGGAAAGGCAGGAGACCCACAGGCAGACGTTTTCTGTTGGAAGAGGGCACTTTGGGACATGGATCCTGCCCGAAGCATGTAAATCAGGTTCGTCCTCTCTCGGCCGCGCTAGAAACTAACCACGGCTGAGGCCAACCTTAAGACGGCGGTCAGTTGACCAAACATAACATTGCTATTTTGAATAAGCAAACAGTTTAAGCCTTGGGAAAGAAAAAAAAAAAAGGGAAGTGATTAGACGTTCAGACTTCCTAGTTAAGATGGGCACAGGAATTATAATTCCAGGCAGCAGACAGGAAGAACCCAAAAAACCACATCAGGGCCAGAGCTATGGGTGACACACCAACGTACGCCAGCGGTGGCGGCTGCCCAGAAGTGTGCTTGCACTTGGTGGTGTCTGTCCTGGTCATGGGGCTGCATTTCTGAAAAAGGGCTCTATGTGTCTGTGGATAAAGCCCGGCCATAACGCAAGAAGCTGCAAGTTCTGTAACTGTGCTTCTATGTACCCTTCAATCCCCAAATCTAATGATTTAGCAAAGACACGCTCTGCCTTGAACGTAAGTGACTTTATCACCCACTTAGAGCTCTACAGTTTTCAAAGGACTTTCACAGATCCCCACTCTGCTCCCTGCTTAATCTCTCAAAGCCTCAGTTTCATCATTTGTAAAATGAGGATAAGAGTATCTCCTAGGATTATTGTGATAATTAAATGAGAAAAAATAATTATTTATTAATCTTTCATCATCACCACCACCACCATCACCACCATCACCACCACCACCATCATCATCACCACCACCATCACCACCACCACCACCACCATCACCACCATCTTTACAGGTCTCTTAGAAAGTATATAAAGAAAATCAAAAAGATTTTCATGGTCTCATCATTGTCTTCTTGGTGCTCAAAGGGACAGTCCTCACCTAAACCTTAGAACATTCCCTGGTATGAAACAGATTCTGTTCAACAATGGAGGGAGAACGAGCCACTGCGCTCTGAGGAGATGCTAGAACCCCTGCACGGCTGCCCCCCCTCCATGCACCTAAATACTTCTGCTCAGACCTGCCCAGTTTGCAAAAAGCTGGAGCTGGCCAAGGTGACACAGAATACTGTACTCCTCCCAACCTGGTTCCAACTCCCCCAGCTGCCCCTCGACCCACCGCCTGCTGGGAAAAGCCATACTCACTGTATCCCATGCCCTGCACAAAGTACTTGAAGGCCTCGGCAAGCTTGGCCGGCTGCAAGAGAAAAGAGGGAAAGTGCAGTCAGTCACGGGAGGTCCAGATCATGCAGCTGTGCCTCTGGTCACCTGCATTAAAGAGCTTGCCCCAAGACAGAAGGCCACCACCGGTGGACAAAACACAAACGTAAAGGAAAGACTGGGATAATTATGGAGACCAAAATTAGCTTTGGCTGGGAAGAAAAAGTTCAAATTCACTTCCTAGCTGGGGGAGCTTGGTCAAGTTACATGACCTGTCTGGGCCAGTTTTCTCACCTGTAAAATATGGGCAGAGCGCCAGGCTGACTCCTGAGGGTTTCTGGGAAAAAGGCATCATTGGAAAAACTGACGTGTCCAACTCAGCGTCTAGGATGCAACAGCCACTCACTGTGCTAGGGGCTATGCGGCACTATCTGATGTCCTGACGACAACCTTATGAGCTTAGTACCATCCTCATATACATTTCACAGCAGAGCAGACTTGGAGAGGTGAATAATCCGTCCAAGGTCTTATGATTAATTATTGGTCCTGCGTATTAACCCAGGGTTTTCTGAACCCCATAACAGTTTACTCTCAGCCTCAGTAGCAGGCTGGCTGGCTGGCTGGCTGGCTGGCTGGCTGGATGACAGAATGGTGGATAAATGGAGAGATGCAAATGAAAAAAGATGGGTGGAAAGAAGGAAGGAAGGAAGATGGATAGATGAATAATAAGGACGGATGGGCACAAAGAAGGAAGGATGTACAGATGGGAAGGAAAGGAAAAATGGAAAGAAGGAAGGATAGGATGAAAGGATGGATGGATAGGTGGATAGATGGACAGACAAATCACTTAATCAGTGAGGCTACTTTAAATAAAAGGAGTTGGGAACGCTGAGAACACACCCAGTTCAACCAATTACTCTCAAAAATTTAATCTAAACAGGGTGGTGAATGTTTGGGTAAAGGCCATTTTCACAGGTTAATTAATTCCAACTCTCAAATGCAATTTCCTGGGTCTGTTCTCACTTTACTGGTGAGCAGTCTTCGGGGAGGCAGTGTCCCGCCTACCTCCACCAACTCCTGCCACTGTTCTACAAAGAGCCAAACGACATTTAAAGAAGACAAAGTGCTGAAATCGCCCTCTGGGAGTCGCATGAAGACTGTAGATTGTAAGGTGATAAGAGTTGCAGGTTGGAGCTGCAGAAAGCCAGGACGTCTGTGTTCAACATGGCAGATACAAATACCAGGGCAGGCTTGGAAATGCGAACAAACTCAGCTCCCCTGAGTACCATGGACAATCTCTCCTATCTGTTAGCCTCAATTTCCCCTTCTACAACTGCAACAGAACCCAGGCTCTTCCTCTCTCTAAAGACTTTGCAAGGATCGAATGGAATGAAGGATAGGAAGGCCCTTTGTAAACACACACCCCACTTGCAAGGGCAGGAGGCGGCGGGATTACACAGTTACTGGTCCTCTTTGGGCTGCTCTCCTGGGAGCCTGGGTTAGTTCAGCTCCTGACATGGCATTTAAAACGTGTTTTAATCATGGCTAGGGTTAGTCTTCTCATTTCGAGGAGAGAAAGGAATAAAGGAAGGAAAGGAGAGAGGAAGGGAGGGAGTACAGATGAAAAGAAAAATGGTGCCCCTTCTCTCTAGCCAACCTAAGCTGCACTGTCTCAGCAGGGGTGTCAGGCAGGCTGGGTGGATAAAGGGCTCCATCACTAGTGTGCAGGTATGAACTCCTGTTTACATCTAAGCAGGACTCTACTGGGAACCCATCTGTTCCTTCTAGAAACTGAGACATCCCTTCCTTCTCTGGCTCCTCCCAGCTATCAAATAGGCAAAACAACAGCAGATAAAAAGTTGAAAATATTTTGTTCTTTGCCAGCGGGAACAGAGAGAGACACTGGAAACAGAGGCTGAGAGAGCCGCCCAAGGCGACTTGTGCCTGCTCACTGCTGCCAGGGAGGTTCCCGGGGAACTCAGGGGAACTTGTCAGGACTGGAGGGGCACCTACAGCTAGAAGAAGACATGCAACCGATTGAGAAATCGCTGAATTATGGAAGCTCTGAAGTCCCTTTTAGGACTGGCGGAAGAAAGGAAGGCAGGGCACAGTTCGGTGGAAAAGACAACATAAAATGCACAAAATATTTCATTTTAAGATAGAGTAAATATATATGCTACTATGTATGAACTAGATAGCCAATAAAAAACGTAGTTTCAAAAAAAAAAGACTGCAATGATATACAATTATAAGAAGAGATAAAAAGCTCATTCACTTGCTAGATTGGGGGGTTATTTATGGGTGGAGACTTGGAAGGGCCAGCTATCGTGCAGCAAACACACTAAGTTGATTGATATGTTTATATGTGCACGCACGCACACACACACACACACCCTCTGTTCCATCTCCTCTCTGCGCTCCCTGCTTTGGCATTGGGCTCCGGGAGCTTGGGGCTCCAGCGGAAGCCTGTAGTCTTTGGGGTCAGGCACATAGATGCTGGCCCACGACTGCCAAGCCGTGTCCACTCGGCAAATCCCTTCACCCTTGTGAACTCCAGCATCATCTACTCCACAGGGACTTCTGGGGGAGGACCACGTAAGCCCTGATGGGTAAGCACCTTTTATAAATGGTAACAGGTCCACTATGTGTCATCAGATGTCATAGCGAGGTAGGGGGTGAGCAGGCAGTGAGGGAAAAGGGGGTGACAGGTCACGGAGGCACATGCCCTCCACCAGGGAGTAGGGACAGGTGTAACTCACCTGAGAGATCTGCGGGAGGCCACCACAATCCGCCATCTGGGGGAGAGGGAAGCTGGTTAGTGCCAAAGGCCTCAGCAGAGGGGATGCCGGCTCTGTGGACCAGCTCCAAATGGGCATCCACTCTGCCCACTGCCCTGCCCCAGGCCTGTCCTGCTGAGGGGGGGCCTGGACACGCTACAGGTGGGGAAACACCCACCTCACCTGGCAAGTCTGCTTTGATTACTATCTGTCTCAGCATTGAACTCTACCTTCTTGGCAACCACTACTTGCAGCTTACGACAGGCCAGGCACTGTGCT
This sequence comes from Hippopotamus amphibius kiboko, assembly GCF_030028045.1. Classification (NCBI taxonomy): domain Eukaryota; kingdom Metazoa; phylum Chordata; class Mammalia; order Artiodactyla; family Hippopotamidae; genus Hippopotamus; species Hippopotamus amphibius. The sequence continues at coordinate 166,268,873 of NC_080190.1, forward strand.
AGGCCCTGTAGATGATTTCATTCTGCTCCCCAAGAACCCTGAAAGGGATGACTGTCCCATTTTAGAGGCAGAAACTGGGCCAGAGAGAACTTGAGGATTTGCAAAGTTCTCGTCAGGGTCTGTCTGACCAGAAAGCGTTCACTGCACACGTTCCTGTACACACAATCTCTTTAAAGACCCCTCAGAAGGAAACTGCAAGATCCGAGGCTTCAGGCCTGATGGGGCTCCTGGCTGGCTACCTTTGGTAAATGCTGTAACTTCCGGAGTTCCTAGTAAATCACCAGACCCAAAGCCATCACTGCTTAAAGCTCTTTCGGGCATGTGTGAATAGTTATCCAAAGTCCAGGGCTCTGAAGTACCCGGGTAGCGAGATGAGGATGGAGAAATAGGGCTGGAAGGTCCTGGTGAGAGTGAGTGGGGCTGTGGCCAGCCTACAGCCCAGAGTCTCAAGCCTAAATCCTAAGGGCTAGCCTCAAGGTCAGCTAATTTGGGGGAGCCTTCAGCCTAAACGCAGTGACAGAACAATGGAATTGAACTCCGGGGGCCCATTCAGCAGGGCGGGGTGGTGCAGTGGACAGCATCTTTCTGGAATCAGTCCCCGCCCACACAATTCCTATCCATCCCTCATCAGAGCACATGGCCAGCAGCCCATAAATCCTTGGGGTCCCAGAGAGGGATCCCCTCATCTTTGCATCCTTGGGTTACCAGCCTTGGCCCAACAGATGTCTGTGAACAGACACATTAATTCATCATTTCTGGGGTTTCGGACCACCAGCTTTGCCATAATCAGGCACAACTCAATTCTGCAGGACTTTGGGATTTCTGAGAAAGAACAAATGCAACCCCCCACCATTTTCCCTGTACCTTGAGGAGAGTGGTCTTTGTTGGGTCTAGTTTCGAGTTGCACTCCACCTGGACAAGGAGAGGGAGAATAAATTTGCTAATTTTCTACCTGGAGCCAAAGTCATAAACTTCCCCTTCTACCTGCCACTCTACCACCATCATCAGAAGCTCCAATATTCCTACTGTCATGGAAGAAAGAACATGGGCTTTGGGATTAAAGAGATGTGGCTTTAAACTCCAGCCCTGCCATCACTAGCTGTATGACCTTGGATAAGTTACTTAACTTCTTTGAGCCTCAGTTTCCTTATCAGTAAAATGGGGATAATATCTCTTTCAAAGGGTTGTTATGAAGATTAGCTAAAATATAGAAGGTGCTCCAGAAACAGTTGCTAAATGAATGGGCTTGTTTAACCAGACACTGCCAGTGATTCTTTAGATTCAACATCCCCAGTCCCGTCCTGACAACTGTTCTTCAAATGAAATCACATCCACTAAGATGGTTTCTTTCTTCAATTTGTCAATGACCCTCTTAAAACTGCATCCAGAAGTGGGGAAAATACCCACATGTACCATGTGATGCTCAAAGTGTCTACAGCAGAACTATCACCTCCCTTGATGTGAACACTGTATCTCTATTGATGCATCCTATGATTAAGTCCGATGGGTTAGTTTACAAGAAATTCATGGTTCTCTAAGACATCCCAGGTCTTTACTAAATGAACATTTGCTGACCCTGCTCTAGCCCACTGCACAAGGCATGTCACCGCTCTAGGACTCCACCTAATAGCCCTCAAGTCTCCCATGTCCCCAGCTACTGGGGTGTCGGAAAGATAGAGTCCTTGTTTTGCCTCCACAACATCACAGATGGGAATAAAGGGGTGAAATGAGCCAGAAAGCCTTTCATAAGCCCTGCTCCCCAGGTGCCTCTCTGCCCTCCCAGATAATCAGGCTCCAACCAGGTCCGAAAGCTCCACCTGATTCCCAAATGGGCAGAGAGACTCCTGACCAGGAAGCCAAGTGGCAACACGCCCATATAAACAAGCCAATGGGAGGCAGATCGGCAGGTGAGGGGGCCTGGGAGAGGAGACAGAGGGCCCACTGCCAAGCAACTAGGGCTGGCAGTCACCAGGGGAGGAGGCTGGTGGCTGGGCCCTCTGCCCAAAGGCCAACATGGCATCTGGAAGATGTCACTTGCCCTGAAGGTGGGGAGGAGGGGAAGAGGGTGGACAGGAAGACTTCAAACAAGTCAACCGGAATTGGACCATTGAATTAAGCACAGAAGCCAGTGGTCAATTTCTACATACCACAGCGTCCACAGCAGGTGAGCTGTCCCCAACCACCAACAAAGCAGGACACCTGGGGGCAGGGAGACAAGGGGGAGTTAACACGAGGTTCGTTGAAAGAGTCTCATGCTCCCAGCCCTGCGAGGCTGGGGCCAAAATTAAAAAAAAAAAAAAAATTATTTTCCCCAGTACCTTTTGCTCTTTTTCCTACCTTCTTTCTCTACTCTCAGCTTTATTCTTAGGGGAAAAATGGGTTGGTAGCCATTTACACCTTAGTATGAATTTCAGCCAGAGAATTTCTATGCCCTGCTGTTTTATTTTCGAGCACCCTCTCCTCAAGGAAGGATGAGTAGGACTTTGCCAGCAATCAAAAAAAAGGCAAAAATGACATGCCTGACGAAGCAAATGGTATGTGCCAAGTTCAGGTGTCAAATAATATGGTTCACGTAAGGAAATACAAAAAGACATAGTTGTTACTGGTGGGATCCACTTGGTTGTACCCACGACTGTCTTCTCCTTCTAGTTCTACAGGGCACTTCAGGCTGGCTCCTGTGTCTTATTCGTCTCAGGCTCTGTGAAGCAAAGCCTCACACAGTATTGGGCATAAAGCAGCTGCTTCATAAACTCTGTCTGGCGTGGTTCTTCACGCTCCTCCTTTGAGATCCGAGGTTCCCCTGCTAGCTCTCAGGGACACCCTATGAACCAAACTCCCGCAAGGAAAAGACAAGTGAGGTTGGGCCGCGCCCAGTCCCTGGTTAGAATCCACCCAGTTCTCGCCGACTGCGCTGTCCTAGCACAAGGGGGCCAGTCCTGCCAAACTCAGAATGAAGGCAAAGCTGGCAACGGTGAGCAAAGCTACAGAGACAGTGCCGGAGGGAAGCGCGACTCACTGCAGGGTGACTGTGTGGGCTCCGGGCATCGGCCGCTCGATCTCCAGGTCCCGCCGGCTACACGCAAACGACAAACACACGCACCGTCACATCAGCAGAACCTCCCCTGGAGGAAGCCCCCTCCCACCAAGCCAAGCTCAGGAGGTCCTGCAGTGCCCACTCTGGCAAACACCCACCCACATCCCAAGCTGTGTGAGGTCCCACCCCAGCCTCTCCAGGTCCACAGAAGCAGCTTCAGGGACCGTGGGACTCACGCCTTTCCTGTGAAGCCCACCTCACTGTGCCCCATGTTTTTTTTTTCTTTTATGTAAAAAATCACATCCTCCTCTACAGAGGGTCCCTGCCTCCCATCCCCCTAGTAGGAGCCTCCACCTCCCAAATGAGGTTCAGCTTCTTCTCTTAGTCTGAACCTCACTTTCACCCTCAGCTCTGAGTCCTCTACATGTAACCAAACCATCGCTTTAGAACTCAGACCTGATCCTTTCACTCCCTCATTGTAAACCCTCCCATGGTTTCCCACTGTAGAGACGGACCCCAGCCTCTTTCTGATGGGCAGCTCCCACCATGAGACACCCTTTCCCAGCTCACAGCCTGGAGCCAGCCTGGCTGCATTCAAATCACGCTCCTCTGCTTCCTAGCTGTGTGACCTTGGGCAGGATGCTGAACCTCTCTGTGCCTTTGCTTCCCCAGCAGAAAATGATGGTGAGAGCACCCTCGTCATAGGGTGTGAGGCATCAGTTTCTCCCTGCAGCGTGTGTGGCTGTGGGGGGTGGTTCCTGGTCTCCTCCGGGTGCCCACTGCCCAGCCGAAAGCCTGCCCACTCGTAAGTCCTCACTTAGCGCTTGCTGAATAAGTGAGTACTCAGCCTCCGAGTCTTTGGTTACATGCTGACGGTATTACCAGCCCCTCCCCCACACTGGGGCTGGGAGGAGGGGAGGAGGGAAGGGACACGAATGCCCTTCACGCAGTCGAGTTATTAACATGTGAGGACACACAGAGCCCAGGAGGCTCATTCCTGCCCCCTTTGTGGGAGCGTGAGGCTGAGCTCCCTGGAGATTCCAGAACCCCTGGTCGACACCAGTGGCCCCGAGCTGTCCCATCCCCTAGCTGAGCCCCAGACCAGCACCCAGTTATCCTTGAGAGGGCTGCACCCTTGCCAAAGGCCATGCTCAGGTGTCCCTATCCTTGGAGTGACTCCCTTGCCTCCCAGCAGCCTCCCTGGATTCTTCCCATCCTCCCCCCATGAGTTGCTGCCCTCCCTCTCGGCTCTCCCCACACCTGGACCTTCCTTGGGGTCCGCTGTGGTACAGGCACGTAAGCAAACCGTTTGCGATGTGACTGTCCCCACTCGTGCTTGCGCCCCTGGTGGTCTGGGTGGAACTTCAGCTCCCTGCAAAGCACTCAAAACTCCAGGAGGCACCTGACTTCCCAGGGGCCCTTAATGTACCCTGTTTTGTTTATCTATTTGCTCAGGGGCTGCATCTTAGATTAATTTTATAATCCGCCCCCCCCTTGCCCCATGCTCGTTCCAGATCTACAAAAAGTAGCCTGAGCAGCGGCCACCGCGTGGCCCAGCAGCATCCTGGTACCTGTTGTAGGCGTTGATGAACAGGTGCAGGTTGCCGGGGTTCATGTCGTTCACGATGTGCTGGCGGTAGGTGTGGACCACTTCCACGTTATTCTGCATTTCCTCCTGCATTGAGAGAGGGGAGGATGTTGTTTGTGGGAACTGTGGCCGCAGGCCAGTCACTATCCTTGCCATTCTTCAGGTTATTCAGGTACACGGTGAACACAGTAATGCCTATTCTACCAGCGTGCTATGGATTCTGAGGGAACCTTTGGGAACGTGGAAGCTGCACCCAGATGCAGAGAGATGTCCGAATATCAGCTGGGAGCAGATGGAACGCAAAGCTGGAGGGGGAAGCCCACCCTTCTGGGTTCAGACTTCAGAAATTTTCATCTGAAGTCAGTCCTCCTGGATCTGAACTTGGCTCCATCACTGCCCCTGAATTGGGTGAGTGCTTCACCTCCCTGAACCTCAGTTCCCTTAAAAAAAAAAAAAAAAAAAGAGTGTGGATGACATTACCTACTTTATCAAATTGTAGGATTTAACAGAGCTTGGGCACCCTGGAAAGCGCACTGTAAACAGTGAACATTGATGGGGCTGTTAGCAATTACTATTATTTACTTTTTAATGGGGAGAGGTGAATAGAAATATTTCATATTTGCAAAACAAAAACCAGCTCATGCAGTGGGAAGTTGCCGGAAAGAAGGGCAATCTTGATTCCCATGAAGGCCAACCAGACCCTTGCAGGAGGCCGGCCTCAGCCTTCCCTCTCCCTGGTGCCTTCTGGAATGTGATTTGGGAGAAACAAACAAGTTATGAGCTTGCTCTGTTTCTCATTTGTACAACAGCGGATGCTGTGGTTTTCACGAAACGGCCTGATGTGATTGACAACAACCAGATCAGGAATGGGAGGGAGGAAAGGGGGCTCAGTGTCTCCTCAAGCTGTGTCAAGACAGTCCATGGTCATCAAAGCAACAAAAAGAGCAACTAGCTGTTCCCCAAAAGAAGTCAGGAAAAAAATAATCTGAGTAATTGTGCTCGGGTTACAGACAGAAACACAACCGCGGCAACTCGAGGGTACCAACAGATACCCCAGGTAATTTGGGGTACAGTCAGGCAAAGTTCTCACCCTATACTTGACACCCCTCTTCTGAGAAAATACAGACACTGGCTCTAATCCTTCCTATGTTCCTATCAGGTTCAGATTATACACCCAGAGTGGAGAAAACATATTGCAAACTGTGAAAGGAAGCATCAAAAAGGAAAGAGGACTCCAGTGGGCTGAAAGACAGCCCCCATGACAAGTTCACATCAAATGCCTGGACCCCATGAATGTTACGTTATTTGGGAAAAGGTCTTTGCAGACATAATTAAGGATCCAGAGATGAGGTCACCCTGGATTATCCCGGTAGGTTCTAAATCCAACGACAAGTGTCCTTGTAAGAGAAAGGCAGAGAGAGATTTGAAGCAGACACAGAGGAAGCCGTGCAAAGATGGACGCAGAGACTGCAGTGAAGAACCACAAGCCAAGAGATGCTGAGGCTATCCGAGGCCAGGAGGAGCAAGGAAGGATCCGCCCCTAGTACCACGGGAGGACTGTGGCCTGGCCGACACTTGATTTCAGACTTCCGGCCTCCAGCACTGAGAGAAAATATATTTCTGTTGTTTTAAGCCACCCAGTTTGTGGTCCACGGGAAACTAATACAAGGACCAAACACAGTGTACACTTGAGCAACCCAGCAAAACCTCTGCTTCCCTGGGTGTCACATGGCCACAGGTCAGATGGTCACACTCTTCAGCTAAGGAGCACACAGTGGTGTGTAGGGCACACACAGGAAACAGAGCAGGTCACCTCGAGCTGGGCAGCTGAGGGGCACCTCAGACCCCTGCATCAGAGACCCCAGCACACCCCCCAGCCCAGCAGGAGGTACAAAGCCAGAGTCAGGGGCCACACTGGCCGGGTGATAGGGCAGGACCACACACCACTCGCACGCCACCAGGGGCTTGGCTCAGATGGTTCTCGGTGGGGGTAACTGCACGACAATCAGGCTGAGAGTCAGGCTCCAGCAGAGGCACAGATGGCCAGCATCCTGTGTCAGTTACAGGAACCCACACTGGAGCCAGACTCACAGGTTCCAATACCAGCCCCTCTCCCTGGCTGTGAGACCTCACACAGGTCACTCAACCTCTCTGGTCTCAGCTTCCTCATCTACAACTGGAAATAAAAATAGATCCATAAATGGGAATCAAAAGTCCTTCTCATACGGTCATAGAGTCCTCAGGACCGAGGCTGACACACAGAAAACCCCATGGATGTGTTTGCTGTAGGCTCTGTCATAGCCCAGAACCGGGAAGCACCCAAATGTCCGTCAACAGGTGAATGGAGAAGCAAACTGGTACATCTGTGCCAGGAAACACCACTTAGCCCTAAAGAGGGACGAACTCTTGATATGCCCAACGACACAGACGGATCGCAAGATAATTATGTTACGTGAAAGAAGCCAGACTTAAAAATAAAAGAGCACATGCTCTGATGCTGTTTACATAAACACCTAGGAAATGCAAATGAATCTATAGTGACTGAAAGCAGGTCAGAGGTTGCCTGAGGAGGAGGGAGAGAAGGATTACCAAGCGTCACAGGTGAAGTTCTGGGGGTGATGGTGTTTTGTTAGTCATCTGGGCTTCAGTGATGGTTTTTACCAGTGTATACGAATGTCAAAATTTGTCAGATTTTACACTTTCAATATGTGCAGTGTACTGTACTTCAAGAAAGCTGTTAAGAAAGACTTCTGTTAAAGGGAGAGTGAGAGAGGAGGCAGGAGGTGACGGCCGTGAACGAGGCACGACGTGCTATTTGGGTAGGGTCAGATGGGGCGCCCCTTTGGCAGGCCGGGCCATCTCCGTGCCCTACGTGTGGGCAGCACACGACTGAACAACAGAACGCCGGGTCACGCTGCTCACCTTCCCGAAGAGGTGCGACACCACCATGTCTGGAAGGGCTTGGGTCCATCCGGAGATCTGGGAGGACAGAAACAGATGGGATTAGAAAGCAGGCGTTTGCAGCAGCCGGACAAGGTCAGGCGAACCCCATTGCCCTGGGGTGGGGCGGCAGTGTGGGCTTCCTGGCACTCGGGTCTGAGGACACCCCCCGCGATGGGAAGACGGATTCCAGCCTCCAGGTACCTACTGAACCTGGGGCCTCAGAAGGCAGGGCCTGGCCGTCCATCAATTCCATACTCAGAGCCCTGGGCACAGGAGATGCGAGGAAAATGCGTCTGAACAAAGATGCCACATGCTCCCAGCTTTTGTCGGGCCACAGCTCACAAAGTCTTCAATCCGTGACTTCTAAACACACAGTGAGCTGCCAGTCTGCATGTCAGGATCTGCTGACATCAAACTATCCTTTCTGTGTCATCCTCTAGATTTTCTCTCTTAAGCCAGTTTCCTCTCTCTGGATATATTGACCTTCTTTTCTCTACCTGCTCCCACCGACAATGCTAGGTATACAGCAGGAGCTTCATAAATGCTAGGCATACAGCAGGGGCTCAGTAAATGCTAGGCATACAGCAGGAACCCAATAAGTGAGTGCTGACCAGTGTCAGGCAGGAACCCGTAAGGGAGAGAAGCTCTAGACCTGGGGGTCCTAGGCTGATCTGACTGTCACCTCCTAGCTGTGTGGCCCTGGGCAGGGAGCAGAGCCACTAGACCTCAGACCTCTCATCTGTAACCAGGGTGCCAGGAACTTCAGAGTCACAAGGCCAAGGTGAGGCTTACACGAGGCAACTACACATGTCACAGGATGTGACCCCAGGGCCTGACACACACTAGACCGCGGAGAGAGGTCTTCTTCTGCCAGCGCTGGGGCTGGAAAGGAAGGATACAGTGCAAATACCAAAACCCCACAAACAGCCCTCAGACTCCACATTAGCCAGCGGCCAACGTCCCAGCCCCCACTTCTGGCTCAGAACAGCTACCGAGAAGCCAAGCTGGCCAACTGCAATGTCATTCCCTTTGCTGGAAAACAAAATAAAAAACAGGGAGTGTGTTCCGCTCCTGAATATCATGCCGGCGAGAGGAAAGGGCGCCCGTGCCCTGGCGGAATGTTCTAGGAAGAAATGAAATACCACAGTGGCCAGGATGGGGTGGGAGGTGGGGGGAGGGGCAGGACCCCTTCGGAGCCCCTGTCCCTGACAGCCACCCCAAACTTGGCAAAAACACATGTTCAAAATGAGAAGCCAGAATCACCCCAGCTTGAAAGTCTTTGTTCGGTTTCAGTTGGAACAGTTTCCCTCTCTCCTTGGCAAATACTGGGGCCCTTATGAAAAAAACCAATAATCATTTTTTAAAAGATAAACAAGAAACGCAGCCAGAGCAGAGCTTCCTGAAACGGCTCGAGCCCTTTCCCCAAGCAGGGATGTGTCCCGCTCGCTCTGCATCCCCAGACCTGCGGTGCTTGGGTCTAGGCTGGCACTCAACACCTGCTGATGGAGAGACAGGGCCGGTGGTGAGCCCAGTTCGGAGGTGACTCCAAGGACCGCAGAGTCCAAGGGACCTGCGATCAGCCCCAGTTCTCCCACTGCCTGGCTCTCCGTGACCCTGGACAGCCTCCTAACCCCTGCGACCCTCAGTTTCCTCCTCCGTAAAATGGTTATAACACTCCCCACTCCTGGAGTGACTGTGGCTTGAATGAGGTCACACAGATGTAGCCATGGACCGTAGAAAGAGAACTTGATAAACATTCAACGCGTTAGCTAATTATTATTAGTGTAAAGCTAAGTGGCATAGAATCAGTACCAAATATGTATTTCATTTTCATTAATAATATGTGGATGACAGGGGTGATGGGCGTTTGTCTTGTTCATCTTTTTATTCTCAGCATCATGATCTAAGCCCAGCATAGGCTAAGTCCCCAGCAAATACATCTTAACCCAGGCTGTCCTTACCAACGCTGGCTTGGGACCCATGTCCCACTGGTATCGCTGACTTGGACAGCGGTGTCCTATTGAAATCTGAATGGCACATAGCTGAGGTCATGTTCACTATTCAAAGCCAAGCAGAGGAAAGCTGCTTTCTTTGCTGGGGGTGGTGGAGGGGTGAGGCTGGGAGAGGTCTCTTGCACTCTGTCCTCCAGGCAGTCGGGCACCTCTGCTCCTCTGCAGGCTGGGACACCCCATGTGCGACCCAAGCCCCCACCCAGACTCACCTTGGAGGCAGCCCAGTCCATCCAGCCTTCCGCACAAGGGTTCACGTTGATGAGGACGAGGCCCTCCACCATCTCGGGGTTGTTCAGCTGCAATTCAAGACACGAAGTGAGAGAGACAATCTGGCCATCTGAGAGGCTGTGAACTTTAAAGTCAAACCAAAGGCTGAGAAAAGTACTAGGAGAGGACCCGTGTGGACCCCCCAGAGCAGGCTTCTACTCTCGACATTCCCCATCTGCCAAAACTGAGGTTCCAGCCTAGTAAACACTAAACGGGGTTCCTGAGAGAGTGGAAAAAGGAAACCGTGGGAGCAGAAGGAGCACATGTGACTGGCAGACCTGCTTGGGACAAGTCACTTTACCCTGCTGCCCCTCAGTTTGCCCAGCTGTGAAACGGGTACATCACACCATGGACCTCATAAATCAGACAAGGTAATCAGCTCTTCCGTAATCAGTAAGAAGTCCATTACTTCTCAGTGATACAGAGATGGAAATCTAAGATACAGTTGAGACCTTATTTTATCTGCTCAGAGCCTAGACAGCCAGACCATTTTGTATTCATGTCAGCATTCCTAACCTCTAGCAAAGTCCAGCAAATAACAGGCCATCAGATTACATCTGGCTGAATAGAATGAACATCACTGCATTTTGAAACAATTGTTTGGTAAGTAGACAAAGGACCCGGTAGCACCTGACTTGGACCCCTAGTAATACAAGTGACATCTGTCATGTTAACACATGTATCTCTGATTAGTTTAGAATCAGCCAGGGTCCAAGAGTTCCCTGACTGCAAAACCCGTGCGGCTATTACAAAGAAGTAGCAAGTAGAACACTCAGTGATGTGCGGAGCCAGCCACAATCACTGCAAAGCGAGAGGAGACTGTGATAAAAAGGACACGTCGCGCGCATTTCAGTGAAGGGAGAAGGGGTGCTAGCATGTACACGAGTGCATGCCCCCCACCCCCATGTGCATTTGTAACTCTGGACCATACACCACGACGTGAACGTGGTTCTCCTTTGGGAAACAGAATTATGGGTCATTTCCTTTTCCCTTTGGGGAGGTTTTTTTTTTTTTTTGCTGCTTTTCTAATTTTCTTCCGTAATCTTGAATTAATTTTATTTAAAACATATATAGTGTATGTGTGTGTGTGCATATATATATATATATATGTATATACATTTTTTTAAAAATGAAAGTACCCACAGCAAATCGAGTGAGGATGTAGGCGCCCGCTCCGGTTCCCATGCCAATGACGCTTTTCAGTCTGGAAGCAGAAATAAAAATTCATGTCCCAGAAGGAACGGGCGATGGGAGGCTGCATGACCTTTGAGAGCCTCCCCCTATCTCTTGCCCTGAGGACCCTCGTCTCCCCCAGAGTCTGGCTTGGGCGTGGCTGAGGGTGGCTGGCAGACTAGACAAAGTGGGACCACGCTGCCATACGTGCCCTGGGGGACCTGCAGGGCATCCTGATTTATGGCTGGACAGAAGACCGTGACCTTGGAAAGGCTCATCCCTTTCCCTCACGCCTCTCCTGGCCGAGGCCAGGCCCTGACAGCCCCGCTGTCATTTACGGGAAGGCCTATTTACCCATCTGTTTCTTCCCGCTCTTCAGCTTTATTTTGGATTCTAAAACTTGGACCGAAAATGAACTGGGCAAGAACTCGGAGGTGTTATCATTGTACGAAAGGCTCAAGTAAGAAGGAAATGAGCACTGAAGAAATGAGGGCCTGGAGGGAGAAGCTGAGGGCTCAGGCAACCCTATTCCAGAACATTCCATGGGAAAGAGAAAGCAATAAAAGAAGAGAGGCGAGGAAAGGATGGGTGGAGTGGCTGTCATCAGGTGATGGATTCCCTCAAGGAGAAAAGCTCGGCTTCCAAGAGGCAAATGGGAGTAAAGAGACTGCGTGAAAAATAGCATTTGCAGAGTGTGACAAGTTGATTTTTTTTCCCTGATCTTTACACATTAACCTAAAATTCAGTGATGGGGCCAGGTCACAGCTCCAGGAGAGGCAGAAGCTAGAGGTCACCCTTCTCTGCAAGCTGGTGGGGGTGGGGCGGGGTGTGGATCCCTCACTCTTACCCAAACTGGTGAAGGACTCCAGGAAGCATTTCGGCCAGCTGGTCCATGGAGGGGTACATGTACCTTGAGAGAGGCCACGCAGAGGCAGTTAGCAAGAGCCGGGACTCCGGCGGAAATGAACGATGCAAACAGGAGCACGCTGGAAGGTCAGGGACCGTGCAACAACCTGCCCCATGCATCCAGACGCCCCAGTCTAGGCCCCGCCACGGCCCCCCTTCCAAGCACCCCACTCCATGTACATGGCCTGCTCCTCTGAGCACAGATGCTCTCCATCCTAATTCCCCCGCCTTTTACTTTGTCAAGTGACCTTTACAAACCACTTCCTGTGTTCCAGGTCCACAGCAAGCATCTGATTACATTATAAGCTCATTTAACCTTTACAACAACTCTATGAGGTTGCTAGGATTTCCCTCGTATAAAGACTGTAAATATCATCAAGGCTAAGAGATAAAGGACTTGGCTTCACAGACAAGCAGCGACTTGGAGCTCTCAGGATTTCAAGGCCCATATACTCGTTCACCTCCCCAAAGGAGGTCTCCTGGCAGCCCTCCCATGAAGCATTCCTGACCTTAGGGAAGCTCCTCCCTGTCTTATCTCTTTTCCCCAAGAGATGCTTGGGAAGGAGCCTGGGAGATGAGGCAGAGAAGGCAAGCCACCCTGATTGGCTGGACACAGTGGGCTAATTCGGCTTCAGGAAATGGAGACCCAGGGCGATTTTACAGCACAGGGATGCCTTAACTCACACATCCTCTGGGACCACTCCTCCTGTTAACAGAGGGCTGGGGAGTTCCCCTCTGCTCCAAACTGGCCCACGACAGCAGGTACGGAGGAGGGTGACAGTGGTGAGGACTCACATTTGGGTGGTCAGGGAGCCCGTAAGCTGTCTGGGTCTGTGCATTCAGGGGACGGCTTCCCCTTCACCGGATGCAGGAAACCATGGAGTTTCCGATCACCCACTTCTTAGCAGGGCCTGGAAAGGGTCTCTTGCTCCCACTGTCCCCGCCTTTCCAATGGGGACACCAGTGGCCAACCCCTGGCACCACACGGAGCCACCTCTCAGGCTGGCTCCTTCCTCTTGGCCAGCAGGTTCTCCTTCCAGATTATCTACCGTTTTTCGGCTGGCTCTCCTCTTGGCCCTTGCACACACTGTTCCCTCTGCCTCTCCAGAAGCAAGCGCGTGTTCACCTCCCTTGAATTTCCAGAAAGCCTGGCCCTCTGCCTCTCCAGGTGCCTATGACACTAGCCAGAGTTCCCGCACACTTTCTCTCCCATCTTCCTGGGAGGAACTCAAAGATTTGTCCTTTTCACCAAGGTCCTGTCTGTCATCACGGAGCCTGGCCCTTTTTATGGAAAGCGAGTCTACAAGGCACGCTGTGTGAGAAGCCAGCTCCTCCAAATGTCCCATGATCCTGGGGGGGCCGTCAGGATGCCTCACAAGACCCATGATGGTCTAGGTGCTGGGGGGAGGGGTTGACACCCACTAGAAGCCATTCCACAATGCCGACCTCAGGGCTCAGGGATCGGAGCAGGCGGGAAGGAGTCCCTTCAACAGAGGAGTTGTTGGACCTTTCTCATGCTAGGCTCCTGGTGAGACAATGGTGGGGGGGTTGGGGGGGGCGGTCAGAGGAAACACATGAGTGTAATTCATGACCATGGTGACCACCAGGGAGGGGAAGGTGTTGAGAGGGAGAGGCTGAATTAGGGAGACCTGTTCTGATCAAGTGATCAGGGAGGGCTTCTTGGAAGAAGTGCCATTGAAGGGGACACAGATCGGAGGGAGCTTGAGGACTGAAGAGGGTAGGGAACATATTCTAGGCCAGGGGACCAGCAGGTGCAAAAAGAGCGAGCCAGCAAGACCCTGGCTGGCAGCGGTACACATCATTGGAGCCGTTTTCTTTCTGAAATGGCCAAGCCTCGGTTTGGAGCCAGCTGCCCCCAAACGGTGAGAGTGGGGAGACATCTAACTCCATGGCTTCTTGCCTCACGGCTCTCGGGGGTCATGTGCACATCCAGGAGGCAACGAGATTCTACTCACAAGGCCCTCACGTGTAGGAAGGTGATTCCAGAGCTGGGTGGAACCCAGCCAGGGGCCCCCATCCCTGCTTTGCCATCTCAGCCTTAGGATGAAAGGAGGGCACCCTAGAGGGCCTAGGAGACCCCTGACCCCAGGAGGCAGAAAGGAGCCAGACCCCACAGACAGCGGTTCCCACAAGCCCCACACTGGAACCACCTGGTGACTTAGGGAACAAATACCCTGCACCTTGGCCTCCAAGTCAACTGATCAAAAATTCCTGGGAGTGGGGTCCAGGTTTCAGAATATTTTAAAAATCTCCTCATGGGAAGCTAAGAGCCACTGGGTTACCCCAAGTCTTTCAAACAATTTGTCCAAGCAAAGACGGATATACTGACAGACCTTTGTCTTAATCTGCTGCTGTATTAAGAAGCTTTTAACTCTTCTAACGTACGTCTGGGTGTCCCTTCCCTTCCTCTCTGATAAAGGTTAATGATTAAGGATGACTCAGAGCACTGACAAGAAAGGAGATCTATTTGTGGATACCAAAAAGGCCTCTTTGGGAGACTTTAAACCCAAGAACCTGGTCCCACCTTGGGTGAATCACAGCACGGCCGGGGGCCTCCCACATGTGACCCTGACTGTCCGATGCACTCAGGAGGCCTGGCCTCAGCCTCACAAGGAGAACTGAAAGGCCACGCCAGCCACACACTGGGGAGGTGCAGGTAGTGTAAACACCCAGGAATGAGGCAGCCTGACGTTCCAAAGAGAGTTTGAGTCTTAGAGCCAGCAGACTGGGCTCAAACCTGACCCACCCCCACCCCAACCCCCACAAATTAAACCAACTGTGCAACCTTGAGCAAGGCAGTTAACCCCTCCACGCCTCAGTTTTTCCATCTAGAGAATGGTGCTACCAGCACCGGCCTTGTAAGGATTACATGCAAATGACATTTGTACATAAAGATGATTAAGCCTGGCTCACAGGACTTACTTCATCAACATTACTTCCAATATACATAGTCTCTCTTTTTCTTCCCAGCTTTCTAGATCTTTCTCCTATTTCATCTTGTCAAGACCCTCTCCCACTGCAGTACTGTCCAGGCCATGTACACTTATTAAAAAGCCAGCATAGCTGGGCTGCTGTGGGACAGGGGACAGGGGTCTGGAGGGATGGGGCATGGGGAGTTATTGTTTGATGGTTATGGGGTTTCCGTTTAGGCTAACAAAAAAGTCCTGCAGATGACGGTAGTGATGGTTGCACCACAAAGTGAATGTACTTAATGTCAATGAATTATACCCTTAAAAATGGTTAAAATGGTAAAATTGAGGTTCTCTACACCTTATCACAATTAAAAAAAAAAAAAAAAAAGCCAGACTCATGTGTCCCCCACCACCTGCTTCCGCCCTGCACGGTTTTCCCATCCCTGTCCCGGGCCCGAGGCTCCCTCCTCTTACCCGGTGGGGAAGGATGCGGCGCCGTCCTGCTGGCCGGGGGCGTCCACGTGGCAGACGGCAAAGTGCTGGGTGATCTCCTGCATGTCCTCGGAGTTGAAGAGGGGGTTGTAGCAGGTTTTGTCTGGGGAACAGGCAGGAGAGAGAGAAGAGGGAGAAGTTAGGAGAGAATAAAGTCTGTGTTCATTCTGCTTGTTTCACGCCTCCTCAGCGGGGGGATGGAACTTTTGAGACAGAATGGCTGTATTTTCTTTCCCACGTTCCCCTGGTGACAAAAGGCAAGAAAAAGTCATGGGCAAGGCAGCGGGTGTGGAGGTGGGGACAGTCAGTCATCTCTCCTGCCCATGCTGACGGATGACCTTAAACTTCCAGGCGGTGCTGGGAGGGGCGTCCCATCAATTGTGGCCGTGATGGTCCGCGTATGAGGTGGAGTTACCCCACTGACACTCTCTTTCTCTCTGGGTCTCCTAAACCCTCACCACAGGCATACTGTCCAGGGCACAAAGGATTTTCAAACAAGGAGGAACACTCTTATGTGGCCTTGGATGAGCCTAATTGCTGAGGCAAAGATGGCCAGCTGGTCACCAAACCAGTTCCCTTTTCTTCCTGGACACACTATTGGACTACGTTTCCCAGCCTCCCTTGCACTCAGAGGCAGCCATGTGATCAGGTTCTGGCCAATAGCATGTGAGGCTCCCCATTTCCTCATGACACCTGCCACCCGATCCTCTAGATTTCTCTCCTGTCTCTTTCATCACTGCTAGGGGTGGAGGGGCCAACAGAAGCCTCGGAGGCTCCAGGGGATGGTGGAGTCACAGCTAGAAGGAGCCTGGGTCCCTGAATCACCACATGGAAGGCATCCCGCGGAATGCCCACTGAGTTGTTACGTGAGTAAGAAATGAACGTATACTGTGTTAAGCCGCAGAGGCCTTGGGTCTTTTGTTACAGCACTTACTGTACTCTAACAGTGGGGAAGTAATACCACCCAATGCAATGCCATGTCCTCACCAGAGTCAGTTGAATAAGGTGGTATATACCAAAGTACCTAGCATGGGCACAGGGCGGACATACAGGGGAAGAGAGATAAAAGAGGAGTGAGGGTGAAGGAGAAAAATGGTTGTCAGCGACTGACATCATTCCCAGCCTTGAGGCAGTAATGAGCTGCAGGAAAAACAATGTCAATGAGGCCATCTGTCAATCAAAAATCAAGCACGCATTCAGCTTGCAACACGCACTGGACCAGGAAGGGCCATAGCGCCTTCTGAATCATCACAGAACCATCTCCGTTCTGTGTAATCGTAATACTAAGTAGAGTTTATTCCAGTCCCATCTGTGAAAAACCCACATTTGGTAACACTTCCTGGTAATCTTGGGAATTCACATGTACAAATATTTAGAGCAGCAGTGTTCCGAACAGTCGAAAGGTGGGGGCAATCCAAGTGCCCACCAAACAAAATATGGTGTGTCCAAAGAACAGAATATCATTCAGCAAAGGAGAATAAAGTACTGATACCTGGTATGATGTGGACACACCTGGAAAACATCATGAAAGAAGCCAGTCACGAAAAACCACATACTGTGTGATTCCGTTGATAAAAAAATGTCCAGGCTAGGCAGATCTTAGAGACAGAAAGTAGACTAGTGGTGGCCCAGGGCTGGGAGGTATGAGAGATTGGAGGGTCTTAGATAAGAAGACAGAACTTCTTTTCAGAGTAATAAAAATGTTTTAACATGGATTTTGCTGATGGTTGCACAATCCTGTGAAAATACTGAAAACCACTGTAGACTTCATTAAAAGCAGTCGCTGTCACACAGACCGATGGCAGAGTTCTCCCGAGTCACCAGCATCTCTGAGCCCCCAAGCAGTGGGGTCTCATCCAGTCTGCAGCAAGAGTTCTGCCCAGAACAGCTCCAGGAAGTCCCAGCAAAACAGACCAAGCTGGACCACCCCCCATCCCACCCCGCCCCCCGCCCTTCTTAGCTGTGCTTCTCCTCCAACCCCAGCAGGAACTGGCTCGCCCAGGACACGTGGCTCCTCAGAACTTACGGTTCATGCCAATGTCATGGTAGGTGAGGATGACGGGCCGGTTCCCCTTGGGGGTCCCACACAATGTGACGTGAATGGAGCCATGCAAAGTCTCGATGTCCTGCTCCTGGGGACAGACAAATAGATGGGACTGTCATGTGGGACCCACAGCTGTGGTATGTCCGGAATTGCAGTCTGCAGACACCCAGCGTGCATCCCACTGCGGTTTGACGAAGCTTCTCATTTGGTCCTGGGCCTCAGGTGGCAGGTCTCTCTGGCTCCAAGAAGCAGAGACAGAAGGGGAAGGGGGACCAGGGAAGCCCCCCCACCCCCCACCCCAGCCATCCCTTGAGGTCAGTGGTTGCCAATCTGAAGAACTTGGCTGAAAAATAAAGAAATACACCCCAATTCTCAGGTTCCACCTTGAGAGCGGGAAAGCTTAGTATCTGCACTTTGAACAAAAACACTCTCCCTTGTCCATCCCAGGCTGAGAGATGCTGGGGCTTCCAGGCATTCACTTTGAAGACCCTGAAGCACCTCCCGGGCTGCTGCCGTCGTGCTTCTGTGAAATGCAAAGAATAATGGAACCTCATGGGGAAGGGTGAGGGCTTCATGGGTGATGGTGACGAGTATAAACAGGCTCCCTGTTGGTGCCCAGGCCCACCCCCTGCACAGGGGTCCTCCTGGGCCACCTGCTTTATTCCCCCAACAAAATGAGCACCCCGAACACAGGGGCCCCCCATCTCCCCGGCCCTTACTCTCTTCCTCTAAGTGCCTGTTCGCTCCTGCCTATACGAGCGCTGGAAAAATCCACAGACGATGGAGCGATGGTCTGGCCCCCAGCGGGGGCCACAGATCATCCACTGGGCCCAGCCCTGGCCCTGAAGCCACTGTGGGAACAATGGTTCATTGTGCGGGCTGCATTCTCTATTGTCTCTTCAGCTGGCCCACACGGCGCCCTCTAAAAATAGGCCAGGCCGGGCAGTGTCCCCACCAGGCTGGGGCATCAGGGTTCAAATACAAGCAACGCCCTTCCCCAAGACCTCTGAGCCCCTGGAGCCCCATCTGTAAGACGGGAGGGAGCCGCCCACCCCAGGTTCCTCAGCAAAGGAGATAACCTTGGTGACGGACACAGTGCCAGGCGAGAGGGGGCTGCTCAGGACACAGGGATAGAGGAGTTAATGAGGTGCCCAGGTACCACCACGGTGGCAGGTATAGGGACATCCAGCCCTGGCTGGTACCCAGGATATGTCCAGTGGCTCCCAGGGGTGGGGATGGGTAACAGATGCTGACTGATCTCTTTGGAGGCCTTACAATTATAAAGCAGTGGGACCAGAGCTAAATCTGCCCAAGAAGGAAGGGGCTGCCTCTGTCCTCTTTATTGTGACATCCTCAGGCTCTGGCACAGCTCAGGATCTGCCGGACAAAGACCTGACACTCACACGATCATGGTAAACATAGATTCTCTGGAGAGTCCGGTGACTTATTTTGGGTTCAGACTCCACTCTGCCCCTTAATTGGCTGTGAGGGTCTCGGCGAGCTCCCTCCCCACAAAAGTCCCAGGACTGGTGTGAAATCTCCCAGGAATGGCATGAGCCTCACCCAGCACTAATGCTTCACCCCCACGAGGCACCACGAAAGTGCTGTGACGGTGGCCCGTGGCCTCACACCACCGTAAACTTCAGCCTGTGCAGTAGAAGAGGCATCAGCTGTGGTTATCCTTACTTGGAAGGATGAAGAACCCAGTCTCAGAAAGTGGAAGTGGCCTGGTGAAGGGGTACAGGTGTGGCAAGGTCCCCTAGATGCAGGGATAATATCCGCTAAGTGCCCACCAAGAGTCGGGTGAACTGAGCAAACCCATTTTCCAGATGAAAAAACTGAGGTGACCTCCCCAAGAGCACACAGCTTGTAGTGCGAACCGGGATTACAACCCACATCCGCTGGGCCATCATGCTGGCATTGGCCCGATCAGCCCTCCTGTGAATTCTGTGCCCATCTGCCCACACGGGGAGGAGGAGAGAAGGCAAGTGTGACCTTCCCCGTGCCCCAGACCCACTCCTTAAGTCACCCACGCACACGCACAAGATCCTCAGCCAGCCTTGGAGCTCTCTTCCCATTGCTCCAAACCAAGCAGACTGGGTCTGAGATTGGATGGAGGAATTAAAACTCTTTCAGACACATCCCTTTGTTTTCTGCAGTCCCAAAGGAACCTTCTGTCCTTCTGTCCCGGTGGGAATGAATCACCCAGTGTCCTGGAAGGAGGAACCCACCCCACGTCCCCCACGTTCCCCCAAGGGATCCAGAACGGCATGGCACCCTCCACGTCCTGAGAGGGAAAAGCCCCATCTCAGGGCTCATCAGGGGTCTCCCATCTGACTAGAACAGTGGCGAGAAACACTCACAGGACCCCTCCACCACCCAGACCTCCATCCTCAGCTCTTCCAAGTTCAGAGCCAGATCTCAGAAGGCCAAGCTCATGGGGGTCTGATCCAGCCAGGGGCATGCAAGAAAGAGAGGCTGCCTGGATTTTCCTCTCATCTCCTCTGGAAGAGTCTAGAAAGCCACTCTCGCAGGGTGCAGCGGGGAGGGCAATATGACGGCCAGACTCATCATACCAGGCCCCGCTCTGGGCATTTCACATCTGCTCTCTGGTTGAACCACATAACGACCGCCCTGAGTAACGACTGCCATTTCCCAGATGAGGAGCCTGAGGCCGACAGAGGGGAATTTGCTCAAGGTCACGCAGCTGGGACGGTGCAGCAGGATCTGAACCTCAGCCCATCCGAGTCCAAAGCCTGTGCTCTTTGCCATCTCCATTTTAACACTGTGCCAGGTGTCCCATGAAGAAAGAAAACCTTTAATATGCAACGTGCACGGTGACTTTCTAAAGAGGGAGGGACACAGGAAGTCAGGTCCCTGATGATGTGACTGTAGATTGCTTTTTATCTCCCCAGCTTCTCCAAAACCCATCAATCCACAGAGCGGGTACTAGAACAGAGAAATAACACCTGCTCCCTCTGTCCACTCCAAATATGCATCTGCCTCCGAACTGCAGGAATGTACAGCAGGTGTGTCAGACTTGGAACAACCTCGGCACAAACGTCACTTCCTCGGGATGGCCCTTCCTGCCACCCACTGGACACAGGACACAGGACTCTTGTCCTCTTCCTTGTAGCATCTACCACAGTGACATGTATCTGTTCCTCAGCCACCTCCCCAACCTGACTGCGGATTCCCAAGGAGCAAGGCGGGCTCTGCCCAAACAGGGTCCAGTCTGGAGGAGATGTTTAGAGATTTATGCAATCTACACCACCTGCAAGCTAGTAAATGGTGAAACAGCACCTATGCCTACTGTCTCCACTGCCTATAAGCTGGCAGGTTGTGAAAACGGCACCTACCGCTAAGCAGTCCTCTTCGGCTTCCAATTCTGGCTTGGAAGCTTTGTGAGCTACAGCAGACTGTGTGGGTGAGCCTCCCAGATGTTCGTTGTCCTCTTCCCTATGACAGAATTCCCAGCAATGGGCCTGATGAAATTCTCCTCTTCTCCACCTCCCTTGTGGCCAAGGGTGCTCAGAAGATTCAGTTCTGGCCAATGAGATGTCCGCAGAATTTGCTGGAGCTTGGAGGAGAATTTTTTTAGAGACTCAGACCTGGCCTTTTGCTTTTTCTCTTTCACCCTTACCATGGATGAGATGCTTGGGGATTCAGCAGCCATCTTACAAGCATGAGGACAAAGGCAACCCGCTCAGGAAGGCAGAGGGGGAAGCTGATAGGAGTCGGAGACGGGCTGACATTCATCGCCTGCTTGCTAGGCCTTCTGGGTCAGCAAAACTATCAGACGTTTCCTTGTTCAGGGCACTGTTTGCTGGGTGATCTTAATTCTAATGATACACCCACCATGGGACCTTGGCCAAGTCACCAGACTTCTCTGAGAATGCCTCCCCTCAACTGTAAAGTGAGGTCAGGAACAAACCCGTCTGCTTATGGAGATGCTCCTGAGGCTGAAACCGTGGCAGGGACTGGCAAGTGTTTGGGAAATTGCGGTGCTTCCCTCCAGGCCGGCTGTTACAGGTGTCCACCCCAGACACGATTACTGTGAAGCCACAAGGACCAGCCCCCAGGGTTTAAGTCAACGGCTTGGATGATCTAGGAGAGCGCTGAGACCAGCTGCTGTGCCTCCCTCCCTAATCCGCCTGCCCAGCAGACCCTAGGGAGACGCTGAACGCTTTGGACTCTAAGAGGATGACACACTCACCCAGGCTCTACGTCGGCTGGCGCGCTGAGCTGCCCCTCCCCTCAGTCTAGCAAGCCTTGGTCAAGGCACAGCCCCAGGGCGGAGGGCACCCTTTGGAACAACAGGCAAAGAAAGCTGGTTTTGGCTTATCAGACGCAGCGTTAAGTCAAGGCTTGTTGAGGTGAGAAAGGCAAATCGTGAGAACAGAGTCTCGAGAGAAAAATGCCAGGTGCTTGCTCTACCGCCAACTTTTTATGGGATAATGTGCCCCTCCCCCCATCTTCCTGGTCCCACCTCCTGTATGCACAGTGGGGGAGGGGGAGGCCTGGCTGAACCACTGATCTTGTCCTGCCCACTCAGTAAGAAGCACATGAATTATGAAGAATGACAGGGGAGGCTACGTGTGTGGAAGGAGCACAACCGTATTTACATAGAAGGACAGCCATCCCCTTACTGGGCAAACACTATAAAGCCGGGTCTGGCCCCAGGGCTCTCAAGACAGCCACTTCACAGATGGCAAAAGCCAGCCTCCAGGGCGGAAGCTTAGCCCCTAAAGGTAGAGAACTGAAGGTAATACAGTTAAGATTCCAGACGTGCCTTTGGGCCTCGGAGTCCTAATACTTGGCCCACTGGGACACCTAGAAGAGAAGAAGGTCTCAAAGAGGGCAAGCTCCCTCCATTTCTCAGCTTTCTTCAATGCTGTCATCACATCAAGAGACAGAAAAGAAGTTACAGTCAGGAAATGATCTGTAGCGTGTAAAAGGGCATCAGCCTGGGTATTCAGCAGGAAGCTGGAACCCACGCAGAGGACCGCAATTCTCCAAGCAAGAAAGAATCAGGAGGAAAGTCTCCCTTGGATGAGGGAAAAGAGGAAGAGGGGAAGGAGGGCCATCCACGGAGCAGAGGTAGGCAAAGGAGGCCTGCATGCTGGTCTGACGCTGTGTTTATGTCACAACTGTGACACCCTGGGGACATGGCTACTACCCCATTTTCACGGATTAGAAGACGAAGCCCCTAGGAGGCCCGGTGATTGGCTAAGGACACAGGGCTAGCAGAGGGAGAGCTGATCTGAACCTGCTTCTGTCCACTGCACCTGTTTTGCAGCACCAGGAGATGGGTGTCTACCCTAGGTCAGCCTGATGCCTGGGCTGGACAGACCTGGGAAGCCAACTGGAGCCCCATCAGGGGGGGTGCTGGCGGGCGAGGCGCTCCCATCCCCTCCACCAGGAGGACATTCCCAGGAAACACACAGAGGAGGGCAGAAGAGGCAAAGCCTCACTTGGCACTGACCCAGATGCGTGCCACTGCCATCTGTCACTCAGAGTTCGCTCTAAATCCCAATGGCTTTCTCGGAAGTGAGGCTGGGGGCAGGCGGGGATGGGAAATGGGGTGTTGAAGACTTCCAAGCCTCTGGGTTCTGCCCACCTTCAGTCGGGGGCAGAAAAACAAGAAGCAACTGTGTGCAAAGAAAAAAAAAATTGTAAAAGGTCACCGTTTCCATTTTCCCTGTGAGCTGATCTGCTTCCAAAAGAAGGGAAAAAAAGTCAGCGCCCCCACAACAGGGATCAGACGTCCCGCCTCCCCACCCCGCCCAGCGCCACCAGACTGGGAGCCCCAGGGCAGGAGCCAGACCCCAGGAGACCCTCCAGCCACCCGCCCCTCCTGCTCCAGCCCCCTCCAGCCCCTCCACCCAGAGGCCCTGTGGGTAACATCAGCTCATCGCCCAGAGATCCCTGGTGAGCACACAAACACACATTCCCATGGAAACCAAATCAAATCAAACCATCCAAATAACTAAAGATCCAGGTGGAAGGAATTAGAAATAGCAAAGCCACCAGGAGAGGAGATCTGGGGCCAAAGGAAGTTACCCAGCCCCGGAGCAGGGAGTGATGAGCAGTGGACTCAACTTTGCTGCCCCCACCCCACCCCCACCAGTTATAGGGACTTGGGCTCAAGACCGAGTCAGGCTTTGCCAACTATCTCATCATTGTGTGACACTGGGCAAATCCCTTAAACCCTCTCTGAGCCTCGTCCCTTCAACAAGGACAGCAACAATACTTCTTTTAAAGGTTGCTTCAAGAATTAAATGAGATGGTGCGGGAAAAGAGATCAGCACTGTTTCTGATATACAGCTAGTGCTCAAGAGACATCAGTTCTTACGACTCCCATGACTATTACATATCTAACAGTCAGATGAACCAAATTTAGGACTATCTCAATAGTACCCTTTGACAAGTTTCTTCATATCTCCAAGCTGGTCTCTCATCTGCAGAGGCAGGTATCACTTTCCACCTTGGCAAGAAAGCCCTGAGACAATGAGTGGGAGCTCAAATACCCATGCACTCCCTCCCTGCCCCTCCCCTCACCTCAGTAGCCTTCCACAAAGCCTCCCTACCTGGAGCAGAAGGGGTAAGGCTGGATCATAAAGCATCTGCCAGCTCTGATATTCTTAGATTCTAGAATTCTAGCCAAAGAAAATAAACCAGAACCCAAAATACTCCCACTTTCCATACTCATCAAATTTGCAAACACAACTGCCTAATTTGATGCCAGAACCTTCTCTGCCACAGCCAGATCAAACCACTTCCTTCCTGCAGCCCCAGCACCTCAGGCCAGCAGCCTACCCAGCTCCGTGCTCTGAAGGCTCCAGAGCTTCTCCAAGGTGGGGGGGTGGGGGGGGTGACCAAAACAGGGTCTTGAGAGCTGCTGGCAAAACCTCACATGCCCAGCTGGGCACCCATTGATCCGCCCTAAGACATCACCCAGGCCTAAACAAACTGCCCACTCTAAGGTGATGTTAGCCAGAATGAGATGAGGCCGAGATGCCATCTGTGTCAGCAGTCTCCCAGCTCTGGAGCTGCTCCTCACTGAGGAGCTCTGGGCTCACAGTGTGCACTTTGATTCATGTGAGAAAAAAAAAAAAAGTTCTTGACCACTTTGGGAAAGGAAATGAGTCTCCCCAATTTAGCCAGAATGCTGAAGCCCAACATACTCCACGAAAAACAATACCAGCTACTTTTGGACACACATAGTGAGGCAGCTCAGCCTCCTTAAACTCAGCTCCCAAAGAACTGCCCAGACGGGGCCCCAATGCCACGAGCCGTAAGGACCAACTAGATGAACAGATGAAGGTAGGCTGCCGTTAAGGCAGGTCAGTTCTCGAGTCCTTACAGCAGCTCCCCCTCAAGGGCTTAAACATAAACCCACCACAGCGCTGTTCAGATGCTCTGTCTGGCCAGGTCTTTTTTGATAGAAATTGCAAAGATGAACTGGATCTAGTCCGTGAAACCTAGACTGGCCATCCCGCGGTCAGCACGGCAGTCGGTGTCATGGTTGAGAGAGCTGGTCTGGGGCAGAGTTGGGTTCAATGGGGCCCCTTCACAGCTGCCGGCCATGGGAAAGCCTCAGTTTCCTCAACTGTCAAGCAGACATGAGGGTACAGAGTCCCAAAAGGTTCAACAAAAGGCCCTGGGAAGGCCTGGGGCATAGAGAAGCTGAAGCCCACAGCAGGCAGGAGATTGTCATCTTGCAGGAGGCCCCGTGTGATTCTGAGGTCAAGGTGTGCGGGTGAGTCCCTGGACTGGTACACCCTGCAGCCACCCGTGACCAAGGTTCCGTCAGCTTCTGCTCCCGGCCCCATGAGCGGTAACCAGTCAGGACCCAGAAGACATCCGCCGTCACAGTGTGCTGCATCCTCTGAAGGACATCCTTTGGCGACCCACACCCACGATTTTAGAGACTACTGGAAATCTGGGGGGAAACCCTCATAAACAACATGAGTCAACCAGATCCCGGAGCCAAGTCCAAATGAATATGGTTTTATCCAAAGACCTTTCTGGAAACAACCTTGACAAAGGGTCACTCAGCACTGGGATTCGGCTCAACTATTGTGATTCATTGGTAAGATGGATCCTATTAACAGCTTACAGGAAGAACTCATTTCGCCCTTGGAGGACTCAGAATCCAAGCTGAGGGCCCCCTGCAGGCACCATTGTCTCTGTCTGGGTTATTGGTCCCTAATCTTCTCCTGTCACACGACCCCAAGAATCACTCGGGTCTCACGCCAACATCACCTCCTCCAAGAGCCTTTCCCAACCCCTTCACCGAAGACCTGCCCCATCACATCAGCCTGCACCATCATCTTCCAAGCCCCTACAGTAGCTGGGGTTGTCATTTTGCTTAATCCTTCATGTGTGTTGCCTCCCCCTTCTAAGGATTCAGGAGAGGTTGCAATCCCCGCCCTTGCCCTCTCCTACCCCATGACCTCAGGCAAGTAACTGAAGCTCTCTGCGCTCAGGCTCTCCACTCGGTCAGATGGAGATAGGGTTTGCTGCGAGCAGTAAGAAAGCTAAATGGGCAACGCACTCAGAACGGTGCTGAGCAACTCATTTAAAACTGAAGCTCCTGGAAACAGGGCTCACAGTCTGTCACGTTCACCCCTGTGTCCCAGCACCCAAGGCAATGCCAGGCACAAAGCAGGCACTTGTTAAAGGAACAAAGGAATGCACAACCGCAAAAATGCCTCCACCTCCCAGGACAGCTCTGGGATTCACTGGGAGGGCTCAGCCCTGGCTGGGGTACGATGCCGACGAGCCTCATCCTGCCTCCCAGCCCCTCGCCGAGGCCGACCTCTGCAGTCTTCAGGTTCCCACTTTGCTGACGTTGAGGGGATGTGGCACCCTGGCCACCTTCAGGTCCGCCTGCACAGATGGGCAGGGCCGAAACCCCTGCTCTCTGCTCTACCTGTGCCCCGGGGAGGGGAGCACCTAACAGTGCTTTATAAACTATCAAGAGTGACACAAAAGTGAGGAATTATCTTCACAGAGAACAGATAAACTATGTTCTCTAGGTTTCTTGAATGACCAAAATTTTAGAAATCTACAATAGCCATAGGACCCAACAATTCCACTTCTGGGCATGTACCCAAAAGGACTGAAAGCAGAGTCCTGAACAGATGTAGTACACCCGTGTTCACAGCAGCGCTAGTCACAGCAGCCAAAGGGAGGCGGCAACCCGAGGGTCCCCTGATGGAAGAAAGAATAATGAAAATTCGGTCTAGACATATGACAGAGTACTATTCAGCCTTAAAAAGGAAGGACATTCTGACACAGGCTACAGCACAGATGAAACTTGAGGATGCTGTGTTAAGTGAAATAAGCCAATTGCAAAAGGACAAACGCTGTGTGATTCCACTTATGTGTGGTACTTACAGGAGTGAAATTCCTAGAAACAGAGTGTAGAACAGTGGTTGCCAAGGGCTGGCGGGAGAGGAATGGGGCATTAGTGTTTCATGGGGACAGAGTTACAGTTCTGCAAGATGGAATGCGTTCCAGAGGTTGTCAAGGGAAGGGGTGGGGAGGGATGGGCTGAGAGTTTGCAGTTAGCAGATGGGTAGATGTAAACTATTACTTACAGGATGGATAAACAATAAGGTCTTACTGTAGAGCACAGGGAACTATATTCAATATCCCGGGATAAACCCTCATGGAAAAGAGTGTATAAAAGGGACGTATATATTTGTATAACTGAGTCCCTTTGCTGTACAGCAGATATGAACACAACATTGTAAATCAACTATACTACTATAAAAACATAAATTAAAAAAAATTTTTTTTAAAGAAAGAGTCCTGGAGGTGGATGGAGGTGATGGTTGCACTACATCACGAATGTACTTCATGCCACTGAAGTGTGGACAAAAAAATGGCTAGGATGGTAAATTTTATGTTATATGTGTTTCTCCACACACACACACACAAATTGGAAAACCTTCACGAGTTGGTAGGTGGGGTGGGTTATGGGGCCAATACTGATTGGGAAACATCACATCAGGGTCCCCGCTGTCCCTGTCCTCTCTACACACGGCTGGAGCGACTTTCCCCATTTCACAGATGAGGAAACAAAGGCTGAGGCTGGAGAGCGGTGAAGCATCTTGCTCTGGGTCAAACAGCCAAGAAAGGGCAAACCCAGGTCTCAAACATGCAGCGTCTGGGTGATTCTGTGGCCTTGACCTTGGGGAGGAGGGACATCATAAGGTCGCCCCAGGAAGACAAAACCACAGGTCCTACAGCTGCTTCCGGGGTGTGGGGCGGGGGTGGGGATGAGAGCTGACATTTCAGTGACAGAGAAAGTAGGTTAATCTCCCTGCGCCGGGCCCTGCCCAGCCCAGCCCCGAATGCTCAGCCGTCCCCTGGGGCTGCCACTCACAGCTTCCCAGCCCCCAGTGCCCAGCAAACAGCCGGGGCCCGCGGCTGACACAGCTGCTGCATCTTCCCAGCTCTGCTGCCCTGTGACCCATCTCACCCTGTTCTCATAAGGACAGGGAACGATCAGACAGAGGATCAGATGTCATCACTCTCCGCTCCCCACACTGCACAGCCCTGGACAAATGACTCCCCTCTTTCTTGGTTCTTCGGTTTCCCCAGCTGTCAACTGAGGGGCTGGGTGAGCTCAACCTGGGACCCCTGTAGACAAGCTATTCACCTCCCGCTGTCCCCAGCACCCCCACGTGCCCAGTGTCCTGTGAGACAGAGACCGATGGAAGGAGCTCTGGTCCGGGGATGGGACAGGCAGAGACCTCGGCCGGTGAACGGCACAGGAAGAGTGCAAGCTTCCTTCCTGCACAGACAGACCTGCATGTGAAGTCCAGTCCCAGCCTCTGGCCTGAGTTTCCCCATCTGAATGATGAAAATAACAGTACCTCTGCTTATGCTATTGTTGAGGTGTTAAATGAGACACTAGCCGGGAAGCCCTTATCACAGGGTCTGGCTTGCAGGAAGAACCACTAAACCAGCCTCATCTGGCATGGGCAGAACAGGAAGCTCTCAGGGCTGGGAGAGGGAAGGCCCAGGGTCTGATGCCACCTTCCTGTCACTTCCTGTCAGCGGGGCCTCAGGCAAGTGACTTCCCAACCCCGACTCTCTTCTTCTTAAACAAGTACAATAAAGAGTGGAACCAGAGGCCATGTCCCACGAGACCACGCGCTCCTTGAAGACCAAGGTCCGTGTTCTGGGTGCTGATGCAGCCAGGGAAGCAAACGACAGGTTCAGGTCCCTCCATCCTTAGAGGGATGGCATAGAAGGTGCAGGGAGCTGATGGTCTGAGTCACAGTGGGACAAACGAACCAGACACAGTTGGTGATGGGTGGGGGTGGGTGACTAGCCATTGTCCCAGGGCCTGAGTGACTCACAGCTCCACCCCGCCCCCCACCCCCCACTCTGTCTTAGACCCAGGGAGCCACCCTACCCATGCCAGATTACTCTCTGTTCCTCTGCACAAAGGTGGGCTGAGCCTACCAGGCAGCCCGGCTTCCAGCTCTAGAAGGGCTGCAGATTCAGCCAAGACCACCCCGGTGAGCCTCCCACCCGCAGTGACCCCCGAGGAGAAAATGTGCCTGGAGGTCTGACCACATTTTTTCCCACCCCCAGGGATGTGTGCAATATGGAGCTGGTGACTCAGGGGTTCCCAGACCCCAGAGTCTAAGGTTCACTTCCACACAGCCAACCATGCCAGTAATCTGCATTCTTGCAGAGAGCGTGGCCTCTGCTTTCTGAGCAGTAAGTACTGTTGTGAACAGCACTGGTGTCTGAGTTACAGCTGGGAGAGAGAGGGAAGGGGCCTGAAATCTGGGGGCCTCCCTGGCTGTGTGACCTGGAGGCACCACTCATCTGCAATAAGATGATACCAGAAGCCCCACCCAGGGTTCTTGTGAAGAGTAAATGAGCACAGTTAATTAAATAAAGTAAAGGCAGCATGATCAGAATAGTGCCTGGTGCATAGGAAGGGCTCAAAAGCATTCATTCCTACTGTTACGTTAGTTTTACAGATGGAGCGTAAGGCAGGCTCAGAAGAGCTGAGTAACTTGCTCAAGGGCACCTTGAAAGGGTCAGCTAGAATTAAATCCGGTTGGCCTGACTCCAAAAGAGGAGAAAAAAAGATGCTTTTGTTCAAGAAGCCATGATACACTCAGCTGTGGCATGACTGTAGCGTTTCACTGTCTTGGTGGCTCAGTTTCTCCACCCATAAAATGGGGAGATGCCAGCCCTGATCTGAGTACATCCACTGCAGAGGCACCGAGAGGCTGGGACAGCAGTGATGCTATAAACTCAGGGCTGATGAGTCAGAGAGCTGCTCCTGGGGGGTGAGAGGGCGTCTCCAGGCTCAGCTGCTTTTAATCACAAACCCTGGGGTAGAAATGACCCGTCCCAGCCCAAGCTGTCCTGGCAGCCTGCCCCAGACGCCAGCTGACAGAGAGGGAGGCACAAGGGCCCCAGGCTGGAAGGACCTCCCTTGGTCAGGCAGCTTCCCTGCCAGTTCACAGAGCCGCCTTTAAGCCCAGCCAGTGCCCCCTTAAGTAAATGGCACATGGTGGCCACTAACTCTCGCTCAGGCTCCCTGCTCTTGGCTCTGACACAGACACTACAGGAGGCTGTAAAAGCAGGTTTCATGGTCAAATCGCACAGGGCACCGTGCTAGCCGTGCAACCAAGAGCCAGACACATTTAGCTTCTGAGCCCCCGTTTCCCCAGCTTTAAAATGGAGACAGCGATCCCAACTGAATAGCATGGCTGGGGTTCAGTGGGGTGTCCCCTGCAGAGTTCAGGTGCCACGTGTCTGGGTGCCCAGGGCCTGGTGCACCGTGGTGGTGTAATAAGCGCGTTCTGAACAAGGCAACGTTACACAGCGGGATGTGTTGGCCTCAGAGAACAAATGGCCGGACAGAAACCAACACCTTGGACACACGCCAGGGGTTCCACGGGGCCAGGGTCAGGGTGGTCTCCGGGTAGAGTCAGGATGACGTGTAGACGCACTCAGGCCCACACACCTGCGTGTGCTCTTCACACCTTCACCTCCCTAATTTCACACCAGCTGACGTTTCCAACCCCTCTCCCTCTTTCCCATTCCTTCCAAAGACAGCGCCAAGATGCCCAGCTTCTGGTGGAGCCAATCATTGAAATACAAGGTTTAGGAGGACGAGTGAGCTATTACGGGGAGAAGGGGGGGAGAGGTATGATGGAGGTGCAGGGCTCAGAATGGGCCAGAAGCCAGGGCACCTGTGTGATGTGCAGGCAGAGGTCCAGGTGAGCGCGTCGGCCTGCATCCGGTCTGTATTTGGTCCTGTCTTCTCCGGGAAGCCCAGAAGACCCAGATGTGCTCAGACGTCCAGCCCCACCTCCAGGGCCAGGCACAGCGTGGCACCCAAGCAGCTTTGGGATAATGAGTCCCGAATTTACAGTTCCTGAGGTTCTGACCTGCCCCTGAGCCAAGAGAGGCCGACCTGTTCTCCCAAAAGCTTGTTCTTGGACAAACCTCCACATGCACCCCCCACCTTGCTCTCATGCCAACCCAGAGCAGAGATGGAGCCAGAAAACCACAGAGATGGCTGGTTTCACTTTCCCAAGCAGAGCCAAGAACATCAAGCCTTTGCTTCCTCCGTCCCCTCCCATCGCAGGGTCCCAAGCCCACCCAATGTCTGGCCATTTCCTCCGCACATGACCCACAGCTCTGCCCAGCTCTGCAGGGCTGAAGGAGACTGGATCTCTGTCCTGCTTTCACAGTGGGTAACTGGGTTCTGCTTCCTTGGCCAGAACTCAAATTTGCTTCTATCAGGAGAGAAGAAGCTGAGTGTGGGGAACCAGCTGAGGCCACTTCCTTCTCTCCTCTTACCCCTAACGTCTGAACACTGATCTAACCAATGGGAAAAAGGGAAAAAGAGAGAAGACAGTAGGAAAGGGGGAAGCCACGCCTCCTACTTGCCTGAACATCAAACTCTTGCAGGAGGCCGGTGATGGTCTGTGGAGAGACGAGAGAGATGGTCAGTTTCATCAGTTTCCCAGGGCAGAGAAGTAACGTTAAAACACAAGTACCTCTCCGCCCTGAGTCTGTTATATCTACCCTATGTCCTCTGTGGGGCCTCTCTAATTCCTTACAGAGAGAGACTTTTCATCTCAAAGAATAGCAGCCCAGCAGAAAAGCAGACACATTAGATGGATTCCTTTTTGACTACTGCCTTGGTGAAAAAAGATCTGAAGGTCTAAGCTGACTACAAGCTTGAGAGATAGAGGACTATAATGCCTATTAACTGATTTCTCTGTCTCCACCTATGTGCTACACTTTTAAAGCTCAAACCTGACCATGTCACTGTCTTTACATTTCTTCTACAACAGCCCATCATCTGGATTAAAATCCATCTCTCATGGGTGGAAGAGGAGAGCAGAGCATTTCCCTCAATCCAACAATTCTGAGTGTCCAGACCAAATTCCATCTTGCGCCAGAGCTGTCAGTGGCAGGCCAAGCCCAGAAAGACAGGAAAAGGGCCCCTGTCTCCTGGGTAGCAGTGAAAGTACAGCTCAGAGTTGGCGCTGGAGCCACCCTTGACCAACGTTTCCAAGAGATATGGCTGGCATGCCTTCCTCCCGGCTCAGAGATGGAGTTCAAACATCCCCTGAAAGCTGAGGCCCAGCTAGACCCACCACCCACTATGAAGGGAAACAGCTCAGCAGAGCAAACGGCAAAAGAGGTGAAGGAAGGGGAAGGGGGACCCCTTGGGACAGCCAGGGGCTTGAAGATAAGATTGCAAAAGCCGCCTGCTGAAGGAGATTAAAATAGCTTCACACTCCCTGGGGCTAGGGTTAAGAACTTCAGGGAGTTTGATAAATTCAGGTGGAAGCAAATATGGCCAATACTTTGTGTGTGTGTGTGCACACGTGCGTGCAGTGTGTGTATTTGTAGGCGGGAATAGAAAATCTCTTCTGTATAACCCTACCCTTCAAAATGTTAGCAAGAGGGCATAGGTCATCCAGATTGAGGACAGACGTCAAGAACTTCCCAGTAGCAAACTTAATTTAAAAACACTTTGCTGAATCAATCCAAAGAATTGGAAGGTTTACTTCCATCTAAACTTAGAGATAGACTGACATGTAACCTAGAGTTGATAACCTCTCAGATGTTTGTTGCAGAAATAAAATTTTCCAGGGGTCACACTAGGCTGCCTGAAATACATAAATACTGTGTTTAAAAATGCATTTTCCCTTGGATTCTGCGATGCCACTTGGGGAATTTATCTTAGAGCTGCACCTGCATGTGTGTGAAAAGAGGTACATGCAACATCCAATGAGTGACCGAACATCCTGCAGCACTGCTGGTAATGGTAGCGTGGACCTGAATGGCCACACACAGGGCACTGGTCAAATACACGTGGTGGAACACTGTGCTGCTGGAAATAGAGAAGCAAGGGCCCCGTGGACTGACGCTGGAAAGGTCTCCAGCATACGTGGTTACACAAATAAAGCAGAGTGTGGTGGACTATTTCCCACGGTTTTTCAAAAGGGGGAGAGGAGAATATGTTCATGTGTATTTGTATCACCTGGGGTTTTTTGTTTGTTTGTTTGTTTGCTTTTCAAGACTGTGTCAAAGATTCAGACAGCAGAGGAAATGGATTTGGAACATGCAGAGAGAATAGTAGTACAGCTGGCAAACTATGGCCCTCCCCCTTCCTCCACCTTGTTTTTGTAAGTAAAATTTTACTGGAACACAGCAAGCCCATTTGCTTACATATTGTCTAGGGCTGCTTTCATGATGTAACTATAAAACTGAGTAGTTACAGCAGAACCCAGGTGGTCCTCAAAGCCTAAGATATTATCACCCGGCCCTTTATAGAAGACGTGTGCGGCCCCCTAGCACAGGAATGACAGCAAGGATTCTGCAGCTTCCCCTGGCCCGGCTTCCAATCCTAGCTGTGTCACCTAGCCAAATGAACTTGGACAATTCCCTTCCCATCAAGACCAGCTCCTTATCTGTGTAATGGGAAATGGAGATTTGCCTCCCACCTTCATAATGAAAAGTCTATGAAATAATGGACCTAACACAGAGCAGCCACGTGCAGAGTCATAGAGGAATTAAATGAACAGCCCATTCAGCCCATTCACCAACGGCAGCTGGCCGGAGTTTGCCTCCATGCCCCACACTTTGTAGCCACGTGACTGACCGAGGAGGACGAACCGACCTCCCAGAGACTCAGCTTCCTCTTCTGTACAATGGCAACAGTCACAGAACCTAGTCTCTAATCAACCACAGCCTCATCCTTTCGTTTAGCAGGGGAGAACCCATGAAGTATAATTGGTCCAGAGACAGGCACGCAGGATGTGGCTCGTGCATGCTAATTATTACTTTCAAAAGCATTTAGTTGACCTTAGAGTAGCTGCACTTTTGAACCTGAGCTTTACATTTTAAAAAAGGTGTCTCATCACACGCAGTTATGAGGCTCAGTGAGACCTGGGATGTGAACATAGTTTAAAAATACAGTGTCAACTGTGCAACTGAAAAGACTTTTCACATCCATCCACAGCTGGCCCAGGATGGATCATGCCAGGCGAGGCTGCAGGGCAGGGGCTTCTGTCTCCAACAGGGAGGCCTTGTTGACCTGAAAGGTTTGGCCAAGAGGGTGGTAATAATTGTAGCAACAAGAGCTCATGAGCAGAGCTGGTCCCCTTCAGGGGCCAAGGTTCTAGCAGCTCTATCCTCACCCTGGCCCCATGACGTAAGTCCTAGCATCACTGTTTTAAACTTGGAGACCTGGGGCATGAAGAGGTTGAAGGATTTGCCAGTGGCCACAAAGCTGCAGAATGTCACAGGCAGGATCTGAACCCAGGGAGTCTGGTCCCGGAGTGTGTGGCCTTAATCTCTACGCTATGGGGCAGACAGAGCCGATGGACAACGGGCTTCATGCTCCAGGCTCTAGAACCACAGGATGTCAGAGGTGGAGGTGCTTAGAGGAACTCTGGTTCCAATGCCCTTATTTTACAAACGAGATCAATGAGGTGTGGGCAGAAAAGCCAGGGGTGGGTGAGGGGCCCGGCCACAGTGTCTTAGCACTCAGGAGCCAAGCTGGGACTTGAACTGGTACCTCTTGTCCCTTTGCATTCCTGGACAAAGTGACCTGTGAAAACCAGGGAACAGTGGACATGTGTGTGTGTGCACACGTGGGTGTATGTACACACACACGGGTGCGTACATGGATGTGTGTTCCTATTGTGCACGCCCATGTGCCCGTGTACGAGTGGACATGGGATGGGGGTAGCCAGGGACATCTTCACTCACCTCTCCTTTCTCCACCAAAGGCTTCACCTCAGCGAGGTCCACGTCCTGCAGCTCCCGAGACATGTCCCAGCTGTCACCTGCCTGCAAAGGGACAGAGACCAGGAGGTTAGCACGTCCTGCTGAGAGATGTTTCTGGAAAGGAGCAAATCTGAGGCCAGAGCGGGAGTCTTCACTCAGCCCAGCAGCTCCCACCTCCTACCCACCGCCCCATCCCACCCTTGCACCTGAGGACCGAGGGGAGTAGATTTCCTGGGATGGGAAACTCAAGTTTTCAGACACATCTACGCTCAAAACCAGGCCCTCACACCCCGGTGCAGGCCCAGCCACCACACCAAGGACGTTTCTCCCTGCATTTTAGAAGGAGAGCCACATCACTGATCCCAAAGTCAGGCAGCCCCAGCTTGACAACCAAAAAGGGACAGAAGGTCACGGAGGCCCACCGCATGCAGGCATGGTACTAGCTTCCCCCTCCTCCATCCTCAAGCCAGAGGGGCTCCAACACAGATACCCCCATGTCCACCTCTGTCCAAGGCACTCCGCTCTATGCTGGGGGAAAGAGGGGCAGGGGACACCTCCAGACAAGGGGCCTGACAGGACTGAACACGCTGGAGGATTTTGAAAGAAAAAGGACCTTCAAGGCAAAAAGCACTTCGTGAGCCCGAGCGGGGGTGGGAAAGCAGGGGTCGGGGGGCAGGGGTGGGGGTGGAGATCCGAGTGGGCCAGAAGAGTTCCCCCTCGGCTCTGACACCTGGGCAGGTGCAGAAGGACCAAAAAAGCTCGGCTGCGCAGAGTTCTGGCAGTGGAAATGCCACCATGATTGACTCCCTAGGGAGCGAGGCCTGGGTGGTGACAGGGACGGAGCACACTTCTGGGAGCTTAATCAGGGACCTGGAGGCATAAACATTTCTTCTCACGGGTGAACAGTAGTCAAACTGGAAGGACGAAGCGCCCACCAGTACCGGGGCGAGACACGATGAACCCAGAATGAGGGTTACGTGCTACACGCAGAGGCAGAAGAGATGGGGTGAAGGCGTAAGTGACGCGAGGGGGCCAGGGACCCCCAGGTCACAGACCTGGACCTTCTGAATCCGGAACTTGGTGAAAACCCGAGAGCGGGGCCCTCATGCTGCTCCTTTCTGGAGTAGGGACCTCGCCCCAAGCTCCCCACGGCCTCTCGGATGTAACAGCCAGAGGGAGAAAAATGTAAGCCAGTCTCTGAACTTCCACGCCAGGGCTCCTCTGAAGACCTGAACCCAGAAGAACCCGTTTTGTGATACACCTCGCAGAGGTCAGCGGGTGACAGGGCGGGGGCCACCCCGCACCCAGCCCCGCGCCGGTACATGGCATTCCGTGGGCAGAGCCCCGGGGACGCTCCGCTCTGGGGCCCCGGCACGATTCTCCCCAGTAGAAAACCAGCCCCACAAGAATGCCTTTATGCAGCCTCTGGAGTCTAGGCTCCAGAACATTCCGAAAACAAAGTCAGTTTTATATCTGTGCGCTTTGCTGGGCAGCTGCCAGCTTGGAGGCAGGAGGCATGAAAAGCCAAGGTCTGTCGGCCTTGCTAACTCAGCGTGTTCGCGGTCCCAAGACTCTGGCCGTGGGACACTTCGCCTACACAGCCCAGGGAGCCTTCCAGAAGCCCAGGGCTCTGGCAACGCCGCCTTTCGTGCTGAGAGGCAAAGGACTTTACATTTCACAGGCGCTCCTTCAGAACCCAGGGGTGACGTCAGGGTCTCCCGCTACCCCCTGGCTGGGTCCAGGCAGGCCTCCATCCCCACCTGCGAGCTCCTCAGGACAGGCAGCCTACCTGGCTCATTCCCTTCCCTACCTGTGGCTCCCAGCATCACAGCCAGGTGCAAAGCCGGGCCTCAACTCGCTTGTGGAATAGATAGATGAACGGCTTTTACGCAGCCTCACAGCTACGTTTGTATTTAAATTCACTCTCAGGTGATCACTAAACCACAAGGGTGAAGCGCCTTGAGGACAGGTCTACACGTACAAGGACTCAACCCAGGCTGCAGTTCAGCTCGGTGTGCTCGGGTCTCCTTGGCTGCCAGATGCCACGATTCCACCAGGCTGTCAGCCACCACCTGCCCCCTCATCCTCCTTCAGAGAAAGAAACAGTTCAATTCCAGCTTCCCTGGCTTCCCAAACACGCCCCTGGAGAAATCTCTTTACCCCACACCTTTAGCGTCTGACAACGCAGCTCCCCAGACCCCGTGAGGCACTGGGTTTGAAAACGGACGCGTCTCCCTTAATTATCACGTATCTGAGAATGGCTGCTTTGGGAGGGTTGGGTGAGGGGGTCTCACAGAGCCCCACCCTCCGTGTGCTCAGGGCCTTGGGGAGGCTCGGGGCGAGCCCACGGAGAGCTACCCCAGTGTTTGTCTAAACGAGGGTGGTCGTCCCCCCGCCCCGCCCCATTTGGCGATGTCTGGAAACATGCTCCATCTTCACGACTGGGAGATGCTACTGGCATCTCCTGCGTGGAGGCCGAGGCTGCTGGTAATCACCCCACACTGCACGGGACGCCCCGCAGCAGAGTTATCTGGCCCCAGTGGTGACGAGGCTGAGACGCCCTGGCCTAGACCAAGAAGGGGCCCGTGAGGGCCCCAGGACTCTGATGTCTGCAGGGTAGACCAGAGAAAGCAAAGGACACTCCGGTGGGGGCGGAGCGGGGGCGGGGAACCTGTAGGCCCGGGGCGGCCTACAGCTGATAACTGTAACTGCAAAAGGCACGGCAGGGAAAGCTTGGCCAGGACCTCCACCTAGGTCACTGCCTGCAACAACCAAGGCTGCCCACACGGGATGCAGAAGGTGCACCTCGAACCCCACCCTGCCCCTCCTCACGCCCCCCACCAGCCTCCCTGAGCTACTGGAGGAGCAGGAAGACGGCCGGGTGCTCTCGATTCAACGCTGCTGACGTAGGCCACTTGAGGCCAGCCCTCACCCTGTCTCGGTAGCCTCAGACAAAAAACGTCGCAAACTTTTGTTTCAGAAGCTGTCTATCTAAAGGCAACCTTATAAGGAAGTTCAATACATAAAAATGGATTGTTTT
Source organism: Hippopotamus amphibius kiboko (assembly GCF_030028045.1). Lineage (NCBI taxonomy): Eukaryota > Metazoa > Chordata > Mammalia > Artiodactyla > Hippopotamidae > Hippopotamus > Hippopotamus amphibius. The sequence continues at coordinate 166,306,612 of NC_080190.1, forward strand.
TAAGAAGAAAGCTGACATGTTTTGGATGAAGCCAGGGACACCTCCCGGCAGCGCCTGGTCTCCCCCTCCCTACCATCTGCTCTTCACCTCACCCACCACGCGGCAAGAGCAGCCCTCAAAGACCATCTGAGTTCCAGGAAGCGTGGATTGTAAGGCGGTTTGCTCGGAGGTGGCCTTCCTGTACAGCAGATTCTCATGCACCAGGCACTGAGTGAGGTAAGAAAGGACCCATAATAGCTCTGTTGACAAGACTCTACTATGTGACAAGTCAGGACAGATGGGAGGTGACCTGGTTTGCGTGCTCTGGCTGGTGTCTCTGTCGCCACCCCCTCCAGGCACCACTCGGAGGGCACCCACCCCTGGAGGTCACTTCCCGCAGCCGACCTAAGGTCCCACTTGGCTCAACAAGCTCTCCCTGGGCTTGAGGCCGAGCGCTAGATGCCCGTCCCTGTCCCTCTCCACTGCCTCCTGGAGAGTCCCAGCGCAGAGCGTGGGACTGAGAAGGGCTGAGACATCCACGCAGTGGACAGGGGGTGACAGAGCCAGGCTGCATGGGGCACGGTGGGTGGGTGGGTGCCCAGGTGTCCGATTCCCAGCCCTCCGTTCCACCCTGCAGGATGGGGTTGGGGCGGTATCTGCCATCTGTGTCTCAGCACAGGAGGAAGCCGCTTCAGACAGGAAATGAGGTCGGCACAGGTCTCCTTCTGCTAAAACCCCACTCTGTGTCCAAAACAGGGCTCCAGGTCACAACGCCAGCTGCCAGACTGGTTTATACCATTTCTTCCTTTCCCACCTGCCTGCCCAGAAGGAATTCTGAGAAAACCAACATCGCAGAAGTGAAAGTTAGCCAGGAGTTGAGGGGAGAAGACTTGAGAGTCAGACCTGGGCGTCACCATTGATTGGCTCTGAGATCTAACCTCTGAGCCTCAGTCTGCTCATCTGTAAAATGGGCATAATAACCCTCTTACTCCCAGCGAGTAGCAGCAGGGCTTAAATGGAACTACGGCACATAGAACTACAGCACATAGAACCTGGCAAATAGCTGCTTAATCAGTACACTTTCCTGGTTGCCTCAGAGACCCAGGGACATCCGTGGAGACACAGTCTGTGCTTTATACATCCCTAGTCCCCAAGTGGCCCAGCAAGGAGGGGACGCAGAGAAGAGGTTCGGCAAGTGCCACTTAGGTTTCCAGGGATCAGATGCAATGCACGACCACGAGGGTGAATGAGTAACAAAGGCCCAAGGGGGGGCGGGCAAATACCTTTCCAGTTCAACAGACCCAGGAGCTAGTCAGCAATTAGCTGGACTTCTCTTGTTCCAGGGAAGCCAAGACTGAGATTTGCCTGGAGACGGGAAGAAGGTGACCCTTGGGACTGGGAAGGCAGTGGGCAGAGGCATCACAGGCAATGAGGTCACGTGAGAGCTGTTAAGCGGTCACCAGGAGAGTGAGGGCACACACAGAGCCTGGGATTCTCAAAAGCCCGGGAGCAGGAGGCACACTGCTTAGGAGTCGGGGCGTGGGAACCCTGCCCCTCTCCTGCCACATGACTTTCCCCAAGTCATTCATCCCCTCCCTGGGCCTTGGCTTCCCATCTACAAAATATGTGGCGTGTGTTCTACAAACATCATGTGGTCCCCAAAACTCAGGACAGATGGCAGCCTAGGTGGGAGGGTGCTGCACAGAGACAAAAGGGCCGTGCACCTTGGGGTCCTACCAGGGCCCCTTGCAGCTTGGCTCTGCTTGGGTCCGTCTGCCCTGGGAACCTGGAAGAACCTCTCCTCCCGGTCTCGACCCCTCCCTGTCCGTAAGACTGGGGTCTCCCTCCAGTTCCGGCACTCCTCCAACAAGCCACCCGGGGGGACCATCTGCTCTCCCTCTTCAGCAAATTTGGGCCCCTAGAACTCCTCCGAGGCAGGGCAGAGGGGCATCTAGCACGGAAACACCCAGGATGCATTCTGGGAGCCTTAGGGTGCACCCGCCCTGCACAGACACTGAAGGATCACAGCAACAAGAACTTCTGTGGCAATGCCTGGGCTCTAAACTCTGTCCCTCCTTCGAGCTTTCCAGCAGCCCTAAAGGTGGACCCCATCGTGTCACCATTTGACAGGGAAACGGAGGCACAGAGAGATTAAGAAATGTACCCCAAGAAAGCGGGGAGGGTTGGGGGGGAATGAATTGGGAGATTAGGATACCAAATAGTACTCTAAATATATGCAGTTTATTGTATGTTAACTGTATCTCAATAAAAGTTCTTAAAAAAAAAAAAAGAAATGTACCCCAAGTCACCAAGCATCAAGATGGCACAGCTTAAAACAAACTTAATGGAGACAGTTGACCGTGACACCAGCTTGCTCTAAATAGACACACATGCTGTGCACCCAGCCCCAGGCAGGATGTGCTGAGGATGGGCTATGTGTGTGCCCGGGAGGTTTCTCCTGTGTAGATCAGCTAGGGGAGTCACGTGCTTCTCCCTCCACCACACGCAGCCCCCTCTGAGCCACCACGAGAGGCCCAGGCTATGGGCAAAGTCCACATCTTAGACTTTTCCATTCTCCCTTCATCATAGCCAGAAGGGCTTCTGTGTTTAGCTTTTCCCCAAAGTGCCTTCCTGACACAGCAAATACAATACTTTGAAAAAGGGTTCACTGCCTCGTCCTATCTGTTCCTCGTCTGAGGTCCCTGATCATCCCGGCTTACAGATGGGTAACCTGAGGCTCAAACGCCAGGGCCCACGTGACTCCCTAAAGGCTAGACTCCATCCTTCGACGTGGGTGCAGGTGTGCAGGGCAGGGGCGGGCAGACCACAGCCTCCTGGAGTCCTTCAGTGAAGCAGAGAGAGGGGGACCAGGAGCGACTGTTGATAAGTTTGCATCAATTGTGACTGTCAGCCACTGGCCCAGATTTTGTCCCCTCCAGAGCACGCCTGGTTTCCAAGCCACATGAAAGCGGTGTTTTTTCCAGCACACTGGGCTCTTTATAGAACAGAATTTAAAAGGGGGACAGGGGATCAATGGGTGCTGCTGCTGTGTGCCATAACATCTTCCCCGAATACAGCCATCCCCACAAGCTTCCAGAGGACGGTCCCCAGTCTGCCTTAACCTCAAGGAAAGTAGTCTTGGGGTACGCCTCGCCTCTCCCCGCCTTGCTGTGGACACGTTCTTTGGTCCTTTCTCTGCCAAAGAGATTTTGATGCCAAGCTACCAGGCAGTTCATGGGTTCTCTTGATGTTTTCTGGACCTTTTGAAACCCAAGGCTCTGGGGAGGGTAAGCAAGTTGGTGGCCTCAGCTCTCAATGTTTTCTATATGTCATCAACCTAGTAAACAATATGGGAAGGGCTTCCTAGGTGGCGCAATGGTTAAGAATCTGCCTGGGGCTTCCCAGGTGGCGCAGTGGTTAAGAATCCGCCTGCCAATGTAGGAGACACGGGTTCGATCCCTGCTCCAGGAAGATGCCACATGCCGCGTAGCAACAAAGCCCATGCGCCACAACTATTGAGCCTGCGCTTTAGATCCCGTGAGCCACAACTATTGAGCCCATGCGCTGCAACTACTGAAGCCCACGTGCCTAGAGCCCGTGCTCCGCAACAAGAGAAGCCACAGCAATGAGGAGCCCGCACTCACCACAACGAAGAGTAGCCCCCACTCACCACAACTAAAAGAAAGCCAGCGCACAGCAAAAAAAGACCCAACACAGCCAATAAAATAAATTAATTAATTAATTAACTAATTTAAACAGTATGGGGAGATTCACTGGAACTTCAAGAAAGTTTCCCAGTTGAGGGGAAGGGAAGTCAAAAATAGGGCTTTCAAAAGTCAAAAAAACAGTGCCAACGCAGTTGCGGAAAAGAGGATCAGAGGATCAGAATTCCCCGAGGCCCCCGGTGCTTTGCATGGAGGCTGACCCTCAGCAGCATTCAACAGACTGTCTGATGCTGAAAGAATAAGAAAGGAATCACTAAAGAGAAGCCACACCCCCACCGCATCCATTCCCAGGGTACCAGGCTGGAGCTGAAATGGAACTTCTCCGTGTTCGGCCAGAGCACAGAACTAGCAAAAAGGTCAGGGAGTGTGTCTGGGACACAATAGCAGGAAGAGGGAGGGGTTAGCACTTGGTCCTCGCCCACCCCCTTCCCTGCAGCACCACCCAGGATCTTCCTGTAGGTTCTCAGCGGAGTTCTGGCAGCCCAGCAAGGCGTCTGGCAGAGAGAAGATCAGACCGTCCGCAGGAACGGAAGTCCAAAGGAGGATGCTGGGTGGGTTAGAGGAGTTTTCTGTGAATCTGCGGGACAAGCATGGGTGGCACTGAATGGTCTGTGAGATAATTTGTGGAAAGCACACAGACAGAGCCAGTGTTCGCATAGGATGTGGATGCAGATTCTTCCTACAAAACCCTTTGTCCCCGAGATGGGACGACTGCCATGCTGACGGGATCCTTCCCCGAACTGGTCTTGCTGCTTCTACCTTCTGGATGGCCTTCTGATCTTCCTACACAAAAGGGCCCAAGTTACTTCCTTAATAAATGGAGGTTTCCTTTGGACCAACATTAACTGAATGCCTACTAAGTGCCAGGCTCTCAGGTCTACAGGAAAATGGGTAAATAAGGAGACACAGCTCAGAGTGATCCAAGAAGGGGACCTAACCCAGCCTGCCTGCTTGCCTGGTGGGGAAAGCGGGGGAGAAAGGAGGCAAGTTCAGTGATTAATAAGAAGAAGGGAGAGGAGGGGAGAGTTCCCAGCTAAGAGAGTCTTCAGAATTACCTATCTCTTAAGAATGCCTCTCCCACCCACATTCGGAGAGAGCTGCCCAGAACCTTCTCAAAGCCAATGGGGTGGAGGCGGGGGTCAAGATGGGGGAACAGGATGGAGCTCTGGTCCTCATCCACCTCTTTAAACAGAGCCGTACATGGGTGTAAAATTTATATGTACAGAGGTTTGCACGGGTTTAAGGGGGAAAAAATCTATACGATATAAGATGAGGCCCCCAGACAGCTAACGAGCCCCATTTCCTACCACCTGTTGGAGGAACAGCTCGGCTGGACTGGAAATGCCTGGAGATGGAGTCCAGGTGGGCAGGGGTTGGCAGGTCTTCAGTAAATGAAGACGTCAAAGACTGGGTCAAAGAGACACCTGCGTGTGGACCCGAATTCTGTAATCGGATCTCTCCTGCAGTGCCAAATCAGACTTCCAGGACTGCCCAGGTCTCTTCTCACAAGGTGCCCACCCTGGAGATCTGGGCTCCATGCACATCCAATTAGAGTCCCCCCACCCCTCCCGCACACCCACCTCCAAGCCTGGGCTGGCACAGCAGGGCGCCAAGTGAGTGTCCAGGGAACTTAACCTCCTCAGGCTCTGCAGCAGAGATGGCCAACCTGCCTGTCTCTGTCTCCAGGCATAAAGAGAAAGAGCAAGTAGAAGGGCAGGGCTGAGACCAGATTGAGAACAGGGAGGCAGGAAGGGATGCCTGAATTGAAGCCAAGAAACCAAGTTCAAGCTCCAAAGACAAGTTCAGAAGGGTCTGGGCAGGGAAAGGTCCAGGGTGGCTCGCATGGAACAGAACCCCATCACTTGAGACTGGACAAGCAAGCGAACTGCCCAAGCCTCAGTTTGGGGACCTGAGAAATAGCAAGGATGTCTCCTATCTCAGCTGAACCAGGAGATGCCCAGAAATCACAAGCCCTTTAACCAGATAAAAGCTACTTATTGAGCACTGTGTCCCCAGACCCTGGACATGTGAGAACTGTGGCCGCCCCTTTATTTTCCTCTCCCCCACCCATTATTCTGGAGCAGATATCCTCAGCTCCAGCTGCCTTCAGTACACCCTACCCCCAACTCAGCCCAAGGAGCTTTGAAACAATGCAGATTCCTAGCCCATCCCAGACCTACTAGGCCTGGAAATCTGCATTTCAGACAAGGTTCCCATTACATTTTTATGCGATCAGCATAAGCCTAGCTTTTTGGAAAAACTTCGAGAAGCCAAACAGGAGTCCAGCGTTTGCAGGCACTCCCACTGGTCTGGATAAGTTTAGAACAAAGGTTACTGCCAGATTGCCAAGGAAATGCCTTAAGAATATCATTAGTGGAAATGATTGACAGCAAAGTCCCTCATGGTGTCCTCACAGGCGAGTACTGTTCTCAGCTCTTTCCACGGATTAACTCAATTAATATTTACACATCCCTATGAGACAATGTCTGTTGTTCTCATTTTTCAGGGGGGGAAACTGAGGCCCAGAGCTCCCGACTGCCTCTCTGCACTTTCCACTCCAGCCTTTATGCAGTCACCCCAACACACTACCTTGAAAGAGAACAAATCCTTTCTTTTTTTTTTCTATGTAGTGGAGATCTGACATCTTTTTATTTTTTAATTGTTTTTAATTGGGATATAGTTGTTTTACAATGTTGGTTTGTTTCTACTGTATAGCAAAGTGCAGTTCCCTGTGCTATACAGCAGGTTCTCATTAGTTATCTACTTTATACATATTAGTGTATCTATGTCAATCCCAATCTCCCAGTTCATCCCACCCACCCCCCATCCCCTCCTTGGTGTCCATGCATTTAAAGAACAAAGGCTTTCAAGTCTGACTCTCTGGGTTCTAAGTCTGGCTCTCCCACTTGCAGTCATGTGGCCCACAGGCAAGTCCCTTAAACATTCTTGGCCTTGATTTTCTCATCCATTCAATGGAGCCAAGACAGCCCTGGCAGAGCTCTTGCAAGGATGAGAGGGGATGCGGGGATACCGCTGCTGACCTGGAGAGAGAGAGGTCCTGTCCTCCCCAGCCCCCTCTGCCTGAGTCAGGCCCCCTCCCTGCTAGAATCTTAGATGCTGAGTCATCATTTTGGCTTCCTCTCTGAAGCACAGGGCCTTCTGAGTCATGCCTTGGATGGGATTCTCTGGAGTTGAATCCCAAGGAAGAACTGCAGCTTCAGGCCATCAGAAAAATACAATGCGATCTTTCTTTCCCATCCATGCTGAGGCAGCTCAGGCCAGATTTCAATGCACTGAGGGGAAGGAAAGGGGGGTCCAGCTCTGTTTAGATCTGGGGTCCAGGCTGGAGGAGGTAGCCCAAATTCCATCAACCACCACTTAGCAGGGCTGCAGGCCTTTCTCACTAGCCTGATTCTGCTCTCTCTCACGAACACATGATTCACGCTGAAAATCAATCAATCAATCACCCACATTCTGTCTGGAAAGTTTCCTCACCAGAAACTCAGTGAGGATCCAATTTATTTTTGCTCCCCCCGACAGCAAAAACTAAATCTCTCAAGACTGAGACCCCCTTACACCACCTTCAGTCCCAGCCAGGAGACCCCCAGAGAGGGTCTTGGAGGGCCGAGTCCCAGTTTCGGCTCATCCTTGACAAATCATTCCCTGCCTTCGGGCCTCAGTTTCCATCTGTAAAATGGGTAGGAATTGGACCAGGAACTTGTGTGAGTTTTAAATTCCAGTCCAAATTACCAAAACAACGGATGGTAATCGTGGAATCGTTTCTCAGGAAAGAAGACCCCAAGAGTTGCTGCAAGGTCTCCTTGGAAAGCCCAGTCACACGCTACCACGAAAAGGTCAACTGCCTCCTTGGGAGCCTACCTGTGGGATCATTGGGGAACGGGGCAGAAGGGAAGGAGCCATTCAATTCATTCAATGTCTGTATTTGATCTCCTCCCAAGGGCCTGGCCCTGGACCCAGGGCCAGGTGCCAGGGCGAGGCAGGCGACACCTTCCTTCTCACTCTCTAATGAGAGACAAGGTCCCACAAAGCTAAGAAATCACAGGTTTGGGGACATCCCAAGCTTCGCTCCTTACACCACAACACTGTTCCTTTGGAGGTTTCCCATCACTTCCTGACCACCTCTACCTCCCTAACTCCCACCCTGTGGCGCCCCATCAGTTACCACCAGAGTGGGCTGCAGACCGCACCCTCACCTGCAGTTCCCCCCTAGTTCACGAGCCCGTTGAAGGCAGGCGCTGGGGTTTGCACGCTCTGTATCCTGCTTATTTCAATTCACGTTTGTGAAACTCAGTCAAGATTCCAGAATTTTTGTACAGGAGGAGGCTGTGCTGGAAGGTTTGCCTTGAAACTGCATTTTTCGTAGCAAGAACACGGTTTGTGTTTAGATATTTTGTTCTTTAGGAGAAGGTGAAGTATGGCTGATGGACATTAGGAGGAAGCTAAAGCTCTCCTGTGTGGCCACTGGCTGAACTCTCTTTGAATCTTTCATCTTTCCCAGTAATTCAAAGGAACCAAACAAACTGAAGTGCCCAGGACATCTGTGAAGAATAGCTGGTCTCAGGCACAAGATAACCGGGCCCTCCCCAACCATTTTTCTCTCCGCCACCAGCTGCCAGGCACCTCGCCCTTCCAAGCCACAAATCGGTGCTGCCCCAGACCCACAGGGACGTCTGACAGCAGAGGCGACAGACGGGAGAATGGGGGAGGTGGTGGGGAGTAAGGAAAAGATCTACTAAATCCCGGCTTCAGCCACTAATTTGACCCAAGCGGGGACGCGCTCTTGCCCCGGAGCCCAGCACGTTGCACACGCCCTGCCCACGACTGAATCAGAGACCGCGGCGGATCTCCCAGGAACGTCCGAGCAACTCCAGCTGTTCTCCTCCCTGGAGGGCAGGAGAGGCTGGCCCGGGAGGCCGGGGAGAGAAGGAAAGCGGGGGAGGCTGGGCGGAGGTGAAAATGACGCCACTCGAAGCCCCAGAGAGCACAGGGCCGCCAGATGCCCCCAAGACCCCTCTGGCCCAGGCCACCTCTTCCGCGACGCCAGAGCGCCCCCCCCCGGGCCACCTCGGGGGGCGCACGCCGCCCAGCCGCGCTCGCCGACCCTCGCTCCCGCGCGTGTGGCACGCGCGGTGACACACCTCGGACCCTCCCCCAACACAAACGCACACACACACACACGCACGCACACACACACAAGCGAGCCCCACCCCAGCTTCCAGGCTGAATGAGCCCCCGCCCCTCAGACGCACGCTGATTCTGGGCACAGTCTGGGAAGCAGACACACCCACGCCCCCTGCTCCCTCCTCATCCCCAGCGCCGCTCACCCCTACCCACCTCCTTTCTACACACGCGCGCTCAATCCCTCCTTCCCCAGACACCCCACTCCAGGGACACAGCCCCCCACACACTGGGTCCCTCCTCCTGCGCCCACTTCCAGAGCGCCCCCGGCCCGTGGCGCCAGCGGTGATCTGGGAAGGCCTTGGGAAGCGCGATCAAGGTGTTCCCCGCGCCTTTCCACCCCCGACCCCGACCCCCAGGATCCCACTTGCTCAGGGAGGGGAAAGGTGAACGGGGACCTCTTTTTTCCTCTTACTGCCGAATCGACACCCCTCACTCCAGCAGTGCCCGCTCCCCAAAGCCCCTCCTCGCGCTCGCGCTCGCGCTCGCCCTCGCGCCTCGCAGAAGCCAAGCACTTGCAGCTCCGGGGGGGCCACAAAGGGCGGTCCAGGGGCTGCAGCAGCACCCACGGGCGACCGATCCCTCCCCGCCCGGCGGGAAGAGGGCGTCAGGCTTACCTCACTCAGGTTGAGAGAGAAAAGCGAAAGGAGCCGGAGCGAGGCTGGCGGCGCCGAGAGGGAGCGAGGAGAGAGGCGGAGAGAAGCGTGTGCTCCAGAGCCGGAGCTGGGAGCCAGGCGAGGTTTGTTTATGCCCTGGAGGAGGGCGATTTTATGGGCGCTGCGGCCCCGCCCCCCGCGCCTCGCCCCGCCCCCCCGGGCCCAGCACGCAGCGGGGGACACACCCCTCGCCGCTCCTTCCTCCCGGGCGCTCCTCCCGCTCCCTTGGGCGCGCCTGGCCGTGATGGGGCAGCGCGCGGCGGGCGCCCGCGGGAACCGCCGCCTGTTGCGCAAGCCCGAGTAGGGGCGCGGCGGGGAGGGGCCTCCGCGTCCCGGCGGCCGTTCGGCTCTGCGGTGCCTTCCGTCGCCCGGAAGGCCGGGGCCTAGGCGTGTGCAGCGGCCTTGTGTGCACCGGGGATGTGCGTTTGTGCGCGGGTGCGTGTGCCTGTGCGCGCTCGTGCGTGTGCCTGTGGACTTCCGTGTGTATCTGTGTTGACCGAGTGGCCCCCATCTCCATCTCAGAGTTTCTTCTTCCGAGTCCTTTCGCGCCACGCCCTGACATCCCTTATGGGCGACTCCCCGGCTTCCTCCAGGTCTTAGCTCCCGAGCCCCATTCAGCCGCCACCTCTGCTTCCCAAAGGCCCGCTCCCTGCGATTCTCACTCCATGCGCCTTCCTTGTTGCATCAGCTCTCTGCTGAAATCCACGCTTCCATTTAATCACGTCCATCTTGCTCAGCCCATCCTAATGCCTGGACGCCCGCTCCCCCTTCCTATCTGCCTCCCTAGTTCTAAGCCCATCCGCCCTTTCCCGCTGCTCTGGAGTCCTTCTCCCCTACTCCCCTGGCTGGAAGGGAAGATGCTCATTCTTTCCTCGCCTGGTTCCCAGAACTTGTACTGAGCACCCTTTCCACGCTTAGCGGCCTTGTCTGCCGTCTGGTTTTTGCCTCTGTGTTCTCAACCCGCTCTGCAGGTCAGATTGCCCAGCAGAACTTTTTTTTTTTAGAAGGTACGTGCCAGGGCTCCACCCCAGGACAGTTTGATCAGAATCTCAGAGATTGCGGAACAGGCGTCTTTTAAGAGCTCCCCAGATGGTTCTAATGTGCAACCCGGTTGAGAATCACTGCACTGGGAGAACATCATTTTATGGGTGAAGAAAGACCCTGTCGTTGTCCCCAGGCCCCTTGCCGGGACTTGTGTTAGCAGGTACCTGCGCCCCTCCCTCTCCCTCTGCCTGCCAGTGGTACACCACTTTCCTCGGCCAGCCCAGGCTTTGCTCAAGGCGAGGGCCTGGCTCTCTTCTGTGCAGCCCATTTGCCTGCGTGGGCCCTGATATTTACCTATTCTGTCATTCCACAAATATTTAGGGAGCCACTGTTGTGAGCCAGGTCCTGGCCTCAGCTGCTGGGAGAAGGACTGAAAAGGCAAGGTCCTTTCCCAGGGGTTCACAGCACAGGGGTCCCAAGGCTCAGTTTCCCCATCCACACAAGAAGGTTAAGCTGAGCTCATGCACTGGGTACCTGCCCTGTCCAGGCTCTGTTCTAGGCACTGGGGACATGGTAATGAAAAAAAGTCTGCCTCCTCCAGAGTCACCCTGTCGTTTGAAGCCCCTCCCAGTTCTCGCAGTCTGGGAGGGGTAAAAGAAAGCAGGAGGCCAGCTTTGTTTTACCCCGCTCACATACATCCATTCTCCCTTACCTCCCCCATTTTGACTTGGAACACACATTTATTGAGCCCCTCTGGTTTATTACCTGCTGAAAATATAGAGGGTCAAGTTCAAAAGTAAAGTAGGCTGCCTACTCCTTTAGTTACAAATAAGAGCCCCAGTGTGTGGGCTGGAGAAGGGCACTTTGCCAGGGGAAGCCACTTCCTCCCCTTTGAGGAAGGCTTGGGGGCGGAGCACACAGAACAGCCCAGACCTGCAGCCAGATTTCCCCAATGGGAGGCTAGGCTTGCGCTCAAGAACCCCAGCCTGCTGGAAGACAGTGAGCAGAGAACAGGTGAGGGAACAGGGAAGACAAGGTACCAGAGAGAGGAGAGCTGAAGACTTGCAACAGGGGAGTAGAATTGTCTGAGAGGAGTGGCACTCACCAACCAGGGTAAAAGGAGATCATTGCAGAGTCCAAATCAGCTTGGAAAAGTTCTGAGGAAGATGTCCTTTGGATCCCAGACTCCCTCTCATGGGTCCAACACAGCCAGTTTCTCCTTCAGTGCACTGTTGTTTCTGTGATGAACTGAGTACCAGATGAAGCCGTTTTCTTTCATTTTGCTGTAGGAAGGACTGACTTGGGGGCAACCCTGAGTGTGCATAAGGGTAGAAGACTCTAATCCTCTGGAGCGGCCCCAGGGAACTGAGAGCTTCCTGCACCTCCCTGTCCCCCAGCCCAGGCCAGCTGAGACAGCAGAAGCTCTCAGAGCCAAATGTGGGTGCAATTGTATTGAACTGTTTATTTCTCTTTCTCGCTGGTCAGCGACAGAATTAGACTGGCTTAGTAAATGCACATGTGGTGCAAAGCCATTACAGAATGAGGTTGGATTTTCTGGACTAATGTCCCTGGAAATTTCTAGTTAGCAACACCAAAATTTTTTTTGTAGACTATTCTAACTAAAAGGACCATAGGCATCATTCATTCCCAGCCTTCTTTTTTGGAGTTCATGGGTACCCAGGGTTGAGAGACACCCAAGAGAAAGCTGGAGTTCAGGGGAAGAATGCCTGATTTCAACACCCAGGCATGTGGTACCTTGGGCAGTTACCCTGCCTCTCTCTGCATCTCCTCTGGGTAAGGGGAGCCATCGGACCTTCTGACCGCGGTTTATGAGACCACTGCCACAGTTCCATATTTTTCCCTCCTGTTAAGATAAAAAAGTGTCCCTGAAAAGCCAGCATCCCCCAGCTCTAGTATTGGGCTCCTCTCAACCATCTTCAAGCTTCTCCAGAATCCATATCTGCCTCTCTTGTGGGTCATTCTAATCAACAAGTACACATGTACATCAGCCAATGACCCATCCTAACAATCCTCTCTTACCCCAAGTTCCCCTCCAGTTACTGTAGCCTGAACCTCTCCCTCTTCCTCCCCAAACTTCTCTAAATAGATGCCCATCCACATAGTCTTCACTTCCTCATCTCCCTTCCTTTAACTTTTTAGTATTTAATTTATCAAGTTGCTCATGGGTCAGCCCTGGCCTCATAATTCTACAAAGCTTGTTAGGAAAAACAATAGCCTTCTCTGCCTCCACATCCCCCACTTTCTGACTTCTCCCTCCTCCTCAGAAGCCAGTATTTTCATCTCTTTGCACATCATTTGTATCTCATCTCTGCTGCTCACCAGCTTTCCACCCCTGGGCAAGTTCTATAATTTCCAGCCTCCGCCTCCTCATGGAGATGTACTTGTAATAATAGAGTTAACTTCTAGGGTCGTTGTAAGAAATATGAGTTAATACATGTAAAGGACCTGTGAAAAGTCCTACAACAGTGCCTGGCACATAGAAAGCCCTTGATAGAATGTAAGCCACCATGATCATCTTCATCCTCATCTTCATCTTCACCACCATCATCACCATCATCACCACCATCACCACCATCACCAGCATCACCACCATCATCTCATCCCACCTCTCCTGACATCTTGCAAAGTACCCAATTCGTACAGAAATCCAGTAAATAGTGGTCGAATAAGTGAGCAAATGCAAGTGTTTATTCCTGAACTCTCCCTACTTCATGCAGCCTTGCTTGCACTTTGTTGCAGGGGGAAGGGACCTCTCTCCTTGCTTCAGGAGTCCACGTGGAAGGATCTCTATCCGTAGACCTGTGTATATTCTCCCAGTCCTCTGATAGCATCCTCAACATATAATATCCACTTGTAAGGAATAGGGAAAATCTACAAAAGGAAAACAACTCCAAAGGAGGTTAGGTGTTAGCCTATGTTCAGGGTACCTAATGAATCTTTTACTTTGAATAGAAATGAAGAGGTATACAACTTTTGGCCCATAAAAATCAGTTTCTCTTTGTTCCTGGTTTGCAATACTTTGTCAGGAATGCTGTAACAAATTACCACGAACTGGGCTGCTTACAATAACAGAAATGTATTGTTTCACAGTTTCAGAGGCCGGAAGTTCAAAACCTCGGTGTCAGCAGGGCCGTGCTCCCTCTGAAGCCTCCAGGGTAGACTCTTCTCTGCCTCTTCCAGCTCCTGGTGCTTGCAAGCAGTCTTTGGTGTTTCCTGGCCCACAGGTGCATCACTCTGATCTGTGCCTCTGTCATCATGTGGCCTTCTTTCCTTGTGTCTCTGTCTCTGTATCTCTCCTCTTCTTAGGAGGACACCAGACACATTGTCTGAAGGGCCCACCCTTATCCAATGTGACCTCATCTGAACTTAACTGATTACCTCTACAAAGACTGTATTTCCAAATGTGGTCACATTCTGAGGGGTGGAAATGAATGTTTGGGGGGGGAGGGGTGGCATGGGTTGGCGACAGGATTCAATCCAGTACATGGTTAATATGTATTTAAGAAATATTTTTGTGTATTTGCAAAGAGACCTACTTACCGGCCTGCTCGGGGCAGACCTGATGAAGCTGCTTCTGGGTGAAACCACAGTGATTTTTACCCGGGTTCCCACCAGCCACCCCACTTCCATCACCTACCCTGTCCATTCCCTTCATCCCATGATTGGCTGACATCTTGAATAATCTAAATCATATGTCCTGCCTAATTAAACCTCCTATTGCTCTTGCCGCCTGCCAAGTTCACCGCCCCTCCCTAGTGTGGCAACAGAGATGTCCCCTGACATGTCTGGACTTTTCTCTCCATCCTTTAATCACAGGGTTACTCACCACTTTCCCTTGAATAGACCCTCACGTCTTCACCTCTGAACCTTTGGCCAAGTTTTTTCTCCTTCTAGAATGCCCTCTCACACCCCTTCTCTGGAGCTGTCACTCAGCTGGGGAAAACACTGATTTAATCTAGAAAGGACCTGCCTGAGAACAAAGCTAGCGTGGAGCAGAACTGATCTGGGAGATGCCGAGAGCTGAGATGTCACCAGATTGTTCACCTGCATTTCAGCTCTTCCACTTTCTGTCCCAGAAATTAGGCACATGGATACAACTTGCCCTGTCAATGAATGGGGAGCAGAAGTGATTTGTGTCCAGATGGGGATTGTAACAGCCAGCCTGTGAGTCAACTCCTGTCCTGATCACTCTTCTCATTCCAGCCACACCGACGACTCCAGGTGGTGGGAACTCCATCCTCTGGGCCCTGGAAGGAGGAAGCTTGGAGCAGAGTCCCCAGCTGACCAAAATGGACATGTGACGAGGGAAGGAAATAAACCCTGTCACTGTGCCACTAGGATTCTGAGGGTGTTTGTCACTGTAGCCCAACCCCACCCGTCCTGACGGGGTCACGATCCTCCAAGGCTGCAGCAAACGTCAGCTCCTCCAGGAAACCTCTCTTGTTCTTCTCCAGCTAGGTTCACTTAAAAAAAGAAAAAAGTTCAATACATAGTTGTTGAGCATTTAAAATCCATCAGGCACTATGTGAGATGCCAGCAATAAAGGGATGAAAACGGTATGACTACATAATTGGGATTGTTACAAATGTTAAGAACACAGGGTCTTAGAAGACTGTGTGACCCAAAATCTCACCTACTCTTGAGGTTCTGGAAAAGCCCTCCTGAAAAAGGGATATTTGAAGCAGGCAGCCAATAGCCTAGGTATAAATCAGCATGCCCTCCCCACCTTCTGCCCCCAGAGCATTGTGTGTTTTCCTTTCTTGTCATTAGTTAGAACTCTTTAGTGTATATATGGCATAAACATAATTTCAAAAGGCTTAAGCAACAAAAGGCGGGGGGTGGGGCATACTTATGTGCTCATGTAGCAGTCATATCCAGAGGATGCTAGCTTCAGGCATGGCTGAATCCAGGGCCCGGTGTCACCAGATCTCTCTCTAGCTCTTGGTATCTCCCAGGTCAGTTTTACTCCATGTCGGCTTTGTTCTCAGATGGGTCCTTTCTAGATTAAATCAGAAGGCGATCAGTTAATTTTAGGTCAGTTAGAGAACTCCTAAACTCTGAGGAGGACAGAGCCCTGAGAAACTTCCCCCATTTTCTCTGAGACATCATGGGAGCTTTGAGGAGCCTGCATGTATGTTTGGCAGCCACTCACCCTGAAGTCGCTGACCCTTCACTCTCCACCCACTTTCCTGGCTTGACCATCTGTCTCCACCACCACCTCCAACTGCAATTTCCAGCCTAACCCGCCTGTCTGCCCTGCCCAGCCATTCTGGCTCCTTCATCCTCTGTGCTTGGCCTGTACCTCTGCAGGCAGAGCTCCCTGCAAAAAGGGGCAGCAGCTTCTGTGTCTTGGGATCACACCACCTTGCACAGGAAGGGCAACACTTAAATCATATTTGCTAATTGAACGGAAGGAAAGAGAAAGGAGGAAGGAAGGGAAAGAAGGCAGAAGAAGATTTGAACTTATGTACATACAGTCAGCTTAAAACCATGGTAACTGAGTAGGACCCTATGGGGCCGTCCCAGGACAGACACCGCCCCTTCTCCTCCACCTGCTTCTTGTCTGTAGGAAGGCTTTAACCAAGGAATAAGTTGAATCGGAGAAATGAGAAAATGCAAAAGCAAAGGAAAGCAATCAAACAAGACAAAATAATAATAGTTTACCCATTAAACAAAGTCAAGGACTTTTAGTTCCTCCTCAAAGGCTATAGATACTATTCTGAGCTGTTTTGCAGATACTGCCACCCCCACCAGGTGGAAGAAGTTAACTATCTGCTGACCACAAGCACGTAGACCCCAGACAGGTTGGAACTGGAAGGTTGATGATGTTGATTCTGGTTACCTCACCACCAACCAATCAGAAGAATGTCCCCGAGCGGATCGCATACCCCACAACTCCCTCCTTAGCCTGTTGCCCCTTTCCTCTTTTCCCTGTATAATCTCTGAGGAAAACCTGGGAAGTGGGGCGTTGGTGTTGAGGGGACATGAGTCCACCTTCTCCCCAGGATTGCAGACTTCCTCCATAAAGCTATCTTTTCTTCTACTCGACACTTATCTCTCAGTTTTGGATTCTTAAGCCACAGGCAGCCGAACTGAGTTCAGTAAGACAACCATTAATCATCCAGCTTTAGGAGATAGAATGGTTCTTTGCCATTTCCTAAACTTTAATCTGCTCTTTTTGCCTCCAAGACTGCATTTCCCTTATCGCTGCAGGTGCTCGCTGATGTTCTGGGCAAAACTTTAGATTGTCTTAGTTGGTAGAGAAGCTCTAGACGGGAGCCTGATAGGTCTCCCGGGGGCTCCTGGGACACAGTTCCCCGCCCACCATCACCTGGGACGAGGTTCAAGAAATGCAAAAGGATATTTTTGGTAGCAACCGTGAAATTTATTTCCCAGCCAGATTAGAGAAGGAATATCACATGACTTTGCATTTCTTGTGTTAAATTAAATCTCAGCCCCCGCCCCCCCTCCCCATTTCCAGGACCTAGTGGTAAATTCCATCCTGGTCAATAAATTATCCTGCTCAGCCCACTGTTATTACATTAGGAAAGGAAGTTTCCTGCCTTGTTTTTACCCCTCGCTGTGCTTTCTGAAGTTTAACTTGAATGATTCTTTGCTTCAGCCTTTGCTGGGAGCCTCGTTAAGCACAGTTCAGTGAAGCCCTGATTCTGCAGGGGCCTTTTTCTGGACAGAGACTGAAATTTTCACCCCACGCAAGCATTCAAGCAGCATATGCCCCTGAGCGTCACGGAGTATGGTGCAAGCATTCCCCTGTGAGCTGCGAGGAACCAGACGACAGACGTGGGCAGGTACAGGGGAGAGTGGGCTGGAGCAGGGGGATTTATGTTATTTTCAAGGTACAAGGCGGACAAGGCATAGCTGCTCTGTTCCTAAGCAAAGAAGGGAGGGAAAAGGTGGTGGGAAAACCAGCAAGCCTTTACTTAAAACTCAACCAGGTTCACCTGAGCAGGGGGACAGGTTTGTACCTAGTGTTCTTTTTACAGGTACAGAGCACAGACTTATGAGAGGGAAGTGCCACCTGTTCTGTGGGCAGTGCAGGTGTTTTTTTCCCATTTTGCAAATGAGGAAGCTGAGTCCCAGACTGGGCCGATACCACAAGGCAGTCCAACTCTTGGCCCGGGCCTGAGAAGGTGGCCCTGGTGACCCACAGGCTGCATGGTTGTTGGACGGGGAGTTGGTGACCTGAGCAGATGGTCTCTGAGGGGGAAGACAGCCAGGAATTGTCCAGAGAGGAGGAAAAGTGGCTACCAAGTCCCTCCAGGCTTCCAGGGAAGCAGGGGACAGAGGCCCCAGAGCCACATCAGGACAAGGGTGGGGAGTGGAACCTGAGTCACCCAGTCCACCCACAATAGGCAAAAAGCCCTTGTTTATATCAAGTCCAAATGCATGTTTGTTCAGGTAGATGCTGACCTAAACTTCGGCACGTGAGCGCCAGCAGCAGTGGGCCCTGGCTTACTCCTGAACCTGTTACGAGCCAGGGAATGCTGTAGAATGGGTGTTACTCCCATAATAAGAAATGAAAAACGTTTCAGAAACAAATGCCCCCTGTATAACTATTAGAAAATTCAGATAAGTGCTAAATACATACATGCATACAACCAAAGAAATAAACTACAGAAAAATAAAATAAACAAACCACCACCTAGAAATAATCTCTTTTAATATTTTAGTGCTTGTTCTTCCAGACATTTTCCTATGGGTGTATGTGGGTAAATGCATGTGTACAATTGTATGGTAACATTTCATTGCAAATAGCTATTTTGATGACAGTGTTTAAAAATTCTATCATACTATATTTTTATATTTTTTATATAAAGATATGTATTTATAACCTGCTTTGTTTTTTACAAAGCCATACATGATGAACATCTCTGCATTTAAAAAAAAAATCTGCCCACAGTACATCAGTACATTAGAATAATTATAAAATAAACACCCATAGAATTTGGCACCCACAGGGCACAAGACAGGGAACACGGCCACCCCGTGGATGGTCCCCTCACTGTCAACCACCACCATCCATGAGGCTACAGGATCCTTCCTAGTGACACATAGTAGTCGTTTCATTTCACAGATGGACTACACTTCGTTTAACGTGTCCCAGATTGACGGACATTCTGGGTCTTTCCAGTTTTCTGCTGGAATGACTATCCTTCTATATGCTTCCCCAAACCCATCTTTGCATAAAGCTATAGAGCAAAATCTAAACACACACACACACACACGCACACACGCACACACGGGTGAGTCAAAAATTATCCACACTCCGGTTATATTAAAACTTCTGTAAACTCTACAGCCAGAGTGCGGATAATTTTTGGCTCACCGGTGCATGTGTGTGTGTGGGGGGGCTGTACACATATATATTTTAAGGCTTTTGATACAGTGTTGCAAACCACCTTCCAATAGACAGTGTGAGGTCGCTTTCCACCCCTTGTGTGTGGGCACATCCCTGCCACTGGGACTGTTTGCCCATCTGATAGGTGAAAGCTGGCACCTTGTTGTCTCAATGCATTTGCATGTCTTTGCTTACAAGGCTGAATGATGTCATTTATTTTATGTATTTATACTTGGCCTCCCAGGATTAGAAGTGAGAGGTCCTGTTATTAAGACATGTCGTCTCAAGAGTTTGTCTCATCTCTGTGTTCATCCCTAAGAAACAAAAATCCCATCTCACCCTCCTCTCTCTTACTCCACGTAGAAATAAAAATCCCGTCTCACCCCTCCTCTCTCTTACCCCACGTCCGGAGCTATTTTTCAGCTCCCAGGCTTGAAGCCAAACTCTGCATGATTACTTTAGGCCAAAGTCCTTGGCTCCGCTCACAAGGAGCTGGGGGAACCAGGCTGCCACCACCGCCCCACGCCCCACCCCCCAGCCTCACTGCTCCTTAGCAGACAAGGGACTAGCAAGTGAGAGAATCATCAAAGTGGAAAAGAAATTGAACTTTATTCTTTTTAGAGACTACTTACTGAACACCTATTGTACACCAGGTACTCCATTAGACACTATGTATTTTATTTCTAGTTTTTACAACAACCTACAAAGCAAGTATTATAACCTCCATTTTACACTCGAGGAAACTGAGGCTCAGAGAGGGCCAGTGACTTGCCCAAGGACCCACAGCTGGGAAGACTAACCAGGCTGGCTGATTCCGAAGAACCTACGGTCTCTGGAGGGCCTGGCACCTCAGCAACTCTGTTCAGACTGTGGAATGACCATCACTGTTAAAAAAGGCATCTGGGAAATATTACATCTCAGCCTGGGAATTTTCTGGGAGAATCTCACTCTTCTCCCATGGTGGTACCATTTCTGTTACACACCTACAGCCAGGCCTATGGAGAGACTGCTTCATAACTGTCCAGAAGGCTCTCCTTGTTGGAAACTCAGCATGTCTAACCTGAGGGCTCTTAGAAGGAAAAAATGAGGGGAAGGGGCCTTCAACGACTAAATGTCAATTCTACACCAGGGTCTTTACAGGCATCATCTCATGCAATTAGCAGTATAACCTCGAAGAAAGGGTTATGTCTCCATTTTGCAGATGGAGAAGCTGAGCCTCAGACAGGAAAAGTCCTGGGCCAAGGACTCATGGCAAATGAGAGTAGCTAATCTATTAACCACATAAGCAACGGTGACTGTTATAAACGATTTGCATGTAACAATCATAATCTTCACCACATCTCCAAGATGTTGGGTACCATTTTTGTCATCTCTACTTCATACATGGAAACACAAGGCAGAAAAAGATTAACTCATTTGCCCAAGATGGCCCAGCTAGCACATAGTAGACTGGGAGTCAAAGCCAGGTGGTCTGGCTCCCAAATTTGGTCATAACCACTGGGTCGGGAGGGCCCCCAAACCCACATTCTTTTTTCCTTAACCACCAAGTGCCGTCTAAATGCAAGAGGTTCAAACATTCGTTTATGTAATGTTGGTGGGGAGATGCTTGGAGCCAGCACTTTCCCTCTGTAGGCGGAGGACCTGACTATCAGAGAGAGGGCATCGGGCCCCAGGTCCCAGGCCCTGTGACTCTGAATCCAGTCTTCCTGCAATCCCAGCCCACACCACCTCGTCTCAAAGGGAGGGAGGGCTTTGCCGGTGATGTCACCCCTGCCTGCTCCGGTGCAGTGGGGCTGCACTCTGGGAAGGAGTGATAATGTGTTTAATCATTAAGTGAGTAACCATGGGTGGCTTCCTGTGGCTGATTATTAATAGAAGCTGGGGAAGGTAGGCACACTCACTGATGGGCCAGCGGTTTCTGGAGTCACCCGGGTGATTCAGATTTTAGGCTGTCTCCCTTGACGCATCCCCTGGCTGAGGGCTGGGCCTCTCATCTCTGGGACACCCCATTCCCAAGGAAAATTGTTGTCTCACCTCCCTCCTTGCTCCTCACTTACATCATCTGTCCCAGGCTGGCTGTAGGAACTGAAGCTTCTAGTCTGTGAGACCTGGGTTTAAATCCTGGGAGACCTTGGCCAATCGTCTGACCTCTTGGAACCTCAGTTTCCTCATCTTTGAAATGAGTGTGACGACATCTAAGTCGTGAAGATTGGTGGAAATAATCACATAACAGAGAGACACTCAGTGAGCCACCATCATTAAAATGAACCACTCTGAGGCTGCCCGGCTGGAATCTGGTTGCCGCGGAGCTTAACAACCTCTGTCCCTTTGCACGTGCTGTTCCCTTTGCTGTGAATGTCTTTACCTAGCCTCTCACTTTTTTCTCCATGCAGTGCAGGGTGGTACAGTTTTATGAGGAAGTATAATTTATTGCAATATTAAATAGTGGGGTTCTTTTTAAGTTTTGTCAGTAGGATTCTAGGGGAAAAACCCTGGCCATTTTGAGCCTTCTTGACCCAGCATTGGGGTTACCGGGCTCAAAGCAAGGCACAGGCCCTGCTGGTTTTTGTTTTGGTAACACCTGAAGCAAGTAAAGTTTTGATTCTGGCCAAGAATACTGGAAGGGGAGAGAAGCTAGAAGGTGGAGGGGGAAGATCTCTCTGTCTGGGGTGAGGGCAGAATTTAGGATTCTAATAGCAGCCAGGACCCTTGCCCCTATGTCTCAAGGAGGAGGAGCGCCTGCAGTATCCTCAGCCCGCCCTCTCCAGAGGGTCCTGGTGTCCAGGCAGTGTCCCCTGCCTGGAAGGATGCTTGGGTTACCCAGTGCTTGGCTGCCCCGTAGCCCACCGCTGGAGCCTTGGTGTGACACAGGTGCCGGCTCAGGACTGAGACTGAACTTCCCCCAGAGCTGGCAAAAAGGGAGCTGCCAGTCCGGTTTGATTTGCCTTAAAGAAAATAAGGAAATGGCCATTTCCTGTGCGCCTGAGTGTGTGGCCAGAGATGTCGCCGCCACACCTGCAGTGGGGTGCCCGCATCCCTGCAGGAGACAGAGCACCAGGGCGTGAAGCACTCCTGGAGAGAGTGTGCCCAAGGAAACAGGGTGGATGCAGGTCTGATGAAGCTGCTTCCTGGATGCCCTGCCCTGCGCTTTCTAATACAATAGCCAGTAGCCATGTGTGGCTATTTTAAAATTAATTCCAATGAAATGGAATGAAAGATTAGCTACATTTCAAGGGCTTATAATAGCCCCACGTGACCAGTGGCTACTGCACCCACCAGCAAGTATTTCCATCATAACAGGAAGTTCTGCTGGGCACAGCTGACCTGGACACCTCCCTGGGAAACAACTTTCTCTACTCCGCCTGGCAACAGGTGAAGACCTCCGTCCTTTTCAGGAACAGTTTTAAGAATTTCCAATGATCGACGTGGAAGTAGAGGCTTGGAAAAAGCATGGGGGACAATTAAAATTTACGAGGAGGAAGTGCTCATACAAATAGTCTCTACCTGGCCCGTGGAGGTACTGACGAACCTTTTGTTCTCTGGGACGTATCTGTGGGTTCCTCCTTTTCAGACCTTCAGGGCTGCCGTCCAGAAGGTTGCCAATGCCATGTTCCCTTGTGGCGCCCCTGAAGGAGGATTTCTGGGATGGCAACGTCACAATGAAGCCTTAATTTCTTGTTTGCGGGGTTGTCTCTTCTTTTTGGGAGCTAGCTCTTTGAGAAAACTCTCCTGGTCACCAGTGTGCTCCCAACATCCAGAGCCTGGCTGGTACACAGAGACACTTAATAAACGTTGATGGGCTGGGTGCGTACATTGCCGGATGGCAGGCTGGCTTGGGGCGGCTGACTTTGATGTCTGATATAATTGTATTTAAACCTCATCATCGCCAGGAAATTTTTGCCAACTACAGCCTCCAAGTCTGGGCAGAATCGTAGGCATTTAAGAGCCAAATTTGCTCTCTGTAGGGATCCAAGATTTCCCCATTGCTTTCTTAGGTTCACAGAATTGGCTTTGGGATTACAGGTGAAAGAGCACAGAGATCAGTGACCAGAAAATGGGGAGGGTCTGGAGGGAGGGGGTGGGTCGAAACTCAGTAGAAAGATGGGTGTGGCTGGGGCACTGGGGTGGACAGGCCCTCGTGTCTGCCCAGGGCAGGTGCCGGCCGCTGTGCTCACAGGCGGCCCGGCTGGAAGGGTGTCTCGCCTGTTTCTCTGACATCCCCACCCCGCTCACATGCTCAGTCATGTCCCGCTCGTTGGCCACATCCCCCACGCACGCTGCGTCAGCCTCACAAGATGCAGGTAAGCCTCTGGCCCAGGCCCAGGTATGTCTGGTAAAGGTCACCCTCTGGGCAGGGGTGACTGTAAGCATCACTGCCTCTCCTTCCCCCAAATACAGAAATCCCCTCTTTTCGCACTTGAGCACTCACTCTGTTTGTCAGCATTTCCATCCGGATATTAGAGACATATCAATGGAAAACAATTTGGGTCCTGCCTCCCTCCAAGCAGCGCTTGGAACAGCATTCATTCACTCACCCATTTGTCCACCAGTATCCCCTTCTGGGACCAGAGGGTTCTACATTCCCCTGAGTGCTAGACCTTGGGAAATGGGCAGGGAATCTCTGCCCTTGGCATCTAGTGGGGCAGGTGGACAGGTAACCATCAAAGTGATTATAGCCTCACTTACTGAGTGCTAATCCTATGCCGGGCCCTGTTCTAAATGCATTCTGTATTTGAAGCCTCAAAACATCCTTAGGAGGGAGATCCTATTATAACCCCAATTTTATAAATGAGGGAAATGGGCACAGAATTTATGTGAAAAGATGTCACACCGCTTGTATTCATTTGCTAGGTCTGTCATGCCAAAGGCACACAGACTGCGCGGCCTAAGCAGCAGAAATGTATTTTCTCAGTCCTGCAGGTTGAAAGTCCAGGATCAAGAAGTGGCAGGATTGATTTCTGAAGGCTCTGCTCCTTGGCTTAGAGATGGCTGTCTTCTCCCTGTGTCCTCACATGGTCTTCCCTCTGTGTATCTTCCTGTCCTCATCTCCTCTTCTTGTAAGGACACCAGTCACATTGGGTTAGGGCCCAGCCTAATAACCTCATTTTAATTTCATTACCTCTTTTAGGACCCTGTCTTCAAATACAGTCCCATGTTGAATCCTGGAGGTTAGGACTTCACCATGTGAGTTTGGGGGGCCACAGTGGCAGAGCCAGGATTTGAGCCCAGAATCCCTGTGCTTGGGCCACGTGCTGCTCCTTACAGAGAATCGCCACTGTGGATGACAGAGCCACAGAGATCCCCTAACCCGAAGCTGGAGGAGTCGTCCCAGAGTAGGGAGCACCAGCAGGGGGTGAGAGGAACTTAAGGTTGGTGTCTTCCAAGCCCCGCCCCCCGCCACAGCTCTCCAAACCCTCGTACCCCACATTCCCTGGGAGTTCTCAAGCTCTGAAAGGACCTCCTTACAAGGCCAGGGAATCTCCCTTCCCCTACAGCAGAGCGACAGACGTAGAAACAGAAGAAAAGCCCCTGTTCCACCAGGCACCCTCCTGGGTGCATCCCCTCAGGATCCTTCCAACTCAACCAATAACCCTGCAAGTAGGTGACTGTCATCCCTGAGAGGAAAAAATGAAAAAAATGGAAGCTGGTTTCTTTGCGGTCCTACCTTTCCTCACGTCTCAGAGACATTTTGTCAGAGAATATTCTAACTGGGAGGTTCATATGAGCTACAGGATTCAAGAATTCTAGAGATGAGGATGGACTGAGGATCAGAAAAGGGATGTGGTTTATTAAAGCCATCAAACCCATTCAGAAGTCAGAGCTAGGACACCCAACTGGACTGTGAGCCTGTAAGGGCAGGGACCCTGTCTTAGTCACCCTGATTCCCCTGGATGGAAAACCAAATAAGCAAAAAGTAAGCCTTTCAGACATATTTGTACATAGTTGTTTGAAGAATGAATGAATGAACAGTGAATAAATTAATTCCCAGCCCAAGCTTGTTTGCTTGTTTTAGCCCCAAACCACTCCAGAAAGAATGGGTTCTATTCGTTCTCATCATCCTCCATGATAGAACACCAGATTTTAACACAAAACAGCCAAAATAAGTATCATACATATATCCATTTCCCTTGTATGTGACTAAGTTCGGGACAATACTAAGTTTTAAGTAGAAGCAGTTGAAATCTAAGAAATATGTTTAAAAGGAGAAAGTATGCACAAATTAATTTGCTTCCTCCTTAATGATGGCAAGAATGAGTTGCAAGGGCTGGAGCTCCAGCAGCCATGGTGGACTGTGAAGTAACCTTAGGGATGAAATGTAGCATAGAACATGAGAGAAGGAACCTGGATTATTGATACCATGGGACACCATGTCAGACCTCCTCTGGACACCTTAGGCATGAGAGAGAAGTAAATTTCTGTATTGCTTAAGCTAGTATTATTTGGGGTTTTTTCTGTTACTCAGAATTGGACAAAACCATTCCAAGTCTCTAATTGAGAAACCTATTTATCAGAGAGGCAACATGGAGAGTTAGTCAAAAGCTCAGACTATAGATTTAGATGTACTTTCTAAAGGATCACCTTGTACAGGTTACTCTACCTTCTAGAGTCTCAGTTCAGGGTTAGTAATGACTTCTACCACATAAGGTTGGTGTGCAGATTAAGTGAGCTATATCGTATAAAGTACTTAGCACACAGCTCACTGTGAGGCCCAGGCAGTGGAATACTCCAGCAGAGATCCTGCCCTGAGCACCCAGGCCCCAGCATGGACGCAGGATCAGCTGTTGTCACATGATGAGGACAATGGTGATGCTTTCCTTTCTGTCATAGGTGACCATGAGTCAGCCTGGCCTTGACCATGGGGCAGCCCAGGACTCGTGGCTGAGACTGCATCAGAGGGGGCAGAGGGCTGCCAGGCAGGAGAAGGCACCTGGGCAACCCCCTTGACTTTCCAACCTTTGCCAGCTCAGAGAATTCTCTGGAAAGGGGGGTGAGCCTAGGGGAAACTGGACTGATGGTTCCACCATGCTGCTGGATGATCCAACACAAGCTCTAACCATGAAACCACGTACATTCAAATAAAAAATTTTTACCACTCTACGCCCCCAAGTTGTCCAATACTTCAAGTCATAGGGACAAAAAGAAATCTGGCTCAAACAGGTTTAGTTTGAAGGGGTTTGTCCTAACTCGTATCTGTTATTTTAACAAGCAGGAAATTCATTCCCTTGGTTTACCTACTCTGGAAACTTGGGGAAGAAGCCACTTTAATTTGAGCCTTAATTTTGCCACTTGTACAACGGGGATAGTAATACCAACCCCAAAAGGTTGCTAAGATATAAAATATAATTTTCTGGCAAACAGTAGGTGCTTAATAAATATTCTCTGTTCCTTCCCTTACCACCACCCCCAAAGACCACAACAGGGGGCCCCTAGAGGACACAGAATTTATTTCAAGAGCACCAATGGAGAAGGATGTGATATCCTGACCGCAGGTGAACCCAGACGGGGCAGAGCTCATGCCAGGTGACAGCACCCCCAGGTGCAGCAGCGCCTTGTAGGAAAGCTCTGCTCCCCGCCCTGGTCCACATCACACCAAAGAGAAATGTTTTAATGTGAATTAAATGTTACATAATTTGGAAACAGCAATATCTTTTCATTTTTAAATTAAATATTTAAATTATTTTACATTTTAATTTCTGATAGAATCTGAGAAATCAGAGATAGCAAGATTGTAAAGGAGCTTTGGAGATCTGTCTAGAATGGATAAATCGATTCATCTCTGCTGCATGGTGGTAGATGAGAAACGGCTCCCCGGAGCGCACTGAGTTGAGAATTGTCCCTGTCATAGCAACTAGTGATGTCTGCCCTGGGCATAAGGCAGAAGTGTGACCATATACACATGTCGGGGTATTCGCCATTCCTAAGATAGTCCCTTCTTATCATGTGGTTAAATCTAGCGAAACTAGGTAATAGATAGGTAGTAACTCTGAGACCTTCCCTTGGTGAAGGTCTCCTCCAGACAGAGCTGGAAGTGAAAGATACATTGATACATGGATCCTGTGTTTTTATCCAGAATAGAGCACAGAAGACTAAGCACTTTACACACATTGTTTCCGATCCAGCAATTCTGCAGGGAGGTGAGAGTATACCCATTTTAGAGATTCGCACATTGAGTTTCTGAGAGTTAGGTGACTTGCCAGAAGTGTACTGAATTGTTAAGTGGCAGAGCTGGAATCTTCCATTCAGCCACACTGTGTTCCCATGGGGCAAAGGAGTGGCCCCTCTGACTAGACCATTACGGAAGCTCTCTTTTCCTCAAGCCTCACAGAGTTACCCAGGCAACCCCCTCGGCCTCCGTTTGGCTTTGACTCTGGGACGCAGCCTTGGTTTTCACCAAACAGTTAGATGGTTCTTCCAGGGGTTGGGAAATGCCTGTGTTTTGTCCCAGACAGTTCAGCTTAGACCAGAAGCACGTTCTCCACGGATTCACCTTTAGAAAGTCATTTCTCTGCATGCTGAGGCAGGACCAGATGCTGACTCAGGGTTGCCTGGATGCTGGGGGTTGCTTATTCCAGCAGAACTGGGAGTGTCAATACCTGTGTTCTCTCCACTAGCTCCTTGCCTGTGGGGCCGAGAATCTGAGGGGCCAAAGCAGACTCATGGTGGGAGCATAGGAAACTTGCTCCCCCTCACCTGCACCCCTTTTACTTTGTATTCCCTTTGTGCTAATGTTGCAAATGTTTTCATGTTAAGCAACTTGGAATAGGGAATAAATTTTAATAGCTTAACAAAATAAGCAATGTAAAAAGATACAAATGAAAACTTCATATTCCCGCTGCTATCCCAACCATTGAGTTCCCTCCCCTCTACCATAATAACCAATTTTGTTGCCTTTGTGCATGTTTTTCCTTGTTTCCTAGAGAAAACACTCACATCTGAACATATATGTTTATTACCGCACTTTTACTAGGCAAAAGTTAACATATTGTATATATCACCTTAGACCTTGTTTATTTCAAGTAACAATATATCCTGAAGCTCTTTCCTTATAAAACACAAAAAAGTCCTTGTTCTTTTTGACATTGCATAAATTCTATTGAGTGGATAACCACATTATTTGACTAGTCTTCACTTGATAGATATCAGGTACATTTCCAAATTTTTACTGTAAATAACGGCTGCAGTAATAAATGTCACATAGTAACTGAACAAGTTTGTCGGTTGGATGAATTCCGGAAGTGGGATTGCTGGTTCAAAGGGTATATGCTTTTATAATTTTGCTAGTATTGCCAAATTGCCCATCATAAAGTTTGTGCCAATTTACCCACTCACCAGCAATGAACTAGTTTCCATCCAATCTCACCAACAGAAAGTATTATTATTTACATTTTAAAATAAATCTGATAGGTGAAAATGGTGTCTCGGTATTATTTTAATTTAATTATCTCTTATTTTGTGTCAAGCTCTGCATCTTTTTTATATTTTTAAAAGTAATTTAGGGATTTCCCTGGAAGTCCAGTGATTAGGACTCTGTGCTTCCACTGCAGGGGTCACAGGTTTGATCCCTGGTCAAGGAACTAAGATCTCACATGCTGCACAGACAAAAAAACCAAAAACCAAAACAAAACAAATGTGTGTTGCTTTTTTTACTATGAACTTTCTCTTCATATCTTTTACCCATTTGTGGGGTTTTAGTCTTTTTCTTGTTTATTGCTGAGAGCTCTTTACTTTTTTGAAAAATTGAAAGCTTAGTCTATAACATGAGTTGCAAATATTTTGCCCAGTTTGGGTTTGTTTTTTGTTTTGTTTTGTCTTTTGATTTTGCTAAGGGGTTTTGTTTTGCTGTGCTGAAATTTTAAAAGATTTTATATAGTAACATTTACCAATTGATTACTTTATGAACATTGGATTTTGAACCATATTCAAATAAGCCAGCTTACTCCACATTTTCTTCTGGTGCTATTATGGTTTAAAGTTTTACATTTAAGTATTTTATCCATTTTGAGTTTATGGTAGTGTATGAAGTAAGGTATGCTTAGGAAGATGCCCAGTTGTCTCACTATCCTTTATACTATGTTTCTTTGCTAATTTAAGAGGCCACCTTTATCTTGTCTTATACTAAGGTACAGAATATATTTGGTTCCATTTATCAACTTTCTATCCTGTTCAATTGGATTGACTCTTTATATATTGGTGCCATGCTAATTTAATTTACAACAATTAAAATAATTGATTGTTCAGCTTCATAGTATATTGTAATATCTATTGTAATAAGGCTGGACCTCCCTCATTGTTCTTATTTTTCAATCAGATTTTTCCTTGTTTTCAACATGAACTTTAGAATTATCTAGTCCACCTTTCAAACTAAAGCAAAACTTTGGCATTTTTATTGAGATTACATTGAATTGAGAAGTCAACCAAGAGAGAATCATCATCCTCATGAAAGGCAATCTGCCTGACGAAGGACAGAGTATGTCTTTTCATTTGTTCAAGTCTACCTTTGTGTCTTCCAGTGGAGTTTTATACTTTCCTCCATAACAGGGCTTGCTTATTCTCTTCAAGTTTAATACTAGACATTTAATCTTTTTATTGTGATTGCTCACAGAGTTTTTCCCTCTGCTGTATCTGTTTTATGAGTTAGGATTAGTCAGTCAGGGAAAAGAAATTCTGTTAGGTATTTAATTCGAGGGGATTTCATACGGGAATTAGTTTCAAAATTACTGGAAGTGTCGAGGAGCAAGAGAGAAGGGGTTTTACCTTGAGATCAGGAAGCTGCTAACATGGGAGGCTGGAGCTACGAGCCTGCCCTGCCTCTTGTACTGGAGGCCATGCTGCTGCCTGTGCTAGATCCCCAATGAGGGCCGTGCAGTGGGGTCCCTGGAGTTCTCAGATGCCCCACCCAAACCACTGCCATGCCTCTCCTGCCCCTGAAACTCCAGTGTCCTGCAAATGCCTCGTATTGACAGAACCTGACAGGAACTAGGCTGCTAAGGGAGCCTGGAAAATGTAGTTTTGGTCTTCTAGCTCCCAAAGTTCAGAACAGCCTATAGAAGGGAGGTGTGGGGTTACGAGATAAAGGTTTTCTAAAAAGCATATCTACTCACTGTATATAGGTACATATAAAATTATTTATTTTAACATTAACTTTTACCTGACTACTTTACTGAATCCCCAAAATATTTGTAGCAGCGGTTCACTTGAATGGGTTCATTTTACAGATATACAATCTTATTTTCTTCAGTCATTCTTCTACTCTTTCCTTTCCAAAATTTCTCCCTCTACGTCTTTTAAAAATGTTAATTGTGTAATTGCTGGCCTCGTACCTCCATTAAGACGTTAAATACCACAGAGTTGTGAGTTAATATTACATTTTTGTTTAAAAGCCAAAAAAGGTTGTTCAATAAGATTGGTGATGGTGAAGATCTTTGGTGCTGTTCCCTTTAATAGGATGGCATCTATGTTTCCTTTTGAGTAGAGAGAAACACAGTTTACCATATTAAAGAAATATCCATCCATTCTTATTTCATTACTTAAAAAAAATCAAATTGTTGGATCTTTCAAATGGATTTTCCATTTCTGTAAAAAGAATCTTATGATGTTTTCTCCTAGATTAATTAATGTAATAAATTATATTAAGAGATTTTATAACATTTAACACATTCTTGAATTTTTGGATAAATTTTACCTGGTCACAGTGTATCATCCTTTTAATGTGCCGCTAGGTTTCTTTTGTTACTGTAGTATTTAAAAGTTTTGCATGGACATCTATTGGTAAGACTTGTCTCTGTGTGCACCTGTGCCGTCAGGAGCATGTGACCTGCAAGGTTGCAGTGGCAGGAGAAAAGGAAGGAGGTGTGATGACCTGAGAAGGATACAAGTCACTCTTGCTCACTGTCCATTGACCAGAAATAGATATAGGGTCCCAAAATAAGTAAAAAGGATCAGGTAGATATGGCGTGAGCATTAACATCTTCTGCCACAGGTGTTATCATTAGTGTCTGTATATTATGATGGTATCACTAATAACAATGGAAATGCAAAATGCTTTCTGCTTTGGGGGGGGTGGGTAATAAACGTCATTTTATGGAACAAGTGTGTTAACTTTCCTCCTCCTCACTGCAGCCCTGTGAGGGGGTTCAGATCGTGACCCCCTCACGTACAGCTGACACAGCCAGGGAGAGTGAATTTGAAGCAGTTTCCCTCCATGGCTGGCCAGGAGAGGAACAGGCAGCCTGCTGTTAGTGCTCACTCGTGGGACCCCTTCATCAGACAGCTCATGGGAATGGAAGCCTGTTAACTCCAGGTGACCTGGTCATAAGATGTTATTCCACTGCACACCTGCATCTTGAGAGAAGAGAAAGGGGTATGGTGACAGCTTCTGGGATAAGACTCATGCAGAACTGAGATTACCTCCCAGGAGCAAATCACTGATAGCATCACCTCTCCTGTGGGTTTCAGCAGGAGAAAGATAAGCGATCTAAAACGTCCGTCATTCGAGGAAGAGGACACTGTTGGAAGACAGTTGCGTCTTATAGAGCACTGAGTATGTGCCAGGCCCAGACATTTGTGTCATTTAATTGTCACAACCACCCTGAGAGTATGTACTATCACTCCATTCTCCAGGTGCGAGCTGAGGCTCACGGAGGTGCAGTGGTCTGACCAGGATCATAAATGCAGCAGGGTCAGGACTCAAATCAAGTCCTGAACTGTCAAGACCCATGCTCTTGGCTGCACCCATGGTCCTGCCCCAGCTACCAGCTAAGCTGCCAAATGCTCTCGGAACATGGTTGGAGCAGGAGGGAACAGCCTGGAACTGGAATCAGAAGACCTGAGTTGGATTCCTGATAGCTGTGTGTCCTGGAACAAGCGACCTAACTTCTCTGTGCCTCTGTGTCTTTAAGCAGAGGTACAGAATGTGAAAGCAGTAAAATCTGGAGAAAATATACAAGCCCCTGCTTCCTCCCCCCTCCTTCCTCCCCTGTGCCTGATTCCCACCTCCATAGAATCTTAACCTGTAGGAAATATTTAAGTTCCCTTCCCGAGCCCTGGACCAACAGGCTGCCTTCCTAAGACGAGGCAGAACAAGGTTAAAGCTTGCTCCTTCGGTGAATAAGAAGCAATCCTATTTGTGCTTATAAAGGTTCCCATTTTAGGGAGAAATGCCAGGGTCTCACTAATGTAGGAAAGACAACATAAGGGAGGGGTGGCTGCTTCATGTCATCCTTTCTTTTAATTGCACAGCAATCCAGTGACGTGACAGTGAGGGGCACACCCTGGCCACTGCATTTTCCAGTGAGGGGCACCGAGGTGAGAGGAGCTGGCGCATCCCGGAAGGCTTGCGGCAGGTAGGTGATGGGAGCCGGGCCATCACATTCCACACTCCCTGCTGCCTCACCTGTCTAGTCTCCCAATTCCCTTTCCCAGCTGATGACTTCACTCTCTACTCTGGGCTTGTGGGTGTTGCCCTCTGGCTGGACTTTGGCCAATCCCAGATCTCAGCTAAAGAAACAGTGGGCCCCAAGAAGTCAGATTTAGCCTAACCAAGCATCACTGGGATTAACTATGGGGGTTTTATTAAAGCTAAGCTGGAAGACATCTCTTCTTGCAGGGCTGCTTCCTGAAGGCACAGATAAAGCAGGCTGCCTCTGCTACCCAAGGACACGGCAGAATCGGCAGAGCATTCTGAAGGCGGTTCCTCCACTTTCCTGGGAAGAGGGTGAGTCAAGTTTGGGGAATCCACTCTGAGATGGGCTCCAGGTGGCACCCCCAGAGGCTCCCCCGTCTGGCTGCCAGCATCATATGGTGCACGTGTGGGTGCCCCCTGCTCCCATGAAAGCCCCTTTGCACTGCCCAGGGCTGGGGAAGGGAAGCGGGAGGACAACTCCGGAAGATGCGTTGGTTCAGAATCCAGTCCCGATGGAGTTGATCTGGGGCAGCCATGGGCACCCATCTTTAAAAAGCCCTGCAGGGCTTGAGTGAAGATTAAACGCATGGATTCATTTATTTTTCAGTTACTCCTTCATCCATTTTGCCCACCGCATTGAGGCCAACCATTTGCCCGGAGACTCCAACTGAGACTTGGAAAGCAAGTGCTCACCTTGGTGGAGCTTACATGCCAGCAGGAGGAGACAGGTGGTATCACAAGGTGACCTGGAGAGCCACGTGAGCTAGAAGGGAAACAGAGTGAGAGGGGGTGGTTGGGAGCGCCATCCATGAGATGCTAAGAGGACCCGAAGGACAAGAAGCATCCCCTGCAGATGGGGTAGAGCAGAGGAAGGTTCTGGAAAGGAGAGAAAGGAAGGCAGGAGGTGGGCTGGAGTGCAGGCAGGAAGGGCTGGGTGGCTGGTGGGCGCATGCAGGAGCTGGGGTTCCCTCCCAGGGAGAGGAGAGGCCCAGAAGCCCGCAGCAGGGAAACAAGGAGAGGAGATGATTTGACTGCTGCAACGCTGGAAATGCCGCGATCAGTGAGGAAACTACCACAGCTGTTTCAGTGAGAGGTGACAGTGCCAGTCCCAGCCTAGGTGGGCAGCTCACGTTGAGGGAAGGGACAGAGCTGAGATGCCTTTTGGAGGTGTTACTGGTGCACTATCCAGCACAGACCCTGGTGCATAATAGGTGCTCAGTAAACATTAGTTCCCTCTGCCGTGGGTGAGCATGATTAATTTCCACACACCACCTGCCGAGCCTGGCCTCTGCATACAGTAGATACTCATGGGCATTTGTTGTGCTGAACTAAACACCTTTTACCTGTGTGACCTCAAGGACGTCCAGAAACATCTCCATGCCTCAGTTTCCGCATCTGTAAAATGGGTGTGATACTAGGACCCACCTCATAGAGTTGTCGTGAGGATTCAATGAATTAACTTAGAACAGGCCCTGACACCTAGTAAAAATTATCAAGTGGTCGTGACTATTTTTATTATCATTACTGATCATTATTTACGTCTCCTCTTCACTCTCACTCCTGCATACACCATGGTCTGGCTAATATGAGTTACCTAGAAATGCTATCATACCCTGTGTGGTTTATTGTACAATGACGATTACCCCACATCCCATTCCACTTAAAAATCTCCTACTGGACTTCCACGCAAGTGAAACAGTTTTTCATAATAATCTGAGCCTGGAACCTATTTCCCTTTTGTGTAGACACTTGAAGGGGTTTTTGCATAGAGTTAATATTCCCTGAATTTTCTAGGATGCAGCTACCATGTAAATGGAGGGAAATTTGTGCTTTGTTGGCCCTGGAGTCTTTTCAAGAGTTGTTCACTGTTTTGGAAAAATCACATCACTCCTAGAAGTGCTTTGCATCACCGACAGAATGCACCCAGGTTGGTCTGCATCTGTAACTATTCTTGGTGATATGTGTAGGTGATCAGACTGCTTCGCTATGTTTTCCGGTACAGTCTTGCCTGAGCATTTACATATCAAAATACATATCAGTGTATTGCAATACATTTTCCTCTTATTCCTCCTTTGTATTAAAGTTAGAACATCATATATATTTTCTTAAAATCATACATCAACTATGCTCCAATATAAAATAAAATTTTTTTTAAATTTTAATTATTTATTTATTATTTTTTGGGGGGTACACCAAGTTCAATCATCTGTTTTTATACACATATCCCCATACTCCCTCCCTCCCTCGACTCCCCCTCCACCCTCCCTCGAGTCCCCCCCATCTTCCCCCTCCCAGTCCTCTAAGGCATCTTCCATCCGTACTATGATTCTGATTTCAAGATAGTACAGGATATTTACTTGTAAAGGGGGGCATGGAGTCCTCAGTTTTTGCTAGGAGATAAGTAGGTCAGGAAGAGGAAGTGCCTTGGTAGAGGGTCATGGTGGAATTTAAGGCATGTAAACACCACTTAGGGAAGTTGCTGGATTTTCCTCCAGTAATTCCTCCCCAACCTCTACGCTGCACTTTCTTCTAGCCTCTAAGTCACCAGCAATATCTGTGTATCTTTGCCCTTGAAAGGCTTTAGAAATAAAGCGTTTTGCTCTTCAGGATATGGGTTGCATATATTTGTCTTTTAAAGGGCAAGGGGCCCAGATGGGGGCCAGAAGGCCTCAGTCTGAGTCCCCTTGTACTGCTAACCTGGGGACACTGCACTTCTCTGAGCTTCTGTTTCCCCATCTGTAAAAGCAAAATTAATAGTCCTATCTCCGAGGGGGCAGCATTTGGGGATCTGTAAAGGGTCCTGTGAACACAAGGCAGCTTGCCCTGGAGGCTGGGGCCCCAGCCACGGTGGGGAGCAAGTCAGGCCACCCCGGAGAGCAAGGCATGCTGGGAAGGCCTCCAGGCCCGCTCTGTCCCTGCACCGGCCCTGCCACCCCAGGTCTGCGTGCTCACCTTCAGTTTCCCCATCCACAAAGCAGACATAGGACCCCACTCACCAGATGTGTCCTAAGGCCCATTTGACCACGAAAGTCCCATGAGATTAATGTAAGGTTAAATTTGTCCACGGAAAGGGGAAATACATTTTCTCAGAAAAAATAATCTCTATTCTAATAACGGAAAGAAGCTAAACCCCAAATGTTCCACATGTCTAGAAATAGCCTCAGGAGGAAAAATGACTCCCAGAGAGGAAGGTGATGGCAGTCACTTCCACATGCTGTGCAAGCTCCCAGGCAGGGCCCCTGTGTCTGAGCTGTGAGCAGAAGGCTGTCCCTCCTCGTATACCAGGTCAGCCCAGGACCATCCATCTCTCGTTTGAAGAGCACCTTCCCTGAGCCAGGCCCCTCAGGTTGCTCCAGGTCGGGGAGGAGATGGGTACAGAGAAAACTAAGCACAGGCTTGTGTGCCCACTGGAGGACTGAGGGAGCCCCCAAAGCGACAGGAGCATAGAATGGACAGGTGTTAGGGGAGGGGCTCAAGAGACACCACATGGGATAACGTTTTTAGACAAAGAAAAAGATTAGAAGGCACAGTGGTTCCAGGCAGTGGAACAGCAAAGGCATGGAGGCATGGGAAAGTGTGGCGTGCTTTAAGATTGATTAGTAATAGATGTATTGGGGATATGGTATGGGGGTTGTAAAATATAGAATTGAGTTCAATTTGGGTAGATGGAGGCCAGCCAGGAAGGCCCTTGCAGACTCTCATAAGGAGTTTTGATTGGCCTCTGGGCAACTGGGAACCATTGAGGGATTGCAACCAGGAGAGGACAGAGATTTGTGTTTTCAAAAGAGCTTGATGTCTTCTGTTGTGAAGTGGAAGCACAGAGCAGGGAGAAAGCTGGTTATCTGTTATAAAGGGAGAGACCAGGGGAAATGAACTGAAGCTGTAGCCCTGGGAATCATTAAGAGGAGATGGGCTGAAAGATGCTAAAGGAGGCAGAAGAAAACAGAGTGATTGGACTGCAGCCTGAGTGGCTATCGCCAAGTCCCCAGCAGAGAACATTTGCTCTAAGGGGTAAAGGAGAAAGCTGAAGTATCTGAGATACAAAAGGAGGGTGAGTTTTACATGGGTGGCACCTAATGTGTGAAACGTTGCATGAATCTTTGGACCAATCCTGAGAGTTGGTTGGTCCTGGGATATTTGTTCTTCAGAGAGAGAAAGTGACTTGCTCAAGATCATACCTCCAGGAACCAAGCCATGATTATATCTGCTTGTTAACTGGGACCCTGAAGGACAAAAATTTGAGACCTCTCGGCTGCCTGCCGCCGTGTCACTGAAATGTGTTTCAGCATCTAAGGAAGGGTGTGGGTTGTCCTCACTGGAACCCTGCCTGGATGTCATAGCACCATGAGCCTCACAAGCTTTCCTGGGAGAGAAGACACAAAGCCCATCACTCTGAGCAGAAGGGTCTTTGGTTACCATGGTGACTGGGGATGGTGAGAGAAGCTTCTCGTTCTCGTAAAAAAAAAAAAAAAAAAAAAAATCGAGGTGTGGTTCCTTCTGTGATAAGCTAGAAAATGCCTCACGTGTTCTCCCCAGTCTGGATGCCCCTCCTCTCTTCTCTCTTCTCTTTCGTTTGTGAACTTCTCATTGCTGCTAAATAGGTCAGTTGAGTTGGCAACATTGATTGTTCGTGCTATTGGATGCCAAGGTTCCGGCCTGGCCTTCCTCATCTGGCTCAAGTTCACACACACTTCAGAGCCCATGTCAGATGTCCCCCTCTCCTTGAAGCCCCCCACCCTCTGCTTGCCTGCTCTGTAGCCCCTACAACAGGCCCTAGGCTGATTGAGGAGGTCACTGGCACTCGTTCCCGAGGGGTCGCCCCTAGTCTCTGAGTGTTCTGCCCTTTGTATCTTCCTACCTGGGGTGTGACTGCCACCACATTGTTGAATGAGTCAATGAACAAATGGATCAATCCAAGCATGAATTTAAAGGACAAGAGTAAGATACTGTGATTAAAACACTGTCTTTCATACATTTTAAATATTTTATTACAATATTTTTATAAAACACACATACTGGATCCAAAAAAATCCTGTAGTGCCTATTTTAGTTCGTTCAGGCTACTGGAACAAAAATACCATAGACTGGGTGACTTAAACAACAAACACCTATTTCTTACAGTTCTGGGGGCTGTGGAGTCCAAGATCAAGGCCCTGGCAGGTGAAAGCTCACTTCCTGGTTCATAGACAGCCAACTTCTCACTGTGTCTTCCTGTGGTGGAAGAGGGTAAGGAAGCCCTGTGGGGTCTTTTTAATAAGGGCGCTAATCTCATTCACCAGAGCTCCACTCTCATGACCAAATCACCTCCCAAAGGCCCACCTCCTAATACCATCCCATTGGGGGTTAGGATTTCAATATACGAATTTGTGAGAGGACACAAACATTCAGTCCATAATAGCCCCCAAGGGTGTAAAATAAAAAGTGAGTCTATGCTTCATCTCCTAAGACCACTCCCCAGATGGTCCAACCCACAAAATGGTTTTTTATATTTTTAGAAATTTCCACTTTTTAAAAAAAGTATTTATTTGTTGGCTGCGTTGGGTCTTTGTTGCTGCACGTGGGCTTTCTCTAGTTGTGGAGAGCGGGGGTTACTCTTTGTTGCAGTGCACAGGCTTCTCAGTGCGGTGGCTTCTCTTGTTGTGGAGCATGGGCTCTAGGCGCATGGGCTTCAGTAGCTGTGGCACATGGGCTCAATTGTTGTGGCTCGCGAGCTCTAGAGTGCAGGCTCAGTAGTTGTGGCACACCGGCTTCATTGCTCCACGGCATGTGGGATCTTCCTGGACCAAGGCTCAGACCCGTGTCCCCTGCATTGGCAGGCGGATTCTTAACCACTGTGCCACCAGGGAAGTCCCTAGAAATTTCCCCTTTATGTGTATTACATAACTGGGGACACACTATACAAGTTGTTCAATTAGAAGAAATAAAACAAAATGTATTTCTTATAACAATATCATGGAGATACATGTCTTTATTGAAAGTTGCATAGAGTTTCATTTTATGGATACATAATAATTTATTTAACCGAGTTTCTATCAGAAGATGAGGGTGATACGCCAGGTAATGTGTCACCACTAGAGCCTGTTTGCCTTCATCCTCAGCAGCACTAGGTACTATCGAGTTCATTTTTGGACCTTACTGGTTGACTTCTGCATGATAGAGGTGGGTTGTCAATGTATATTTATCCATGCTATTCACACTGTGTTATACTCAGTCATTAATATGTCTATACATTTTCTCCAAAGACTGTGAAAATGCTTTTAAGGCAGGGGCTGTATCGTGCATAATCGCTGCTTCCCACATGCACCCAATACATTTGTGGAATGAATGAGTGATTGAAGGTCTGAATAGTCAGATCTGGATGACGTGAGGTAGGAAGTGTTGGCAAATATTTTCTGACACCAGGTCAGTGGCGTAAACACAAAATTCTTTAAGATTTTTACTGCATCGTGTTCCACCAAATCAAGGCAACCATTTATTTAGTCCACGATTACTGGGTAGTCCACCTCCTTTCCATCTTCTGCCACCTAAACAACACTGCATGCTTTTCTGAGTATTTCCTCACCAAAAAGTTCTGGAAAATCCTAAATGTGGAATTGCTGAATCAAAAGATTTCATTATCTGTAGAGATTTTTGTTCTATCTTATCCAAATTTCCCTCCAGGAAATTTACAGAAAATTTTTGCTCCAACGGTGATCTATGAGTCCTGGCAATGCTCTCTTCCATTCTCGGGTGGGGAAAATTTAGGTGAAATTTAAATGTGTCCTTCAGTTAGGTTGGGTTGAACATATTTCATACGTGTGTTGGCAACTTGTATTTCTTACATAAATTACGAGGGTGAGTCGAAAATGACCCGCCCTCTGGCTGTGCGGCCAGTAGAAGTTTTAATATAACCAGAGTGCGGATCAGTTTTGACTCCCTCCTGTTTGTTCTCATCCATTGTCAGTTTTTCTGCTGGGATTTCGTTTAATTTCTCACTGTGGTGGAAAGTTACTTTGGTGCTTCCAATGAGCCATGTCTCCTGGTATTCGTGCCTTTGCTTCTTCCCCCTTGAACCTGGGCTGCTCGGTGACCTGCTTCAACGGATAGAGTGAGGCAGAAGTCACACTGGGACAGTTTCAGGGCTCAGCTGTCAGAGACCCTAGCAGCTTCTGCCCTGGCTCTCTCGGAAGCCAGCTGCCAGGCATCTAGTCCAACCACTGCGACACCACCGTACCGTCGGAGGCCCAGTCTGGCCATGTGGACAAGCCCCGAGGTAGAAAACTGAGGCTCCAGTCAGTAGCTCTGGCTCGGCTCCTGACAGCCAGCCAGGTGAGCGGCCACCTTGGGAGTGGGTCCTGCAGCCCATTCCAGCCACTCCTCGCCGACGAGCAGACACGCAGAGCCGGAAGGAGTCAGCCCAGCCAAGCCCTGTCCAGTCGCAGAATCGGTAGCAAAGGAGTCAAACAACTGTTTTCTCAAGCCACTCGTTTGCAGTCCTTTGTTCTACCCCAATAGCAAACCAAAACGCCTACTACTTATACACATTCTACAGATTAAAGCTTACACATGGACAATACTCAGTGTCTGAAGTTAACTATCATGGTTCATTTTAGTTTCTCCGGAATTTATTTGGCTGTTTGTTATAGCCGATTGATTTAATCAAATCTATTCCTTTTCCTCTGCACAGCTTCAGTTTTTGAGGTCGTGCTTAAAGGTCCTGCTCAACTCAGTGACGTACACTAATACTCACCAATATTTCTGCTATTGTTTTATTTGTTTGTTTGTTTGTTTTACTTTTATATGTGATAGTGAATGTTTTTATTAATCTAGAATTCACATGGAACCAGGGCAGGGGTGGGGGAAAAGTCAGTGGGTGCCCAGAGCTTTCCCTGGACCTGCGGTGAGAAGATAGAGGGGATGGGTGGGGAGGGACCAGCCGTGTGAGACAGCACAGCCAGCTGGAGAAGGGGAGGCAGGTGACGTGGGGGACAAGGGTCAGGAATAACCCAGATGCCCCCACTTGCCGGGGTCCTCTGGGTTCCCTCTGATGTGGCAAAGGTCCGCGTCCCCAGAGCCCATCTTCTGCTCATGCCTGCCTGGGTCCACACTGCATGTGCCCCCTTTTATTGCTGAGAAGGTCACTAACACCACAAGCTCTGAAAACAGCTGTGTTCAAGCCCAGCTGGGAACCCACCGTAGGTGGATGAGGGGATGGTGAACAAGCCCAGGGTGTGGGGTGTCCTTCCTGATGTCTGGCATGCCCTTGACCAGCAGCCAAAGGCAGGGAAAAAATACAGAATGGGAAAGGTGCGGGCAGGAGGCACAGGGTAAAAGAGACTTAAAATACGTCATACGTCGTGGATCTTGACTGAATACTGATTTGAAAAAAAAAGAAAACATTATAAAAGTTACTTGAGGGACAATCTGTACATTTGACTATAGGCTGGGTATTAAATGATATTAGGAATTTATCATTAATGATCTCAGGTGAGGTGATGGAGTGTGATTGCATAAGACAAGGCCCTTAGTTTTAGGAGATATTTGTTGAAGTGTTTAGGGGTAAGTGATCACGATGTCTGCATCTTATTTTTCAAGGGTCCAGCAAATAAAAATGCAAAAATAAAAGTAAAATTGAAACAATATCAAATCTTAAGATGTAGTTATAAGAATGATCATTGTATTGTTTTCAAAAATAAAAGATAAGGAACTTCGCTGTTAGTGCAGTGGTTGGGAACCCGCCTGCCAATGCGGGGGACACAGGTTTGAGTCCTGGTCCGGGAAGATCCCACATGCCGTGGAGCAACTAAGCCCGTGCACCACAACTACTGAGCCTGAGCCCTAGAGCCCTCAAGCCACAACTACTGAGCCCATGTGCCACAACTACTGAAGCCCGTGCTCCTAGAGCCCATGCTCCTCACCAAGAGAAGCCACCGCACTGAGAAGCCTGCGTACCGCAACAAAGAGTAACCCCCGCTCTCCACAACTAGAGAAAGCCAGCACGCAGCAATGAAGACCCAATGCAGCCAAAAATAAATAAATAAATAAAATAATAAATAAGTCTTAAAAAAATTTTTTTTTAAAATAAAAGATAAAATACAGGCGTGGTGCCAAGGAAAACGAGATACAGTCTCTTTGAGTCCTCTCTCGATATTTTATTAAGAGCTTCAAGAAGATGCCGGTCAGCCTCAGTACTACTATAGGGCGCAAGCCCCTCCCAGGGCTGAGTTTCTAAGTGCCCGTCATCAGGGTCTGGGCATGGCAGAGGGAGTGTCCTTCCTCATGGAGCTGAACTTTAGGTCTTATAGACCCTACAAACTCATCCAGGGCAGTCTTCAATTTAAGGAACCTCTCTGATGCAAATTAAAGAAACTCTCTGAGGACTGGACCCAGCCCAGGCTGGGGGCCCAGCAAGCCCACCACCAAGGTGAGCTGAATAAAAGGGTATAGATAGATGCATGTGATATTCCTTCACCACCGTCCACATGCTGTGAACCGGGGCCTGGTCCACGCGACCTCTTGGGCCTCCTTCCTCTGCCCTGCCAGGCTGTCCATCCATCGATCACTGTGTCATGCATTTGAGCCTGGCGATCATTTTCTAGGGCATAACTTAAAAAGTGGGACAGATCACTACTGATTGCTGGAGACCAAGAGAATTTCCCCATGGGGCTGGCAAGGTCATTGGCAGTTCATTTAGTCATTCACCCATGTATTCATTCACTCAAGAACATGGCTCTGCTCAAGTGCTGTTGACCTGGGGACTGGAAGATAAATGAGACCTGGTACCTGCCCTGGAGGCACTCACCGTTATGAGTGCAAACAGTGATTAAGTCCATCATGGGCTACGCCTTTAGAGTCAGCGTGGCACAGGGGAATAAAGAGGAGGGGTGTTACCCAACCCAGGGTGAGGAAGGGAATGAGTGGGGGCAGGGAGGGCGGTGATGAATAGTGATGGTGATCCTTACTGGGGTTCTTACTCATGTCAATGTGGCAGGCATCATCTTCTTCAACCCT
Organism: Hippopotamus amphibius kiboko; assembly: GCF_030028045.1. Taxonomy (NCBI): domain Eukaryota; kingdom Metazoa; phylum Chordata; class Mammalia; order Artiodactyla; family Hippopotamidae; genus Hippopotamus; species Hippopotamus amphibius. The sequence goes on from NC_080190.1 coordinate 166,348,927, forward strand.
CCCAACCATCCTAAGAAGACCTGATTCTTGTCCCCCATCATACAGACAGCGCATCATGGTTGAGAGAGGTTCGGTGACTTTCCCTAAAGGCAAGTGATGCAGATGAGATCTGAACCCACCCATGAGGCTGCCCACTCATGAGCTGGGCTGCTACCGTAGGGCATCACTGCCTCTGCAAGGAAGGGGCTGCCCATCAGAAGGGCAATGAGTTTGGTAGAGCAGGACAAAGGGTATGAGGGGAAGGCTTGAGACCTAAGGGCGCTCACGCCACAAACCCTTTATTAGCTCATTTAGTGGAAGTGGAGACGATGCTCAGAGACGTTAAGGCAATTGCCAAAGACACACAGCCACAGCAGCTGAGCAAGAATTCAGACCAACAGTCTCAGCATGAGGACCTGTGGCTTTGAACCCTACTGGAGTGGACTGACCTTGGTCTTGAGCGGAGCCAAGGTCAGCTGGGCAGTGGGGTGGGAGATATGAGTGGGGGGCAGGGAGCAAGTATCTACTTTTTTTCTTTTCTAGTTAAATAAAAAACTGGATAGCAAAAGTGCTGCCTCAGCGCTAAGCCCGCGCGTGCACAAGGACATGTACGAATGCGTTAACTGGGTTGACTGGTTGAACTCCTCTGAAATGAGGCCAAAGCAGGCAAATATTTACCCAGGGAGGGGACAGATCTGTCCTGTTCTTCCCAGAGCCTGCAGAACTCAGCCCCAGCGCTGACCCCAGGCACTCCTGAAAAGTGCTGTATGAGGTCCCCGCCTGGGGCTGCCTTCCCCTCCCCCACTCTCGCCTCCCCTGGGTGGGGGTGGGGGGGGTGCTTCCCGGCAGCTCCAAGCCTGTAGTGTGCAGCCTCCATCCTTTTCTGCATCCTCAGTGCTGGTCAGCTAAGGTGCAGGCATCTCCTATAATCAGGTCAGAAACCCTTAGCCGTAGAGTTTCTTGGATATTAGAACTTCGCCTTTACAGATGGGAAAACCAAGGCCCAGAGACAGGAACCCCTTGCCGTGTCACACTAGCAGAAGAGGGATACAAACTCAGTCTCCTGGCACCCAGTTGTGGGCTTCATCCTTCCTGTCTTTGTCTGCTCAGGCTGCTGTAACAAGACCATAGACCAGGTGGCTTAGACAACGTATATTGATTTCTCACTCTTCTGGAGGCTGGGGAATTCAAGATCAGGGCAGATTCGGTTCCTGGGGAGAGCCCTCTTCCTGGTTTGCAGATAGCCACCTTCTTGCTGTGTCCTCACAAGGTGGAGAGAGAGCTCTCCTGTCTCTTCCACTTTTCACAAGGGCATTAATCCCATCATGAGAGCTTCACCCTCAAGACCTCACTAACACTGATCACCCTCCAGAGGCCCCGCTTACAAATATCACCACACTGGGGGTACAACTTCAACATGAATTCTGCGGGGACACAAACATTCAGTCGATAGCATGCCCCAAGATTTGGAGGCTACCTCGGGCCTCACTACTTCTTCACTCTTCTGCAAATTCTTTACCCCACTCCTCTTATTATCGAAAACATTTCGTCTTTCTTCCTGGACTCCAGTTCCCTTCTCAGTGGCTGAGAACCTTCTTTTTCATCTCTGCAGCTCTCAGCTGGCCCAGGGCCTGGTGCAGGCTGGGTGTTGAGGGAATATTTGTTAAATCCATTTAACTTTCTCTTTTAATGCAGCCCACATCCTCCTGCTTCCAGATTAATCTTTCTGTGGATATGTAGGGGGAAATACAGGCAGTGGTTCAGCCTGTGCAAAGGCCCTGAGGCACGAATGTTCACAAGCCAGTGAACCTGGAGGAATTTGGAGGCCAACATTGGATGCGGAGAGCAAAGGGAAGAGTCATAGGGAGGTGTATTAGACTCCTGGGGCTGTCGTGACAAAGTGCCACAGACTGGGGGGCTTACACCACGGACATGTATTGTCTTTGGAGGCTAGAAGTCTGAGATCAATGTGTCGGCCAGGTTGATTCCTTCTGAGGCCTCTCTCCCTGGCTTGTAGATGGTCATTTTCTCCTCCCTGTGCCTTCACAAGCTCTTCCCTCTGTATGTGTGTATGTGTCTGTGTCCTAATCTCCTCTTCTTATAAGGACATCTGTCATATTGGATGAGGGTCCCCCAATGACCTCATTTACCTTAACTACCATTTTAAAGACCATGTATGCAAATATAGTCATATTCTGAGGTCCTGGGAGTTAGAATTTCAGCATATGGATTTGGGGGAGGGGACACAATTTAGCCCAAAACAGGCGGGGCCTTGGAAGACCTTGTAGGTTCAGAAAGGGCGTTTGGACTTTATTCTAAGTTGATGTGAGGCCAGCAGAGGATTGGGAATAAAGTAGTAGATGTACTTTTTAAAAAGATTCCCTTGGCTGCTGCATGGTGATTAAAGTTCAGGGGGTTAAGGGTTGAAGCAAAGAGGAGGCCGTTGGAGGAGACTGGTTGAAAGACGATGGTGCTTGGACCAGGGGGGCTGGTGGAGGTGGGAGCAATGGCTGGATTGGGGGTATGTCTTGAGGATAGAAATGATAGTACCTGGGACTTCCCTGGAGATACAGTGGTTAAGAATCCACCTGCCAATGCAGGGGGCATGGGTTCGAGCCCTGGTCCAGGAAAGTCCCACATGCCGCAGAGCAACTAAGCCCGTGCACCACAACTGCTGAGCCCATGCCCCACAACTACTAAAGCCCGTGCTCCTAGAGCCTGTGCTCCACAACAAGAGAAGCCACCGCACTGAGAAGCCCACACACTGCAACAGAGAGTAGCCCCCGCTCACCACAACTAGAGAAAGCCCGTGCAGCAGTGAAGACCCAATTGCAGCCAAAAAAGAAAGAAAGAAAGAAAGAGAGAGAGAAAGAGAGAGAAAGAAAGAAAGAAAGAAAGAAAGAAAGAAAGAAAGAAAGAAAGGAAGAAAGAAAGAAAGGAAGAAAGAAAGAAAGGAAGAAAGAAAGAAAGGAAGAAAGAAAGAAAGAAAAAGAAGGAAGGAAAGAAGGAAAGAAAGAGGAAAGAAAGAAAGAAAGAAAGAAAGAAAGAAAGAAAGAAAGAAAGAAAGAAAGAAAAAGAAGGAAGGAAAGAAGGAAAGAAAGAAAGAGAAAGAAAGAAAGAAAGAAAGAAAGAAAGAAAGAAAGAAAGAAAGAAAGAAAGAAAGAAAAAAGAAAGAAAGAGAAAGAAAGAAAGAAAGAAAGAAAGAAAGAAAGAAAGAAAGAAAGAAAGAAAGAAAGAAAGAAATGATTGTACCCACTGATGTGTGACTGGGTGTGGGATGTGAGAAACAGAAGTCACGGATTTTTGTCATGAGCCTTTGGGTGGCCAATTCATTCATTCATTCATTCATTCTGCTGGGTGCCAGGGACTAGTCTCGGCTCAGGGAATGTAGAGTATCAAGGTCATTTCCCTGGCAAATTTGGATTCAACTCTTGCTCAGCCTCTCAGTGGCCAGGTGACTCTGGGTGGTGACTACACATCTCTGGAGTCTGTTGCAAAGTCTGTAAAAGCAGAATCAAGGGCACAGCCCACTGTGTTGCCAGCAGCCCGCGAGGTGATGTGTGGCAAGCGTCCTGTGAAGGAGCACTCAGGGCCATGGTGGGAACATCAGTGCACTCTCCCCAGGCTGGGTATCCGTCCCGGCCCCCGTGATGAGGATGGTCCAGCACCTGTGGGTGGCCGGCCTCTGTGCCTCACAGAGCGGGTCTGTTCCGACCGACTCCCAGAGGCTCTGTTGGATTTTGAACCCCTGGCCGCCCCTTGGAAAATATCTAGCCTTATGCCTCTGTCTTAGGTCTTTGGGTCACAAGAGCCAGTCCACACCTGTTCCCACCGGTGGCAGGAGTTTGAACCCAGCATGGAGTCAGAGTTTGAACCCAGCCCTGGCTCCTAGAGACGGTGATCCTGGTTTTCACATCACCCTCTCCGCGTCTCGCCTTCCTCACACATCAAATAACAACAATAATAATTACCTGCCGTGAAGGGTAAATGAGGTAACGCCTACAAAATGGTTAGCACAATGCCCAGCACGTGGTAAACACCTGGTAAAGGTTAGAGATTTTTATTAACTCAGTTCCATTTGTGAGCCAAATGAAAATGACCAGGACTCTGCCTGGGAGGCTTCTCACAAGCTTTAAGGTACGGAAAGCAGATTTAGTGGATCTCACGGCTTTGTTTTGTCGTTAAGGCATTGGATGGCTGTATAATGGGCTGCGGTCATTTTCATTATTAAGGTCACTGGTCTCTTCTCCAGACTGAATACGCTCTTCACGTGAGCAGTGTCCCAGTGGGCCATGCCATAGGCTGTCATCGAGCGCCCCTCCTAGGGTCCCTGCCCGCGGTTTGAGGACTCTAGGGCCCCTCCCATAGCCCATCAGAACTACTTCCTTCTGACAAGATTACTTCCTGCCTCCAGGACAGACTTGTAGGGGAACAGGCCTCTGCTCACGGAGGAGGGTTGGCTGGTCCCCCACATCATTTCCTGAAGCACAGTTTCATGGCGTGAAATAAAATCACAGAGGACGAAAATCATTCCCAAGTTAATTCCTTAAGTCCTCCCGGTTACATCAGGGAGCCAGTCTTGGTGTGGTGCTGGTGTTGACATTTCTCTAACACTCACTCTGCTTTCCTCGTAACAAGGAGAAGAGCAGCCTCTCTGCTCAGCAGCTTCTCAGGCAGCTGTATCTAGCGCGAATTTAATACCTCGTTTGCTTTTGATGGTGTTTATTTTTACCAATGATTTCAATTTATGACCAGCAAGATAGCTTCTCCACTTAGAACAGTGATGCAATGTTTTCCTTTAATTTTTTATGTTTCAGTTTATATAAGGGAATCCATTACATTTTCTTTTTAATGTGAAGTAATAAATTTTACCAAATGTGCTTGGGCGATGGCAAAAATTGTAAATGTAATATGCCAAAGACTGCCATTTGGGAAACATTATTCAGACACAAACATGAATCCAGGCGGGAAAAATGAGGCCCCAGAGGGGGATGTCAGGCCACCAGTATGTGGAGGCGCTGGGACCACCCAGGGAGTCACATTTATTATGTACCTACTTTCCCTAGGTTACTCTTGCCACGAGCCTGCAAGATGCTCTTTTCCCTGTTGTGGTTGTGAAAACTGGGTTTCAGAGAGGTTAAGTGACTTTCCCAAAGGCACATAGCTAATTGAGGTGGAGACAGGACCTAGTCCGCTGGGTCAGTGCCCTTTCCACCCCGGCCCGAGGCCTCCCTGCTCAGGGTCCCTTCTCCCCTCCCCTGCACATTTGGGGACCTGAGCCTGCAAGCTCTGAGCTTTCTTTTCTGAGCACATCTCTGTCCTCAGTACTAATTTTAATCCTGGTTACACTGTCTCCGCCTAAAGGGTGGGATTCCTTATCTTGCCCACCCACCATGAAGCACTAATCCGTCTCCTAAAACTGCACCAGGCTCTCCGTTTTCTCTTGCAAGAAGCCACGCCTGGCCATCTAAAATTCTTGCACCAAGGAGCACCTGCTCAGACCCTGGGGCCTTATTTATATTAACTTGAACTTGCACACAGCCTTGTGTGTGACCCCACTTTCAAACTGAATACACTGAGGCCCAGAGTGGTTCTATCACCAACCCACTCACCAAGCAGAGAAGCTGGCATTCCAACTTGGTCCCCCTGCCCTTGACCTACAACTTCAGAGACGCTTCCATCTCCCTTGACCCTAGGATCACTGTAGTAGCCTGAGTCCCTTACCTCTGGGCTCTCTCCTGGGCCTGGAAGCATTGGCCACTTGATGCTGGGCCACCAGCTGTCACACAGGTTCCTGGGAAGAGGTGGGGCTGGGGGATGGCAGAGAGGGAGGAACCCCTGGTTCCTCTCCTGAGAGACCCCACCCCTGGGCATGCAGACCCTTGGTTGCAAGAGCAAAACAGAGGGAAGAGGGTGGGCTGGGAAATTGGAAACCTCCATCCCGGATCACTCACTTACTCCTAGGGACCTCAGGCAGCAGTAGCCCCTCAGTTTATTCATCCGTAAAGTGGGGAGAAGTTTCAGGAATTGTGAACTCAAGGGCTTTATGTGCCCACAAACACTCTCTGGTTCCTTTCTTTCTTTGTGCCCCACCCCCACAGCACTTTAAAAAATCAAAACGTTTCAAATAAAAATCCAACTGTCCAGATTTTTTACTTGAAAAGGGCGAAACTGGCTTGACTGGCCTCATTTCCTACAGGACAGAGGTGGCCAGCGTAGAGTTTTGGTCTTCCTGGGGTATGGGACACCTTGGCTCTCCAGACCTCCCCATCCCCCCTACTCCCTAGGGTACCCCCAGGTCAAGGATCAGCTGACTTCAGCAGCAGGCTTGTCTGGGTGGTTTATTACAAGGGAGGAATAATTCTCAGCATCTGTGTCTTTGTAAAGTGAGAGAAGAAAAGAGCTGAATAGAGAGTTTATCTAAGAAAGGAAAATTTTCCCTTTCTCTCTTTCTTTTACAGTTTTTTGGTATGGTTTGGTTTGGTTTGGGGGGGTGTGTGTGTGTGTGTGTGTGTGTGTGTGTGTGTGTGTACGTACACATGTGCATGGAAATGACGACTCTTCTTATTTCATATGCAAACTGGGCCCTTCATTTCCATGGCCGGCATCTGCCCCTGGAGGCCCTGGAGGAGGCTGTGGCCTGGAGTTGGGGGGCTGGAGGTCCCTTCCGGGGGGACCAGCTCTGCAGCAGCTGGGTGACCACATGGCCGCCCAGAGGGTCAGCATCCGGAGGTTGAGTCCAGAATGCACTGTTTTGTTGTGTAATTAACACACAGTGTTCATTTTTCGGGCCTGACTTGGGAACGAGAGCCAAGAGCATTCCTGAGGGGTCAGAAGGGAGCGTGTTTACTGTCAGACTGGAGAAGGCACTTCCTCCAGCAAGCCCTTTGGTAATGCTTTCAAGATCCAGGACTCAGCAAATTCTCATCAGGCACCTACTGCGCGCAGCCTCTGGACCAGGCCTGGAGAGCACATCCATCGTTAGATGCCATCCCTGTCCTGGAGAGCTCCCAGGTCTGTCGGGGAGGCTGCCCTGTAAAGGGACAACCCCAGGGGGGTAAGAACAGTGACAGTGATAAGCCTGGGGAAGGAGGGGGGTTGGGGGCAGGGAGGCTGGCAGCCTGACGTGGGGAATCCAGGGAAGACAGTAGAAGGATGCGTTTACCTCTTCTAGAGAGCCATTTGCAAGTGTCTTCTTTCGGAATCAATGATTTCTTTTTCCTGACTGCAAGCGTCATTCGTTCTTTTTCCCCAAAATTTAATGCTATGAAACCTGTGAGTTCAACCATAAACGTTCCTCAGAGACAAGCAATGACTAAGGTCAGCTGGGTGCATTTCTCCAGCGTTCTCTGCCAGGCTCCAGCACAACTAAGAGCCCTGGGGGCTCACTTCGTTCCAGGCCTAAAAGCATCACAAGGTTTCGTTTATCTAATCCTCACAACAGCTCCATGAGGAAAGTACTATCTGTATGCCCATTTCTACACGGGGAAACTGAGGCACAGTGAGAGTGAGTCGCCCAGCTGGGTCACACAGGAAGGAAGTAGCAGAATCAGGACAGCTGGCTCCACATCTGGGCCCTTAACCCTGAGACACAGGAAGTCAAGATACCCACCCATCCTCACCCACACTCTCCCAGCTGGTGTTGTTCTAGAACACTTGGACTTAACCCTGCTCTCTGCTGCCTTCAACATAATGATGAAATATATACACCTACATTAAGATATTATTTGCCCACGGTCTCACGGTGTACCAAATATCCTGCATTTCAGGTAGATATTGTGCTATTTTCATTGCTACTACAAGCAAATCTACCTCCTTCATTTGAAAATCTGTTTGGCACTCCAAATTTGAACACACCTTAGTTGATCTGACCCATCTCTTCTTTACGGTTTTTTGGGTGGTTTCCAATATTCTGCTCTTACACACAATGCTCCCACAGGGACCTTGGCAAAAGCTGGTGAGCATTTCAGCTGGATTGATTCCTAGACGAGGGACTGCCAGGTCAATGGTGTGAATGCACAGCCCAGACAGGCCTGCCAAGCCACCCAGGAAAAACTGCTCGAGGGCTCACTTCTGCCTGCTGGAGCAGGAATGTCTGAGCTGGGTAGTGTTTAAATGCCTCTTTCCAGGCTGCCTGCCCTTTGTGTTTTCATCTGTGCTCTTAGACGGCTTTGAGAAGTTCATTAAAAAAAAAAAAAAAAAATCAATCATGCAATTAACGAGAGCCGTGATGTCGGCAGCAGCTACGGTTCCCAGGAGGACAGGTTGGTTTGGCGGTCCTCATGTGTAAATTACATGGAGATGCCCCTTCCTCCCTGCAGCACCCCCGCCAGCACGCACAGCCCAGATTTCAGAATTCAAGGTGGACTTCAGCCTTCACATGTACCGCTGTGCAGGGTACAGCCTGACCAACTTCACACATCATTCTAGTTAGGGCAGTGAGCTGGATCCCAGCTGCCTGGATTCAAAGCCCACCTTTAAGTCCTATGAATCATGTGCTCTCAGACAAGCCACTTAAACTCTATGTGTCAATTTCCTGGTGTGAAATAGATGCCGGTTATAACAACTGCCTCTCTGCCTTGGCAGTGGCAGTGCAAATTAAGTTAAGATACCTAAAGCCTTTAGAGGTGTATACAGTAAAGAGTCAATAGGTGATTGTTACCAAGCAGTTAATCATCTCACGGGCAGTTACTAAGGCCTGACCATCCCTCCCAGAGGCTTTGTTTTTCTCCAGCATAAAGGCTTCCTTTGGCCTTCAAGGCTGCATGTTTTAATGGAAAGATGCTCAATTTGGGAACCAGAGAGAAAGGAGCTAGGATCCTGACTCGCCCCTCCAATCCACGTGACTTAAGCGACTCCCTTTTCTGGTCTGATCTTTACATCTCAGAGTTTTGTGTATATATTTGAGACCTATCAATGTACCTAGCCAAGAGGGGCCCCAAGAATGCTGGTTCCTCTATCTATTCAAGGACACCAGGACTGTAGAGGGTGGGAGGTGGGGACCTGGGGACCAGGAGTGGGGAGGGGCGTGTGGAAGGATCCAGAAAGGAGCCCGTATTTTTGGCTCATGGGGCAGCTTTTCCAAAGCATTGATGGTGGCCAGGTCCTGCCTTGCCAGCTTCCCCAAGCCCATCGCAGAGCCATCCCAAGGCCAAGGCACTGGCAGGTTCAACATGTTAGGGCCCAGCACTCACCCTCCTCCAACCCTGCTCATTCTTCAAGACCCAACCTTGTGCCACCTCCTCCTGGAAGCTTGGACCTTTTCTCTAAAATGGGATTGTCCTCTCCTGGGATCTCCCCTAACTCTTCTCTTGTACCTTTTTGCAGGGGCTTTGATTCCACCTAGATTTCAGCCACCTGTAAGCTGCTCTGTTCTCCCTGGGAGATGGAAGCTTCCAGAGGGCAGAGGCTGGTGTAATGCAAGGCAGGTGCGGGCTGGGGGCATTGGAGCTGTGAGGTTACCATCCAACGGTTCCTGGGACGTAGCACTTAACCTCTCTGCCTTAGCATGAGTCGGGGGGACATTGGCCACACTTTGCAAGCACCCACTCCACACTGCTCTGTAGCTGGCGGGCTGCGTGCAATCTGTGGATTCTTAGAGCAGATGGGTTCTTTTCCCTCTTCCGCTTTTGTAGGGAAGGAAATGGTGGAGACTCGGAGGTGGCAAGAGATTTACCCAAGGACACACAGACTGTAAGGGGCAGAGCTAGAATCTGAACCCAAGTTTGCAAGTACGTTTTCCCAAGTGTCACCTCTTTCACAGCCCTGCAGGGGTGTGGGAATCAGAAGAGGTGCTGGATAGAGGTGAGTTTTGTATCCTATAAAATGCAGCACGTGGATTTCAAATAAGGAATTCGACCCGGAAGCAGCGTGCAGGTGTTCATTGCCTTGAGTCATCATGATCTGGGCTTTTGAGTCTGTGTGGAGCAAATGACACCAACCCCTCACCGACCCCTTTGCCAAGCCGGGAGATCCACCCTGGAAAAGAAAGAGCTGTGGCCACCAGTCAGGAGATGTGTGTTTACCTCCCAGCTCTCCCTTGACGCTGCCTTTCTTCCCTGAGCCTTGGGAATCTGTTTTGCTGCAAGGATTTGGAGGCAGTATTAGTGAAAGCCCTGGTGTCATCATGACCATCATCACAGACAAGGAAACTGAAGCTTAGAAAAGTGAAAGAGCCCCAGATTTCTAACTCAGGTGAGCTTGCAGCATTTTGAAACACTAGGCTTGACCGCATGTGTTCATATGCCCTGCAGGACGCACGCATATGGGGACTTTACATGAGAAATGCAGACCCAGGGCAGACATGGCCTGGGTCTATGTCCTTCTCCGCGCTGCCTGCCCCCAGCTGTTTATAATGTTACTGAAGTTTATTTCTGCCAGGCAGGCAGTAGCCTGCCCACTCGCACTTCACTTGTTTTATGACCTCCACTTGTAAACTGAGTTGAAATCTAACCAGATAAGGCCTGACCCAGTAAACAGCCTGTGGAATGACAAACGTTTCAGCTTGTCCTTGTGGTGGCCGTACCCAGTGCCTCCTGTTGGCTAAAACTGCCAGAGATGTGATACCCCCCACAAAGAAGTGGTACCTTTTTTTTTTTTCGAAAATCATGCAAAGATGGGTAGAAGAGGTCTATTCCTGCAAAACGTTTGTTTCTCACCCCACTTGCTCCTTCCTCTAAGTGGACTGGCGTGAAGCTAGAGCATTCCAGTCACAGGTCCCGGGGTCAATATTAAAGCACTGGCTGTGTGACCTTAGAGCAAGTTAATAAACATCTCTGAGCATTGCTGTCTCCAGCGGGGACAATTCCACATATCCACCACCTGGGCAGGGAGGAATAATAAGATAGAAAAAGCAAAAACGGTGTTAGCAGATGGATGATGCTTGATGTATGTTATTTTTTTTTCTTTGCCTCACTGTAAGAAAGAGATAATTTTATCAGTGCTTTTTTCAGAAATGCATTTTGGTCTAGAGAGACATGTGTTCTTAAGATGTCGCTCCTGGGAATGTGATAAAAATCACTCGACCACGTTGCTTGCTGGTTTGTGATTCTGTATCTAGGATCTTACTAGATGGCTGCCCTGTTGCATTATTCAAACTGCCAGCATTTATTGTGTACTATTGTAAACCCAGCCTGGAGCAAGGAGCTGGGGAGGTGAAGAAACCCAGGTCCAGTCTGCAGGAGCTCACAATCCAGTGGGGGAGGAGGCAGCTCCAGCCAGAAAGGACAAGCACCCCCAGGGACACCCCCAGGGAGCTATTGCTTCAGACTGTGGGGCTCTGGGGTTCTGGAAGGGCTGGTATTTTAAGTGCTTTCAAATATGAATAAGACTGCTGTAGGCAGAGCTGGGGAAAAAAGTTATCCAGGCTCAGGGAAGAGTCATGAAATGACTATGGTGTCACATGTGTTAAACTAGGGTAGATAATTGCTTCTCGAATGCTAGTTGGCACCAGAATCACCTGGAGAGTGTGTGAAAACACAGATCACGCAATCAAGATGTCCTTCAGTAGGTGAGTGAGTAAATCGCCGTCCAGCCTGACAGTGGAATACTATTCAGCCCTGTAAAGAAATGCACTATCAATCTGTGAAAAGACATGGAAGAAACTTGAATGCGTATTACTGTGTGAAAAAAGTCAAACTGAAAAGTTTACATACCGTGTGATTGCAACTATATGACATTCTGGAGAAGGCAAAAATGCGGAGACAGTAAAAAGATCAGGGGTTGCCAGGAGCTAGGGAGGAGGGGGCATGAATAGACAGAGCACAGAGGATTCTTAGGGCAGTGGAAGCTACTCTGTATGATACTATATTGATGGGTACACGTCATATACACTTGTCAAAGAGAATGTCCAACAGCAAGAGTGAACCCTAATGTCAACTATAGGTCAATGCAGGTTCATCAATTGTAATAAATGTACCACTCTGGGGGATATGTTGATAATGGGGAGGCTATGAATTTGTGGGGGGTGGTTGGGAAATCTCTGTACTTTCCCCAGAGTTACTGGAGTGTACCTCCCAAAGTTGCATTTCTACCAAGTCCCCAGCGGATGCGGATGCTGCTGGTCCACACGGGGAAGAAGAGGTTATAGAGGAAGAAGGTAGGGAGGTCAGATGGAGCCAGACCACAGATGAGCTCGAGCGCCTGGCTGTGTACTGGGTGATGCTCATCATATCAAGCACTGGCCACGGTCCTCCATGTGTTCATTTACTCCTCCATTGAACCAGCATCTGCCAAGCCCACCATGTGCTGTGGTTGTGATGGGCCCCAGGTAAACAGCGGTGGAGAAAATAGTTTGATTTTTGCCATGATCTTTGCCCTGCTGGAGCTTACAGTCCAGAGGTGAATGGACACTATCCCACACGACATCTTATCGCCAACTCCTCTGGGCACCAGGGTGCAGCAGACAGGACTCTGTAGGTGGGATTTGCAGTCAAAATCATGTCTGTTTCAAGAAAGACCTTGTCTTGACCAGAGCCCCCAACAATGTTTGAGGGATGGATGGCTGTGCCTTGAGTCTTGGTAGCAGAAGGTGAGTAGTCTATTTGTTGGACTATAGGGTCAGCTGCTCCAACAGAGACCAGACTTAATCATGACCAGAACAAGAGAGAATTTTGTTTCCTGCAGTAGTCTGTGCTTGGGCAGCCCATGGCTGAAAGGTCTGTTCTGCGTTGGGATCTGGGGGGACTCGACTCTTTCCCTTCACTGCTCTGACCTCCCTTGGTGTTGCTTCAATCCACAGGCTTGGAGATGATTTACCGCCCGGCTTCTGATTGCACAACTCCGGGGCCACTCGCATGGGATGCGGTGAGAACGGTTCTCCCGGGAGTTGTGCAATGTGGCCCCACAGTGAGTGCACCACCGCCTCTGTGAGGAGGCAAAGCAGGAACAGAGGAGGGGAAGGGAGGGGATGTCCCTTCAAGACTCAACCTGGCAACTGCACATCTTGTTTCTGCTCACAAACCACACACCACAACCTAGTCACGTGGCCTCGCATGGCTGCAATGGACGTCGGGCTGGGATTCAGTGACCACAATCTATTATCTTTACTCTCCCTGCAGAATGCTTTCTGTCTAGCGATTCTTTCTGAAATTTCATACTCTGCTATCTGGGCTGCCTCCTCCTTTTATGGAAGGAAACTGCAGAGATACAGGTATTTGTGGACAGTCAAAATTCTTTCCAAATCTTCCAGCATCTAGACTGAATTGTAACTTTGCATCACCTGGAGAAGAGATGCTCTTAAAAATACTGATGTCCAGGCCCTTTTGCCAGAAGATCCAAATTTAACTTGATGGGGATGGGGTTGGGACATCAGGGATTTTACAACGCCTCCAGGAGATGCCGAGGTGCAGAGTTGGGAAAGCCTTGCCCAGGTTCACGCCCCATTTTCCTTTTATTATTAGGTTTTGACTCTGGCCAAGGGGCTGGAAGCTTCCACCACATTAAAGAGGAGGTCTTCAATAATCTGCTTTGGAAGGTGGCACCCAGGATGCATGCTAACCACTTAGTGTGACATAAACACCAGCTGCCCCCACAAGGGCTTTTTCTTCACTATTTGTGCTTGTGGGTCTGTTTGTGACAGCAGCCCTCAGAGACCAAGGCGGTCATCATCACCAAGCCCCGCTGCGGGGGAGTGCATGAGAGAATAAGGGGTTTCCCAAAGTCACCCACTCTGAAGAGGCCCCTGGAAGGCTTGTTGAAAATTCAGATTCCCAGGCCCTACCCTGACTTATCCAACCAGAGTAGCCAGGGGAGGGCCCTAGATGGGTGGGTTTTAAACAAGCTCCTAGATGTTACATATAATCAGGGTCCTCCAAGTTCTAGTTTCAGCATCAAGCTTGGCCCTCCCAGCAGGCCTGGGAGATCGTTACTGAGAAAGAATCTAGAAGCACCGAGAAGAGGAATTCTTCTAAAGAAGGCTGGGTGGGTACAACGTCTGGGCACCTAACAACCTTGAGCATATTTTTATCTATGTATGTAGAGTGCAGACATGTACACACATTAGATAACTCACCACCTGTTCCCCAAAAGAAAAGGACAGAAAACACCACCTGAATTACCTGGGTAGTGGTGTTCGGGGAGCAAGAGATGGGGCCATTCAGCTGTCCCTTCAGTTCCCGAGTGTTCACACGGCGTGAGGCTTTGCACAATGCTGGTGCAATCCAGAGTGTGGCCATGGGCCTTGTGATAAAATATGACACAAGCAGTTTTTGTTATATATTGTGCATGACTGCAAATTCACCGAACACTCCTTCAATACTTGTTTACTGAGCACCAATGACGAGATGAGAAAATTAAAGGAGAAAAATGAAGTAGGGGATCTGGTGTGTCGGGAAGGGTATGTTTCAGTTCTAGGTGACTGCACAATAGAGCCTCAAATGGGATGGTTTAAAATGACATGGCTTTGTTCTTTCTCATAATTCTGTAGTGCAGGCTTGGCTCAGGCAGACAGTTCTTCCACTCCACGTGGTGCCTGCTGGGAAAACTCGGACTGAGACGGAGTCTTGTCCCTCATATCTGGCACTTGCTCTGGGATGTCTGGAATTTGGGGCTGCTCAGGCATCTCTTTCTCACCAATTGGCTCCTGCAAGGGTAGTGAGGGCTCCCTCACAGCACAGTGGCTCAGAAGCATGACTTCTCACATGGCAGCTGGCTTTCAGGAGGGAGGAAATGAAAACTCATTATTTATTTATTTTTGGCTGCACTGGGTCTTCATTGCTGCTCGAGTTTTCTCTAGTTGCAGCAAGAAGGAGCTACTCTTCATTGCTGTGCACGGGCTTCTCATTGCATTGGCTTCTCTTCTTGTGGAGTATGGGTTCTAGGTGAGTGGGTGTCAGCAGTTGCAGCACGTGGGCTCAGTAGTTGTGGTGCACAGGTTCAGTTGCTCCGCAGCATGTGGGATCTTCCTGGACCAGGGCTTGAACCCATGTCCCCTGCACTGGCAGGCGGATTCTTAACCACTGTGCCATGAGGGAAGTCCCAGGAAATGAAAACTCTTAAAGGCTAGGTCTGGATGGGTACAGCGTTATTTTCACCCAATTCTGGTACAATGAATCCAAAGCCAGCCCAGATTGAAGAGGAGGGAGAACCACTCCATCTCTTGACATGAGGAGCAGCAAATGCATGAAGGCAGGGGAGGGTTTGCAGGCAGTTACCTTTGGAGACTAGGGCATGATATTTTATTTAGAGGAGGCCTCTCTGATAAAGGTACACATCAGTAGGGACCAGAAGGAAGTGAAAAAGAGAATAACGTGGACACACGGGGAGAAAACAATTCTAGGTAAAGGGAACAGCAGGTGCAAAGGCCCCAAGTCAGAAGCATGGTGTATTCGAGGACCAGCAGGGCCAGTGTTGCTGGAGCAAGAGGTGTGAGGGCAAGGAGAGGGCAGGAGATGAGGTCGAGGAGGGTCTATGTGTTGGTAACAGGGCATGGACAACATCAGATCACCTGGGATCTTAGGGCCCGCTTGGTGTTAACGCTGAGTAGCTATGTGTACGGGGACCAGCTGTCCAGGTATACCCAGGTTTGAGCAGATTCCAAGGATGTAGGACTTTCAGTGTGAAAGCCAGGAGACAGACCCCAGGGGATACGGGTGAAGGCAGGGAGGCCTAGTGTAGGAGGCGATTGTGGACTCCAGGTAGGAATGCTGGTCCGGCCCACGTGGCAGACACGTGCGTATCACTGCACAGTGTGGCCTGGCCCAAAATGCATTTCATACGGTAACTGAAAAGCTTTCCAAGGGTAATTTAGATTTTACAAACTTACCCTAAAATGTATACTTTAACTGCTGTAGAAGGTGTGATTCCTCCAGTGTCACATGCTGGGTGGATGTCCCCAAGGATGCTTTCTGCCCCTATGGCCCTGGGCAGAGGATGAAGGGCTGAGTCTTGCGGACCCCTCCTGGGTGCTGCCCTTCACCCACTGAGTCAGCTGCAACCCCCTTGGCTGGGAGCCTGGTTTCTCTTCCTCCCTGTTGTACCTGTGGGGCCAACTCAGGACTTAACGATGGAGCAACAGCATGGCCTGACGTCCAAGGAACCAGCATACATCTCTCTAACTCTGGGTGGTCTCCATGCTGTTTTTCTTCCTGTGCAGTAGGGCCATTTGAGGCAGCACCAAGGGCCTGCAGGGAGATTCTGTAGATGATAGATTCCTGGGATGTGCGAGCCTGGGTCCACACGGTGAAGGGCGCAGACCTCACCTTGGGAGTCCTGGAGCCTCCCTGTGCTCTGTGTCCAGGGTTCAGTGAGGCTGTGGTTTTCTGAGCGCCCACCAAGGGGTATGGACATTCAGAGGGGACCAGGGTGCCCAGGCCCCAGACCCCAGGAAGAGGGGCACAGTCAAGGAAGGGAGACATCACATACACACCCCGTTTCAGTCAACGGTAGCGCAGGGTGGTAGGCGAGGCTCAGAGGAGGTCCTCGGTCCTTCCAAGAGGAGGTGGCAGAAGGGGAGAGATGTGTCCCTGGCAGAGGGGACAGCTGGAGGAAAAACATGAAATGCCATGTGTGGCAGGAGGGATGGGTCACGGCATTGCAGTTCTGCCAGAGTGAGGACAACAGAAGGGACAGCAGGTGAGGAAGGAGAGGCATGGAACACAGAGTCCTCCCTGTGGCGGCAGCAGCGGGGTGGGGGACTTTGAGAAGTTTCCACACCAGACAGAGACAGGGTCCCCTTTCTCTGAACGATTCCCCGGCCCCAAGCCCTTCTACCCATTCCCTGCTCACCCAAACGCCCAGCAGCCTCCCTGCACCCACCTCTGACACTTTGCACTCTCCCCTCCCTGCCCCACCTCCATGCAAAACAAGACAAAAGGAACTTTCTCCTTCCTCCTGGGACCGCCAGGCTCCTGACTTGCTTACCTTGGCCATAGGTCCCCTGCTTACAATAAAATGTTTGCTTAGGCTTACCTGGATTCCAGTGGGGCAAGGTCTGATAACTGGGCTGACCGACACCACAATATTTCAGAGGAGAAGACAGAGCCAGAGACGGACATTCCTCTAGGTCCTTGAATTCCCCTACCAGGCCCAGAACTTCAGATCCCTGGCTGAGTTCCGCATCTCTGGAGGTAATCACGGACCAGCAGTGGAAAGCTTGTCAGGGAGCCATCAGGACTGTTGGTCCCGTTTCTCCACCCATAGGGTCTAAGGCTCAGATTGTGTCTCCTACTCCTCATTCACATATGGCCAATCTCTCCTCAAACATTTAATGAGCGCCCCATGCCTAGGTCAAGGTCTGGATCTGAATCCCGGCTGTCACTAGCTGTGCAACCCGGGGCACCTAGCTTGTCTCTGTGCCTGTTTTCTCATCTATAAAGTGGCGATAGTAACCTCTATTTGCAGAGTCATCGGGAAGTACCCAGCACACGGCAAGCACTCCATAAATGGTAGCTGTCAACAGTCTTTCAGATATAAAGAGATCTGAGGGCTCTGGGAAGTCGTGAGGAGCCCAGAGTTTCCCAGCTGGGGTCCCATCAGCCTTGGACATCCTGGCAGTGAGACTTTCTCTTGTGCAGGGAGACGGCAAGTCCCAGGGGAAATGCAGGCCCCCTAACAGCCGTGGGGCTCTGGGTGGCAGCAGACCTGCAGGGGTGCATGCCCCACCCCCCCAACCTGGACTCCAGCAGCAGCCTTAAGCATAGGTAATGTTCTCGCCAATTTTCCAAACACCCAGGTAGGTAAGGTAGCATGTCCAGGTCACCCAGACAGACTGTGAGTCCAAGCATCCCTGTTCCACAGGCTTGGTGTTTCAGCTGTTTCTAGACCACGTCCATCCTTCATGCTCCTGCACCTTGGCTCTGCTGTGCCCTGAGCCCGGAACACCCCTCCTGCCTTCCAGGCTCTTCCAGTTCCAGCATTTTCTGCAAACCCCAGTTCGCAAGGGCCCTCCTCCTGGAAGCTTCGCATGGGCTCTGGACAAAGTTTTGGGTTTCTCCTCAGCTCCCACAGTCCTCTGCACAAGGCTCTATTACAGCCTTATCTCCACCACTTTAATTACCTGTTTCTCTCCCAATGAACTGGAGCCACCCAAGGACCAAGACCTTGACTAAGAAGTAGGTCTATTATCTCCAGGACCTTATCACTCTCCACTCTGAATTATAGTTATTTAGCTTCCCGCCTCCTCTCCCCATGCTGGCTAGGCCCCTGACAGTTTTAAAATCACAGCTTGGGAACACAGCTGGGAGGGAGGGGGCAGGAAAGTGCAGGGGCTCTGGAAGGTGGGGAGAGAGAGAGAGGGAGGGAGGGACACAGAGAGACAGAGACAGAGACTACAGAGAGAGAGAGAGAGAGAGAGAGAGAGAGAGAGAGCTTGAAATGTTTAAAATGCCTAAAGTGAAGGGTCTTCCCTGGTGGCCCATTGGTTAGGACTCCACACCCCCCCACACCCCCCTCCCCACTGCAGGGGCACAGGTCCCAGCCCTGGTCGGGGAACTAAGATCCTTCACGCCACACAATGCAGCCAAAAATAAAGTAATTAATTAATTAAATTCAATTAAATGCCCAGTGAAAACAGAGTTTACCCTGGTTCAACTATGTCCCCCAGGGGGGGGACCTTTCTCCAGCTCAGCCCTGGACCTGGTCTTGGTTTCCAGCTGCCTATGAGGCCACTGCAGAAGCTGGTTCCTGCTGGAACCAGACCTCGGCCACCTGGCTGGCTTCAGGCTGCAGTGGGGAAGCCCAGCTGTGAGGCCAGACCAGATCCTGAAGATGGCTTTGGCACCAACAGGCTGTGTGGCTGTGGGAAAGTTAACAGACCCGAGTCTCACCTTCTTCCAGCTCGAAAACGTAAGCCACGGGGACCTTGAGAGGGTTAAGTCAGACGAAGGAGGCAGAGCTTGGGGCACAAGGTGGGAGCTCTCCTTCTGCTGAAACCGAGCAGGACGCTGGGGGGCTCCTGGGCACTAGAGCCTTTCAAACAGGGGAACGGAGGGGACACAGAGACAAGGGAACAGCAGTCAGGAAACCATAGTGCAGCCTTGGGGCAGGGCCCTGGTTCCGCCTCAAGGGATACACATAACTGTATCTTTGAGCTCTTCTACAGAACTAAAACCCCCACCAAATGGAAGATGCTCCAGAGAGAAGGTCACAGTTTGATAACCTTGAGAAGCTCATCAGGAGACCACCTAAGGCCAGATTAAAGAAACCACAGAGGGACTTCCCTGGGGGCACAGTGGTTAAGAATCCGCCTGCCAATGCAGGGGACACAGGTTCTATCCCTGGGCCAGGAAGATCCCACATGCCAAGGAGCAACTAAGCCCATGTGCCACAACTACTGAGCCTGTGCTCTAGAGCCCACGAGCCACAACTATTGAGCCCACGTGCCACAACTACTGAAGCCTGTGCACCTGGAGCCCATGCTCTGCAACAAAAGAAGCCACCGCAATGAGAAGCCCACGCACCACAATGAAGGGTAGCCCCTGCTCGCCACAACTGGAGAAGGCCTGCATGCAGCCATGAAGACCCAGTTAAGTAATTAATTAATTAATTAAAATCCTCCAAAAGGCCAATCTGGGCATAGATGCCCAGCAAGAACCTGGGTCCCATCCTTCCTGAGGCTCCCCCGCAGCACCCCCAGATCCCCGGCCCCTCCATCTGACTTCAGAGAGGCCTTTGGGAAGTCTGCCCTCCACTTGTTCCTAGCAGCCTGGAAGACAGGGCAGAACAGTGTTATTTACAGCCATTCTGCAGATGTGCCAACTTGCAGCTCAGAGAGCAAAGAGCTGAGCCCAGGGTCACTGCAGCTGGCGGGCCGGGCCTGACACCCAAAGTCCCTGTGCCGTGGGATAAAATTATAGGTCTGTCTCCCACGTGGAACCGTGGGCTCCAGGAGGACTGGGCAGGGGCTGGATTCCTGAACCCCAAATGGGCATTTAGCTGGTGCCCCGACACCTGGGTCTTCTTCCAGTTGGGGCTGCCCAGCAGCGGAGGGAAGCTGGCGCTAAAAGCCGCCCTCCATCTCCCCTCCTCCTGCCCGCCCCAATCCGGAATGGGACGTGCTGCGCCTCACGCCCCTCCCAAGAATCCCTCAAGGCCGAGAGGTGACTCAGAGCCCCGTGAGCCGGCCTCCTCCACCAGATGCAGGGCCCGCGAGTAGGGGCGGGGAGGGCGGGGAGGGTGCGCGCCGGGAGGGCGGGGCCACCCCTCCCGCGAGCTGGAACGTGCCGCCAGCCACCTGCACGTGCTCTGCCAGCCCGGACTCTTTTCGTCCCCTGCTGCTCCCTCCAGTTTCCTTCCACTTTCCTGGGAGGGACCTCACACATCTGTCCTATCCTCCATCCTATGGTTCTCAATCCCTGGGCATCCACGCAGGGCCGATGGGGGGGCGTTGCAGTGCTGAGGGCTCCAGGGAAGCTCCCTCCTGCCATCCTCTCTGCAAACATGCCGGGCGGGGGTGGGGAAGCAGACTCAGAGAGGGACCCCGACTTGTGCAAGGAGCTGAGATTCAGAGGCAGCTCAGCCTGACCCCAGAACTATGAGCTTTCCCCACGGCAGTCACACGGAATGGGGATGGGGGGCGCCCTTCGAGGACTATTGCCAGCCGACCCCCTTTTGCCCATTTTACAGAGAGGGAGACTGAGATACAAGGAAGGGAGAGATGGGACACTATGACATTGCCCTAGGACAGGGCCATGGCTCGCTCTCTGCTCCTTCTCAGGGTGGACACTGTGGCTGACAGGAGTAGGGGTCCACCCAGAGGAGGGGTGGTGAAGGAACGAATGAATGATTGAAGGAAAGAATGAGGTGCTGGGACTGCACTGCCCATATGATGGTTCTCGTGTGACTTTTGAGCACTTGAGGTGTGACCAGAGCGACCAAAGAACTGAGTTTTCCATTGGATTTCATTTAATTGGTTAAAATGAAAATTTAAAAACCAATACTCAATTCAAATATTGGAAAACTTCGAAGTGTGTTTGGAATGGGTTTAGCGTGTGAACCTACTTTCTCCAAACTGCAAATTTTATGAAATCTAAATACAGATCAAGAATTTCAGATGAAAATTTAGCATCTGAATAGAGATGTACTCTATGCAGTGTGACATACACACCAGATTGCAGACTTAGAATGAAAAACAGAATATAAAATATCTCAATACTTTTTATATTGATTACATGTTGAAATCATTTTGGGGATATTGGGTTAAATAAAAATAAAAACTCTGAGTTACTTTCATTTGCATCTTTTCACTTTTTAAAACATGATTACTAGACTATTTTACTATTAAATTACATACATGGCTTGCGTTATATATAGTTCTGTTGGAAAGCATTGTGTGGGGGACTGACTTGGTCAGGATAATTTCACACCTTTTCCAAAGAACTTTGCGTCCTTAAGTTCAGAGAGGCCAAGGGACTTGCCCAAGTTCACACAGCCAGGAAGTGGCAGAACTAGGACAAGAGATATGCATATCCTGACTGTCTGCAGGTTTCCTTCCTGCTAGGGCTTTAACCATAGCTTATCTGGCAGGCCCACCTCTAAGTGCTGCACCTGCATCACCTCACTTAATCTACCCACCTCCCCAAGAGGGCCTCTCATTACCCCAGTCCTGAGACAAACAAACAGAAAGGTTTTGTTCCTTGCCTGATGCCCTGTGGTTAGAAATCAGCAGAGTTGGGATTTGAGTCCCAGGTGCTCTAGAGTCTGGGTTCTGAGGCCTAAATGCTATGTGAACACCTGGGAGTGAAGGAGTAGGCAGCGCTCCTGTCATTGAGGGCTTTGTGCGATACCTTGGTCTCTGGGCACTAGGAAGTCCTCTGGGTGGGGTGGGGGGTGTTGAACCTGGGCCTTGAGTGTCAGACATCAGACGGGAGCTTTAGGAGATGCCTCGGGCCAAGGCCTGGGGAGGGAATTCAGGGAGTGAGCTCGCCATCCGGATCCCAGGTAGGAGACTGCTAGAGAGCCAGATAAGAGATGACTCAAGCGCTGAGTATGATGCAAAGGAGAAAGGACACAGAAACGGTTATGGAGATTGGCTGCAAAGCCAGCCTGTCGGTCATGCACTGGGCAAAAGCAGAGGAAGCAGCAAAGCCAAGAGTCTCAGGTGGCAGCCACACCCGCACAGAGTGTGGCTTGAGGCAAAGACACCTTGGGGGAGAGCTGGGCGTGTAGGAGGGACCCCACCCACCATGCAGTAGGGCCCTCCTAGGGCCTGGGCCCTATCGGGGACAGCTGGACAGAAAACTCGAGGGCATGGGGTTTACCTTCAGACAAATCAGGGTTTCAACAGGACCCTGCCCCTCAGTGGATTCAGGCCCTTGGGCTCAGGGTTTAACTCTTCAAAGCTGCAATTGCCACCTCCCAACCAACCCAGGACACCAAACACAGCAAGTCACAGCGTTTCAACCAGACACGGCTCCAGGGAAGATGCCTCCTCCCAGCATCTTCCCTGGGCTCCCTGAACACTAGCTTTAAGACAGGGACAGAGATTCAGAAGGGAGGCGGCAGGGAGTAAGATGATTGTGTGTATAAAAGACAGACATATGATTAACTCGGACGAATGCTTAAAAATAGCTTTATTCGGCAGCAATAAAATGTTTGCTTGTTTAAAGGAACTACTTATTTAAAATTGCAAACCACCCACGCTCCTCATGCCCTGTTCTTCTTTGCTAATTGTTTTTTTTTTCTCTGTAACACTGTTCACTGTTTAATATTCAGTTTCTGTGTCATCTATGAATTTATTTTGCTGAAAACCTGTCTCCCCCAACTGGAATGTAAGTTCCACAAGAGGAGGGAAGTTTGGACTATTTTGTTCATTGAACCTACAGTGCCTAGAACTGCACCAGGCCCGTCGTAGGTGCTCAATAATCATCTGTTCCGTGAATGAATGAAAGCGTGGTGACAATAAAATGATGACCGAGCATACAGTGTGGAGCCCCTGGCAGGAGGGGAGGGTGAGGCTGGGAGGTTGGCCCATCACCTGAGGTCACACCTCTGACATGCATTTGGGGCCACTGTGGACCAGGCCCTGGCTCAGGGCCTTTATAGGAGGAATCTCACCTAGGAGAGCTGTCAGGAAAGGAGAATATGGTCCCCTAAGTCCAAGTATCTGGCTAGTGCAGCCCAGGTCTCAGGGAAGTCACCTAAAGCTCAACTCAATGCCAGGTGGAAGGTGATGGGCATGATTGTCTGCTGCAGGCCAGGCTGGCCTGGCCGTTGGCAAGGAAAGAGGGGTGGCGGCAGGTGGCGGGTGAGGTGCTGTCCCCAGTGGGGCTGGGGAGAGGCCTTCTGGCTTATCTTGTACACTGGGCACGTCCCCATCTGCTTCTCCCTGCCCCACCCTGCTCCCCTGTTTGCCCTGGAGACAGTCATTGATGCTTTGAAGCTGGCTGGTCACTATGGGGAATCTGGAGACTCTTCTAGGAGTTTGATCCAGGAGGGACTTGCTGAGATGAAAAGAGGCAGACAGTGCCAAGTGGGTCTTGGTGGATGCAGAGTCCTGGAAGGAGCAGCCCAGGACCACCCCAGGGGCCAGCAGAGCTGATCCCCTCGGTTAGGACTCCTTGGCTTGGACTGGAATGGTGGGGGCCCTCTGGGTTCTAGAACTGACAGGGTCCTGTTCAAATGCACCAGCATCACCTCTTAGTTGTATGATCTTGAGCCAGGTACTTACTCTCTCCAGACTTTGGTTTTCTGCACACAGACACACATACACATCCACAAACACACAAACACTTACACGATCGTTATATTTTTTTGCTTTACAGGGTTAATGTGACTATTAAGTGGCATGTATGTAATGCTCCCTTTTCCTGCTTTAAACTTGACTTTGAAGTTTTTTCAAAGGTGACCCATACTCAAATCAAACATACTTATTCCAAAAGTCTTTGAAAATTATGGGTATTCAGAAAGAAAAAGTTAAAAAATCACCCATCATCAAGAGAATGAAGACAAGCCACAGACAAGGAGAAAATATTTCCAAAAGACATATGTGATAAAGTTAATCCAAATTATGCAAAGAGGCCTTAAAACTCAACAATAGAAAATAAACAATGCAATTTAAAAATGGGCAAAAGACCTGAACAGACAGCTTTACCAAAGGAGATATACAGATGACTAACATATGAGAAAATGCTCGATACCATATCATTAGGCAAATGCAAATTAAAACAACAGCAAGATATCACAACGCACCTGTTAGAATGGCAAAAATCCAAAACTTTGACAACACCAAGTGCTAGTGAGAATGGAGAGCAACAGGAACCCTCTTTCGTAGCTGATGGGAATGCAAAATGGTACAGACACTTTGGAAGACAGTTTGGTGATTTCTTACAAAACTAAATCTAAGTATGCTTTTACCATACAATCCAGCCATCTCGCTTCTTGGTATTTACCCAAATGAGCTGAAAACTTATGTCCACACAAACACCTGAACACAAATATTTATAGCAGCTTCATTCATAATTGCCAAAATGTGGGTGCATCTAAGATGTCCTTCAGTAGATGGATGGGTAAATAAACTGTGGTCCATCCAGACAATGGACTATTATTCACCACTAAAAAGAAATGCACTATCAAGCCATGAGAAGACATGGAGGAAATTTAAATGCATATTATTAAGTGAAAGAAACCAAATCTGAAAATGCTACATGCTATAGGAGTCCGACTATATGAGATTCTGGAAAAAGCAAAACTATGGACATAATACAAAGACCAGGGGTTGCCAGGGAAGAGCAGGGAAGGAAGGAAGAGAGGAGCACAGAGGATTTTGAGGGCAGTGAAACCATTGTGTGTGATGTTACAATAGCTGATGTGTGTCACTATACATTTGTAAAAACCCACAGAATGTACAACACCGAGTGAACCGTGATGTAAACTCTGCATCCTGGCTGACAGTGAGCATCTATGTAGGTTCACAGATTGTAACAAATGCACCACTTTTGTGGTGGATGTTAACAGTGGGAGAGGCTATGCATAGGTGGGGGCCGGGGTGACACAGGAAACCTCTGTACCTTTGGCTTACTTTTGCTGCAAACTTAAAACTTCTCTAAAAAAGAAAGTCTGTTTAAACATAAAGTCACCCATCACCCCAGGAATTTTCTCTTGTATTGACTACTGTATTCCGAGCACTTAGTACACTTGCAGGCACATAGTAGGTGCTAAATAAATGTTAGTTGGGTGAGTGAATGAATGAATGAAGAGTGACTAAACAAACCCAAACTAACAGTGTTAATATCTTGCTGTATAAAGCTCCAGACATTTTTCCAGGCACGTGTATCCCACATATGTGATTTTCTCATTTAAAAGAAACATTTCCATACACATGATTTTGTAATCAGTTTTATCCCTTAATAGTCTATAACCATCCCTCCAGGGCAATAAATAGAAATATTCTTTAGGGTCATTTTAACAGCCATGCAGTGTTCTGCCATTTGGATAGACCATCATTTATTAAACTCAGCTCTTATTTTGACCTCGGGTTGATTTCATGTTACTTTTTCTTATACACACGGCAGCGGGCATCCCTGTACACCTGTCTTTTACCGTGTAACTGTTTACTTGTCAGGATCGATTTTAAAGTGATTTGGACAGAAAGAGAGGGTAGTGAAGATGTCACTTGAGTTTCTGGTGATAAAAAAATAAGTCTTTCCCTTGCCTCAAGGGGCATTTCAGTAACGGGGTTCTCTGTATCCACCTTCTCTGAGAAATATCCCCATGAATATACCAGAAATGCACTACCCTGTATCAGCCCTACAGTCAGGGTAACTCTATAACCAAGCCCGACACGTGGCCTGGGGTGCCAACAGGGCAGGGGGAACTTGTCATGTCACCACTGACCACCAAGCAATAAAGTCACTTAGGGTTGGGTTTGAGTCCTAAGGTTACCCCTTGTTAGCTGTGTGTCTTTGGTGAAGTGAATTAACCTCTCTGAGTTTTGATCCCCCTATCTGTAAAATGGACACATTAACAGCACTCACCTCCTGGGGCTGAGGATTAATGGAGATAACACAGTGATGCCCGTGGAGCCCTGGGTAGAGCGCCCAGCATGGGCTGAGATTCATCCAGAGTGAATGAGGTATTAGTATCACACATCTGCACACAGCACTTACTGTGTGCCTCCCACACAGTTCTAAACATCTCCCTATTCTAGCTCATAGCATCTCAGCCTGAGTAGAGGAATTGTTCTTGGAAATGGTCGACCTGAGACAGCCGACCCTGGGTCTGGAGCTTATTTTGGAAAGAAACGCCATCTCTCTCATGGTGGGGCTTGTGTCCTCAGGAAGGGAGGAGACCTTAGGCCTGGAGACCTGAGATAGAGCTGCAGCCCCCAGGAACTCAGCGTCCTGAAGTCACTTCAAGCTCTAAGCCGCAGCATCCGCATCTGTAAACCGAGAGAGGACCACCTTGATCCCTAGGCCGTCCCAGCTCTAAGAGTCCAAAATTACTTCCCAGAAATGTTAAAAACAATAATCTACCCCAAAGGCTGGCAAACTACAACCCACCGGCCACATCTGGCCCAGTGCCTGTTTTCACAGGGCCCGCCAGCTAAGAGAGGTTTTTTACATTTTTAAGTGGTAGAAAAAAATCAAAAGAAGAATAACTTTTTCGTGATGGGGAAAAATGATGTAAAATTCAGATTTTAGTATCTATAAATAAAGTTTTATTGGAACACAGCCATGCTCGTTCATTTACATACTGTCTATGGTAGCTTCAAGTTACTGAGGCAAAGTTGAGTAGTTGCCATGGAGACGGTGTGACAGACAAAGCCTAAGATATTTACTATCTGACTCTTTACAGACAAAGCTTGCTGTCTTCTGCTCTAGAGTTGACTTTTCAGATTACTCAGTCTTTGGAATATTTTGCATTTTTCTTTCTTTCTTCAAAGGTCACTTCCTCCAAAAACCAAGATGATTTAGAGAAAAAAAAAAGCATGCATAGACAATTCCTTTAGCGTGGCCAGAGGAACAGAAAGCCCACTGTCCAGGTTCTGCAGGTTCTGCTCAGGTTAAGGGTATGTGAGCACTGGTTGGGCTCCGTCCCACCTCCCTCTCCCTGACACACTTCCTTGTGGAGAGGAAGTTAAAAAATGCATCTTTGAAAGGCCCAAAAAAGTACCAACGAAGGAAAATCTGTCCAGTGCAGTGTGGCTGAGCAAATGGGCTTGGCATCAGATGAGTTCAAACCCCATCCCTTTACTTCTTAGCTGTGTGATCTTGGGCAAGTCTCTCTGCGACTCAGTTTGTGTACCGATAAAATGGGAAAAATACTATCTATCTGTATTAGTCTCTTAGGGCTATCGTAACAAAGTACCATGGACTAGGTGGCTTAAGCAACAGAAATTTATTTTCTCATGATTCTGGAACCTGTAAGTCCAAGATCAAGGTATCAGCTGGGTTAGTTTCTTCTGAGGCCACTGTCTTTGGCTTATAGATGGTCGTCTTTTCCTGGTGTCTCCGTGGTTTTCCCTCTGTGCCTGTGTCTGTCTTAGTCTCCTCTTCTTATAAGGACACCGTTCATATTAGATTTAGGCCCACCCTAATGGCCTCTTTTAACTTAATTATCCTTTTAAAGACCCTATCACCAAATATAGTCACATTTTGAGGTTTTGGAGATTAGGACTCCAACACATGAATTTGGGGGGTACACAATTCAGCCCATGACTCTACCTTATAGAATGGTGGGAGGAGTGAATAAAATCAGGAATGTTTAGCACAGTTTCTGGAATGTGACTGAGTCTTTAGTAAATGTTAGCTATAATTTTCATTAAGGATAATTACTATTATTGTTGGCATGGTGGAGTTATTCCATCAGGTGTGGAGGAGCCTGGAGGGACTTCCTTAGGGTTGGAGGGTCTCCCAAGTGGCTTCCCAGCAGCCCCACTGGGTACAGCCCCACTTGGCCACTCGCTCACTGCACACCTCCAGGGGGTGGCACTCATGTTGTTACTGACAATTTGTGTGTTGATTAGGACAATTTTTCTGGCAGATATTGGAGGAAGAGCACCTTTTCTAAAGTTCCCATGAAGTCACAGAGTGGCCCAGGGCAATGCCACTTCCTAGCCTGACAGAATTTGGTGGAAGAACACAGCATAGAGAACAGAACCTGGTACACAGTAGGCCCTGAACACATTTGTGCTGGATAAATGCATGTCAAGCATACCTCTCCCTGACGTTACATAGAATATCAACTTCAGGAGGGCAGGGACATCTTCACATTTTCTGTCTCTGTCACTGATGTATTCCACCCCCTACTCAGTTTCTGGCACATAGTAGGTGCTCAGAAAATATTTGTTGAATGGAAGAAATGAACCGATTAAAGCAGCCATTCTTCCCTTGCATTAATGAAGTCTTTGGCACATGCTGTAGGGACTAGAAATGGGGCCCAGCATGCATTTATTGAACACCTACTGTGTGCTGGCTGCTCCCTCATTCATTATAGCCTTTCCTCTTCACCCTAGTTCTCACCTTCACAGCCCCATGGAGTGGATTTTGTGCTGGAAAGAGAGTGGACTGTCAGTCAGATGCAACCTCTTCAGTTTTCTGAGCTTCAGTTCCTTCTCTGCCAGGAGTAGCAGGTGATGGCTTAGCACATAGTAGGTGCTCAATAAATATCACTTTCCTTTTCCCCCTACCCTGAGATGGCTGGAATAATTCTCTCTACCATCTGACCCTGGAGCTTCAGAGATGATGAAAGAGCAGAGCAGAGGAAAGGAGAAGCGAAAGGGAGACCCCACCCAGGCCGTGCAACCGGGCCGAGGTGCCTCAGACTCACAGACGAGCTCACCCAGGAGTGTTTGGGGAAAGGGCAGCTGCCTTCACCCCCACAAACTCCGGGGTGTGTCAGGCCTCAGTCCCAGAGCCCATCCCACGTTGCAGCCAGGGCTCACAGGTGGCTTTGGGGAAGCCAGGCCCCAGGGTAACTACTAGCACTGCTGGATCTCCAGGCCTGGAGGAAGCACGGGGCGCCCAGGGCCCAGAGCTGAATGGGCCCTTTCTCTTTCATAACAAACACAGCCCTTTGTTTGTAGGTTTGTTTGTGTGTTTGTTTCCCAAGGCTGTTTCTGTTCTCCTTCTCTTCCCAAAGGCCCCCGGCCTTGGGCAGGCACCTCCCAGAGCCCTGGGCTTTGAGAATATCCAGGGCATTGCTCATTTCCCTCCAGGCCAGGGAGCACCTGGGGGTCCAAAAGGAAGGGAGGTCATTCCCCTTTGCAAACGGACTTGGGAAGACATAGCATCCACAGAGGGATACCTGACCACTAGGAAGCGCTTGCCAAGGCCTGGGCCCCATGCTGGGGGTTTGGCATGAATTCTCACACCAGCCCCCCACCCCCAATTGGGCACCAATGGCCACACTTCATGAATTATGTCACCACCCTGCTTGACACCCTTCAAGGCTCATTTTTGCTGGCAGGAATGGGGAGCTTGGTCCATAGAGATTGAAACTTAGCAGGACGCTGTGGGGCTCCCAGGCATGGGAGCCTTTCTGTTCTGCCTCCATGACCTTCCTGAGTTCCAAAGGGCAAGTTCAAACAGCTGCTAATCAGGGAAGGGGGGTGATGCAGAGACAAGAGCCAAGAAACAATAGTGCAGCCTTGGAGCAGGGTCCCGGTTCTCCCTCAAGGGAACATAACAATATGCTTAAGCTCTTTATGGAACTAAACCCCAACAAATGGAAGATGTCAGCAGTCTTCATTCCAGAGAAGACCACCTGAGGCCAGATTAAAGGAAACAGAGAAGCTCATCAAGAAATAACCTGAGATCAGATTAAGGGAGTACAGGCCCTGCACACACCCTAAGCTTATCAGCAACCCTGCCTCTGAACTATTGCTATAAAACTCCTCACCAAATCCTCCCGGGTTGGGACACACAGTTTTTCTGGGGCAGGAGCCTGGTGTGTCCCCCTTTGCCTGGCAAAGCAATAAAGCTATTCTTTTCTACTTCACCCAAAACTCTGTCTCTGAGATTCAATTCAGCACCAGTGCACAGAGGCCGAGTTTTCAGCATCAAGATCTCAGTGCCCTTCTAGCTGCAGTGGTTGAATTTGAATGAGACCTGCCTGCCCTCCTGCCTCATGCCTCAAGTCTGGATCCAGACTCACCACCTGCACCTCCCCGTTCAGCTCCCAGCTCCCTCACCGTTTCATGCACTTCCACTCCACAGACACTGAAACTCTCCCAAGCTCCCCAGGACTTGCCTCTGTAAAACAAGGTGGCAACCATTGCTGTGGATCACAGAGCATGTGGTCAGGATGAAATGATTTCCTCCCACGGAAACCCTTAGGCCACTGCTTGGGAATAGATTCCAGCTGTTTGTGTTTCTTCACCCTCAGAAGCATGTCTCAGGAAGATGCTCTTGTTATTCCCATTTTATGGGTGGAGTCACTGAAACAGAGCAATTAGGTAACCAGCTCAAGTCTCCACACTCCTAGAAATTAGAGCTGGTGTTGGAATTACCACCTTCTTGCAAATGCTCCACCCCATGGTCCAGTCTGGGTGGAGGCAGTGCAGGGAGGTGGGGAGGGGCCAGTCCCCCACACATGCAGATTTGCAGAGAACCGGGGGGCAGAGGGAGGCTGGATGCGAGGGTAGTTCCAAGGAAGAGTTGACGTACTCACTGGCTTGTAAACTCTGGAGGAGATTTTTAGGAGCTCCAGTGTCAGCCTCCATCCCCTCGTTTTGATGCTGAAAACTCAGCCTCTGTGCACTGGTGCTGAATCGAATCTCAGAGACAGAGTTTTGGGTAAAGTAGAAAAGAATAGCTTTATTGCTTTGCCAGTCAAAGGGGGACACACCAGGCTCCTTCCCTGAAAAACTGTGTCTGAACCTGGGAGGACTTGGTGAGGAGTTTTATAGCAATGGCTCAAGGGTGGGGCTGCTGATAAAATGAGGGTGTGTGCAGGGCCTGTACTCCCTTAATCTGGTCTCAGGTAATCTCTTGATGAATTTCTCTGGCTCCTCTAATTTGGCTTCAGGTGGTCTTCTTGAAGAGCTTCTCTGTTTCCTTTAACCTGGAATGAAGAATGCTGACATCTTTCATTTATTGGGGGTTTTAATTCTATAAAGAGCTCAAAAATACTGTTATATGTACCCTTTGAGGGGGAACCAGGACCCTGCCCCAAGGTTGCACTATTTCTTTTTTTTGAGTTAATTAATTAATTAATTAATTATATTTATTGGCTGTGTTGGGTTTTCATTGCTGCCCGTGGGCTTTCTCTAGCTGCGGCAAGCAGGGACTCTTGTGGTGTGCGGACTCCTCATTGCCATGGCTTCTGTTGTGGAGCACGGGCTCTAGGAACGTGGGCTTCAGTAGTTGTGGTGCATGGGCTCAGTTGCTCTGTGGCATGTGGATCTTCCTGGAGCAGGGCTTGAACCCATGTCCCCTACATTGGCAGGCAGATTCTTAACCACTGCGCCACCTAGAAAGTCCATGCACTGTTGTTTCTTGACTGCTCCTCCCTTGTCTCTGCTTTGCCTCCATTCCCTGATTAGCAGCTGTTCTAATCTGTCCTCTGGAACTCAGGGAAGGTCATGGAGGCAGGAGTCTACTCCTTACAAACAAGAAATGGGGGACAGAAAGGCTTCTGTGCCCAGGAGCCCTGCAGGGTCCTGCTCGGTTTCACTTTCTCGGTGTTCCTTCTAAAACCAAGCATCCCTGAGTATCTCAGGGGCCACAGATCCTTGTGAAGGTGGGTGTGGGAGGGATTGCTGTGGCCCAGGCAGCAGCACACACTAGAAACTCTCCCCGTGAGTTCCTCGTGCTTCCACATAGGGCTGGCCTCACTGACTCCTGTCAGCTTCCCCCCCATGCTGCCTCCCCAGCCCCACCCCCAACAATTGACTCCCACGCCCCAGGAGAGTGCAAAACAAAAGGCCTCCAGATAAAGACAGATCCACCAAAGCCAAGGCCGTGCCTGTCCTTGACCACACCCTGAGGTGTCACCCAGACTCAAAGATGGCAGCCGGGGAAGCATATCTCCTTCAACCAGGAAGGGTCTCCCCAAGGGGATTCTGTACATGTGATGCCCCCTCTAGGGTAAGGGAGGGGGTTAGCATGTGGAGAATATGTGTGATAGGGGACAAGATCAGGTCAGCATAGAGCACACCGAGAGGGGACCTTGGACCTCCCCTTGGACCTCCCCTTGGTGTTGGGAGGGGAGGGGTCTTGGACAAGTCACTGAGCCTTGTTGGGCCGCAACGTTCTCCTCTGTGAAAGGAGGCCAAGATACCCAATGGTCCAGGCTCACTTCTTCATCTTTCCCCCGACCACACTCATCTCAGAGCTGGGCACTTTACCTCTAACCCCTCTATCCACTGGGCTTGGGGCACCCTGGCATCTGGGAGCTGGCATTTATTGATGTTATTGAATACACTATGTACGCCAAGCAGTCCACACAGATTTTCCTATTTCACACTCACGGGCACCATTATGACCTCCAGTTCACTGATAAGAAAGCTGAGGCTTAAGAGGGGAAGTTGGCTTGCCCTGGTCACTGAGTTAGTGGCAGGGCCACAATTCAGACGAACAGACCGACTCCAGGACCTACCAGGTTATCCACCATGCTACCCAAAGGCCGTGTGTGCCCAGCAACTGCTTCTGGATCCCTGAGCCCAGGCTGTTGAGAGAATTAAATATGTAAAGAAGCTAATATAAGACCAGGTACACAGGAGAAGCTCAATAAACCAGATCAGCCTGAACGAAAGCCGTGCCTAGCCCAGAACTGCTGGATGCTCTATAAATTCACCAAGTCAGGAGTCCTGAGTTAGCCCTGGAGGGACCGCGAATCCAGTCCCATAACATCTTTCCTGCTGAGCAAGTGATTGGTTGCCTCCAGTAACTGATGTTTTGTCTGAGGTTCAGGTAGCACCATAAGCACAGCTGGGAGGTGAAGGCTGAACCCTGGCAGCACTCACTGTCTCAGAAGAGCTGTTTTCCGATTCACCATTGGTTCATTAGAATTCTGCCTTGTGGGCTTCACGAGGGGCGGGGGACTGAGGAGCACGGGTCCTAGCACTCTGCGGGGGGCCACGGGAGTAGTCCCCCCGGCCCCTTGGAGCGTTGGCCACAGAAGCAGCCATGTTTTCTGGACATGGATATTGCCTGGAGGGAATGGGACGGTGGTGGGGCCCTCACCTCCCCTGAGCAGCTGTGGAAATAATAGTCATAACAGCCAACTGCCAACTGCCTATTGAGTATTATTAGGGCTGTTCTAAGCACTTTGTATGAATTAACTCATAGATGAGATCATCACCGTCATTACTCCCATTTATAGATGGGGAAAGTATGGCACAGAGAGGTCAGGTCATTTGCTGAAGGTCACATAACAGGTAGGTGATGGAGCTGGGATTTGAACCTAGGCTTTGGGGTTTTGGAGCATTTTATAGTAATGCATTCTCACCCCGCTGCTTCTCAGGCTCTGAGCCAGCCTCCAGCCAATTTTTCAGTGGCTAAGGGTATAGTCTTACACGGTACTAATAGAACAATCTTTGTTCGATTGTTTTTCCTGAATGTTTCCAGCAACATTAGATTGGCTCAGAGATGAGTAAGCTATGTCCCCCAACTCTTAAAGGACAGGGAGAGGAAAAGCAAAGACCCAACTTCACTATCATGATTTTACAGGAGAGGAAATTGAGCCAGAAGAGCTGAGGGATCAGCCTGAGTCACCACTGCGGGTGAGGTGTGAAGCTGGGATTCCTCTCCACGTCAGGCCGACGCCCTACCACACTCCCAGGCAAGCGTAGATGCACTTTGGCAGAAACGCCAGGTGTATACCAATATTCAACGGGCCTTCCAGGGGCAAAAGGAAACAGCCCTTCATTCTCTAGGCTTCCAGAGGGCAGGGCTAGTCCTTTATTGGAATTTATAGGGAGCAAACAAAAGCCCACCATAAAAAGACCCTCCATTGAGGGAAGTTCATATTTCTCGGATAAAAACTTTTATTTCGGGGACAAAACTCTATCCCTGGTAGGATAAAGAGACTAAGATTTGAACCCCAAGTCAGTGCAGGATGGAGGAATACAATATCCCCTTTTAGTGCTGGTTTCTGTCCTATCTAGAATTGAAAGCTCTTCAAGGAAAATACCCCCAGTGCTCATGTTTTCCCACCCGGCAGGCAGCAGACAGCATCTTGGCTGGAATAATATTATTCTGTAGGTTCACCTCTATGATTCCCTCATAAATTCATGTCAATAAAAATCTGAGAGGAGTCCAGTGCTTATGTAAGGTTTTGGTCTTTTCCTTCTCAGTCCTATGAAATTAGACTTGGGAAATGAAGGGGGGAAAATGAAAATATGTTCTCTATGTTTCACCTCCTTGTCTTTGTCTGGATGTTTGCATGAAAAGTAGCAAAAGGAACAAAAAGAAAAAAGGAAAGATTTATGGTGCCAGGAATCGAATACATCCTAGAGGTTGGTGTCCTAAGCCTTGCCCACAGGATGACATCCGTCAGAGATCTGGAAGTTGAAGGGTCAGAATTCACTGTCCTCTTCTCAT
Organism: Hippopotamus amphibius kiboko; assembly: GCF_030028045.1. Classification (NCBI taxonomy): domain Eukaryota; kingdom Metazoa; phylum Chordata; class Mammalia; order Artiodactyla; family Hippopotamidae; genus Hippopotamus; species Hippopotamus amphibius. The sequence goes on from NC_080190.1 coordinate 166,383,327, forward strand.
TCTAATGACCTGGTTAGGGAATACAGCCCCTTTCAAATCTAGGATTCTAGAATTATACATGAGTTGGGTTTGGTTTTTTTCCCCCTCCTGAAAATGGTCTTAGAGATTGCAGCACAGAATTGGTAATCACGCACTCCTGAATTTCAGTCCTGGCTCTGCAACTCAGTGACAATGACACTTTTGGAAATTTGTGTCATCCTTCCGCATCCTGGACTCCTTCTCTTGCAAAGGGAGAGAGGGAGTCATCCTGGCCCCCATGGGATTACTGCAAGGATGAAATGAGATAACTTGAAATGCCTGGTGGGCTCATGGTGTATGCTAAGAAAAGTTAGTTCCTCTCTTCTCCTTTAAAAACCTTTCCTAATTGGATTTTTTACATTGGAAAGCAATGGATTCTCATTATATTTAGCCAGAGAATATGAAAGTCTATTTCAGAAAAAAAGTGAATAATCTTCTTGTGATAGGGAAGAAAGATATTGGCTTACCCAATATCCATTCTCCATTTCTTTCTTAGTAATAAAATTTTTATATTGTCGAGGACCACTATAATAAAATGAAATAAAATACAATTATTATAGCTCGCTAAAAAAACATTTCTCAGCCTCCTTTGCAATTAGGTATGGATGGAGGGATTTCTGAGATGGATTTCTAAAAGAGGCATAAGCAACTTCTTCCGTGTTCCTGCCCAGATGTGATGGCTAGAGTGCCAGCTGCCATCTTGGACCACAGATGGCCTTGGGGCTAGAGGCCATTAGTCAAGGATGATGAAACAAAAGACAGTGCCTGAGCTGGTGACCACTGAGCCACTGCCACATTAGTTCTGGACCATCTATTGCTGAACTTCTTTTTGTAAGAGCAACTAAACCTCCTATTTACTGAAGCCACTAGGTTGTTTTTTTTTTTTGAGTTTGCCATTGTACAGACCTGGATCTAATTATAGCTAATAACTTCTCCTCCCCTTCTGCCTCTTGACATGACTGGTATTAACAATTGCATCTTTCTACAAGTGTATGCTAATAGCAAAGATATATTTATGAATGCATGCCTAGAAAATGGTATCATCCTGCACACTGTACTTAGTAATTGCTTAACAGTATTTATCAAGGTCTAGTTTCCAGGCCAGGGCCCTGGCTCTAACACAATCTCTTTCATATCAGGCTATTAAATTATAGTATGGATTTATCATAATTTATTTAACAATTTTCCTATCCATACACTGAGGAGTTTTCTACTTGTTTTTCAACAAGTAGAAAACTTGCTGCAATAGATATCTGGTATAAATACCCTCACCACTATGCTTTTATATTGCAGCAGACTGCCACAGTGGGATGACTAGTTCCTTCTTTTTAAACCTCCCCACCCTTCTTCCTTCTATAGAGGAGGCAAGAGGTGTCTTGAAAGATGATGTGCCAAATATAACAGAGGGAGACAATGGCAACCGTGCTTCCAGAATATTCCCCATCATGATCCAAAGCCCACACTCCTATTTACCCAGTGTTTCATAGCAGTGAATATTTATCGAAGGAATATCTAAATAATCTTTCCAGAAATAGTATTCTACCAGCCTCTGCTTGAACATATCTGGTGGCAGGGAGCTCACTACCTTTCTTTTCATCTTTGGAGAGTATTAAATGTTCTTTCTTACATGGTGTTACAATCTGATTTCAGGAAACTTTCTACTTACTGGTCTCAGTTTTGACTCCTGGAGAACTGGTCTACTTCCTCAAAGGACACAGGAGACTCACCAAGGTTGGCTTGAGAAAGGAATTCAAAGTTATGTACTTGGGGCTCTGGACACTCAGATATTCCTCACATATGGAGCTTATACCATTGGTCAGGCAATGAGCGTGGCTTTGAGGATGCAAAGAGGAACAGACGTGACCCTGACCTGAAGACAGTCACTCTCCAGGGATGGGCGGGATTTCTCACAGTAATGTGGTCCATCCTCTGACAAACTCAGCTCTGGGGTGATATGAAAACTCAGTTCTGGCTACAGGGGCGCAGTTAAGAATGTTAGGAGTTAGGAGAGGAGAGCATTCAGGTGGGGTTGAGGACTCATTTGGGAGAAGTAACTGGCTAAGGAAGTGGGCAGCCTGTCCTCAACCACCGGAAGCAATCACTTCCTCTATAAATGTTGATTTGTTTTTCCTGGAAAGGTTTCTTTCTCTTAAGCAGTCACATTCCCATGAGAGCCTCTAGCTTGTCCTCTCTCCTCCTCTTTCTTTCTCTCTCTCTCCGTCTTTCTGGTGGAGACAATATTTAGAAAAACAGCCTGAAAGACCTCCCTCTGTAGAAGCTTTTCTCCTCCTGACATTCCAAGGAAGCCTGATTAACTTGGTCATCTCAAAGTGGAATCACAGCAAATAAATCTCACTCTTACAAAATATGGTATAATTCAGCATCAAAATAAAAGGTAAAACTAATAGTTGAAATCCATAGGAATTAAAATTCAGGCAACAAAAGGGGCAGGCCACACTTTAGAGTAGAAAGAGCATAAGGTCTAAAGCCAACAGGTCTTATATTGGAGCCCTACCTGTCACTCATGGCTGGGGGGCCTGCCATATCACTTCTCATCATTTCATTTCCTTGTTGTAGACAGAGGATGGAATGGAACCAACACAAAGGAAGTCTGCAAGAGAGTAAACAAAATAAATTGATAAAATAACCTCTGTAAGGCCCTTGGCCCAGTGCTCAGTGTCTACGGACTCCTCCCTTTTGTCATGTGGTGTGGAGTGGGCAAGTATACTGAACGTGTTCTTGCTGGGTAGCTGAGGATGTGCAGTAGTCTTCAGAAGTTAAGGTGTGAAGGAAGTGGATCATAAAAAGCACAAGACTGCACGGGCTCAGGGGTCCCTTGAGGCTGTGTTCAAATCCAATGATGTGTAGCTGCCCCAGGAAATTACCAAGCCAATGGGTTTGGGCTACAGGTTCAGGTCTCCTATCCAACATTTGGCTAATTGCACTTGCTGTAGGCCCGAGGTGATTGGATAAAGATAATCAGTGTAAGGGAAAGGGGCCTGAAGTCTTGTCCTGGTTCTGTTACTAACCACCTGTGTGACCTGGGGCAAGTCAGTTAACCTTTCTGAGCATCAAGTTTCTGCAGTGTGGAATGGGGGTTCAAAAACTCTCCTTGCCTCTAGGAAGACGTCTTGTGGTATCCAACCAGGGATACAAAATACTTCATAAAATTACTGAATGGTGAGGATGGGACAGCAGAACATAGTGATTGCATTAGTTAATGTATCAATTTGGGGACCGTAACTCATAGCCCCAAAACAATAATAATTTAATGCAGAAATTTAGATTTAATCATCTTTCCCATAAAAGCTTAGGTGGATGGTCCAGGGCTTGTAGAGCAACAGCAATTAGAACTCAGGGTTCTTCTATCTCATTATTCTGTCATTCTCAATGTCAAGCTTACATTTCATGTTCCAAGATGGCGGCTCCAGTTCCACCAACCACATCATCATTCCATCTAATGAGCAGGAAGAAAGAAGTTATATATACCCTTTCCTCTCCTATCCTGTGAACCAGAACTTAGTCACATGGCCTAATTGCAAAGGACTCTGGGAAATGGATATTTTAGCTGGGTATCCTGCCCAAGAAAAGAGTCTATACCTTTAATACAACGGAAGAACGGATACTGGAGACTTCAGTTCCTTGCCTCATGCATCTCCCCATAGGGCTGCTTGAGTGTCCTTGTGACATGGCAGCTGGCTTTCCCCAGATTGAGTGATCCAACAGAGAGAACCAAGAGGAAGCCACAGTGCCTCTGATGACCTGCTCTTGTAAATCTAACACCATCACTTCTACCACATTCTACTCTTAGAGTCACTAAGCACAGCCCACACTCAAAGAGAGGGCAATTAATTTCCATCTGTCGAAGGAAGAAGAACCAAACAATTTGTGGACATATAATAAACCTACCACAGCAAGTTAATTATCCCTGCTAGCTGAAATGAATTTTCCCATCTATAAAATAACAGCAACACACAACTCATAGGACTGGGGAGGGACAACACATGGAGAGCACCAGACACTTAGTAAGCACTCAGCAAATATTAAGTAATGTTGCCATTTCCTGATTTTCTTCTCCTCTCCCAGGCAGACATGACCTTGCTGTCTCTTGTGACCCTCAGTGGTCTGTGTGGGCATGGATACATCTGCAGTACTCACTGTCAAGATCTCATCAGAGGACTGTTCCTGAAGACCACTCATCATCATAAACATATGTAATTAATTCAAGGCCAGTGCTGCCAAGGGGGGTGAAAAGCATTGCTGCTCTCCAGCTAAAGTAGCACAAACATCACAGCAATAGCATAAGTGCAATTCATAACTCATTCCATACACTAACTTGGAAATTATGTGATTGATATATGGTGGGGGTGGGTGGAGAGTCTGAATTGTTTCACACTCTGCACATTGACTGGGGTTGTTTTCTATGTTTACATTGTGTGACTTCAAAATCGCAGAGTTCACATTCACTTAGAGTGGGATGGTGTCATAGATGTTTGTGGATTTGTTTGTGTCTCTGGATGCATTCCTTGAGGACAGAGATGAGGGGTTTCAACAATCCAGTTCGGTTCTGTCATCCTCAGTCTTCTCCATCTGTAAAATGGGGATGATGTCACCCACTCGTAGAAAGTCCTCAAGCTCAGCAGGGGCTCAGGACAGACAAAGCTCAGGCACAAGGGAGAAGTCAAGGGTGAAGGGCAGGACCAAGGAGCAGAGAAAATGGAGAACTCCCCTGATAATAAATCAGAAACCAGGGACCCGTAAGAAGTCAGAGCTCCGCACGTGGTGTGTCCAAGCCAGGCCAGGAGCCCAAAGAACCCACTCGGGACAGCAACTGGAAATGGAGACCCAGCTAGCCTTGGGTTGGGACCCATTCATCTTCCTGCTGCTGTGGTGAGACACAGAGCTGGGATTTCAGGTCTTGTCATGGCCAAGAAGCTAGAGACCAAAAGCAGCCCTAAAGTGTCCTTCTGGAGGTAGCCGCCTGTGCTTTCCTGAGCTTTGGATCCAAGTGCTGGCTCTTTCTTTCACATCTCCCCCTGGCATGTTCTGCTGGCACTGGTGCAAATTCTTAGGTGGGCACCTAAGCCTCACCTCCTCACCACACTATGCATGGGGTGGCTTTGCCCTCTGTTCTCTTCTGTGAGTGGCTGCTGAGACCCACTAGTCTCCCGCATTCCCTGCCTCCTTACACCTCATCCTAACAGAGGTCACATCCTGGCCCATCTGGCTCCATCCCGTGTCCTGAACTGGTCCTCTTCTTCCTTCCCTGGCTGCTTTGCTGGCTCCGGCCTCTCCTGGTCTAACCCATCCTCCAAAGTGCACTCCTAATAGCACCTTGGAGCACACCCATTCGCCTGCTCTAAAGCCTTCTAAGGCTTTCTCTGACACATGACTGAAAAGACCTGGCAAACCAGAAGGAGAAGATCATTCTGTTTACTTCCCAAATCCTAGATTGCTCTGCACTCAGCCTTGAACCACTCTGATGCTACATCATTTCCAATAGGCTCCCCTCCCACACCACCCACTGCACCCAGCTCCATGCCCTGCCAAAGTCCAGCTGGGGTGCACCCTCTCCACCAGGAACCCTCCAAAAACCCACCCTCAGAATTCATCTTCCCTTCCCTGGTCTTCTGTCAAACTTTGAACCTTTCCAAAGTACCTATCACCTCTTTTCTGATAAACGGTTATTAGTGTATCTATTGATTTCTTTCCACTTGACTATAAATCAAGGACGTTATCTTATTCAACTATATAAACAAGTTATCAGGGCCAATACTCAAAGTATTTATTTTTATTTTTGACCACACGGCATGTGGGATCTTAGTTCCCCAACCAGGGATTGAACCTGCGCCCCCTAGGTCACCAGGGAAATCTCAACACCCAAAGTATTTAGCACCTATAGGAGTGTCCTGGGTGAAGAGAAGGCCTGACTGTTGAATTAATCATTTTTCCCTGGTGCATAGTAGGTCCATAATAGGCCCGTAATGAATATTAATTTATGTAACTTCAGTATAAAAATCTGTTTAAAAAAATGGGCAGATGATCTTTTTCCAAAGAAGATATACAGATGGCCAACAGGTACATGAAGAGGTGCTCAGCATCACTAATCATCAGGGAAATGCAAATCAAAGCCACAATGAGTTTTTACCCTACACTTGTCAGAATGGCTATTATCAAAAAGGCAAGGAATAAGAAGTGTTGGCGAGGATGTGGGAAAAAGGGAAGCCTCGTGCACTGTTGGGACTGTAAACTGGTGCAGCCACATGGAAAGACAGCATGAAGGTGCATCAAAAAATTAATAACAGGACTACCATATGATCCAACAATTCCACTTGTAGGTATTCATCCCAAGGAAGTGAAAACATTAACTTGAAAAGGTATCTATACCCCTATGTTCACTGCAGCATTATTTACAATAACCAGGACATGGAAACAATTTAAGTGTCCATCAATGAAAGAAAATCCCTTCTCCTCTGCCTGAGAAGAAGCAGCCCAATACCCCCCTGTCCCTCCTGGGACCTGCCTCCCAGGGTGCAGTGTCCTTCTGGACTCATCTTGGAATGACTTTAGAGTCTGAACAGGGGGACCTGAGAGCTGCCCAGGGCCACCTGAGTAGCTCTGCCTTGGAGGCCAAGGAGTGAACCTAAACTTCTCTACCAGCTCCCAGGTATCTTTCCATTTTAAATCAGGATTCCCAGTTCCTGGAAGCCCAGCCCAGGCTTGGTAGAGAAGGCAAGAGAAGGAAAGAAGCTGTTTTGCTCTTCCTCATTCATTTAATAAGTATTTATAGAGCATCTACTCTGTACCAGAAACTACCCCACTGAGTATAAATTGGTGAATAGGAAAGACACAGTCCTTGCCCTGGGTGAGCTTAAAGTCTTGGGAGGGCAAAATACAATAAACAAGTGAACAAATGTATTATGTAATCGCAACACATGTTCTGAAGGGAAGAATAGGACTAGAGAGAGAATGAGATATCACAGGGGTTGGGGAAGAAGGAACCGACTTATCAACGTGGTTAAAGGAGAGTTTCTGTGCAAAGGAGACATTTAAGCCAAGACTTGGCGGGTGAAAGAAGGCAGTCCAGGCAACAAAGTATTCCAGGGGAGGAATCAGCCTGAGAGACTCGAGGTGGGAAAGCACTTGGCTCACTGGAGGAGGTGACAGGCTGCCAGGGAGGAGGATGGAGAGGGTGAGGAGTTGGGTTTTATTGGCGGCACCTGGGAGGCCCCCTCCCCTGTGTCTGGCGGGTCACTGAGCCCTTTGGGAAGCTGCTTATTTCCCGATGGGCTAGAGGCAAGGGAGACGGTCACAAGCCCCCTTGCCTCCGGAGCTCAAGCCAGAGCTCAACCCAGAGCTCAAGCCAGGCCTCAGCTACCCCAGCAAAAGGGAAGTGTGAGTCCCCACAGTATTTTTAACACCACACAACACACACTCCTCTCTTCCTGCGTAGCTCAGGCCCTGGGCCAGGTGGGGCTGGTCACCAGGCCCCACCCTGCACCCCTGACCCCAGCCCTGGTGCCCACAGAGGGTGGGGTGGGGGCAGGAAGTGGCCAGGAAGCCCGTCTGCAGCTGCTCACACCCACCAGCCAGGCTTGGATGGGGCAGCAAATGCAGGCCTGGGGCTGGCTGGAGGGACACAGAAGTCCTTGGAAGAGACCCCAGGCCAGGCCAGACCTCTGGGAGCCACAGCGGTGTCCCTCCACAAGGCTGAGAGTAGGTGAGGTAGCGCCCACGACGAGCAGACCAGGGGAGTGGGATGATCAGAGGGCCTGCAGGGGGAGGGGTGCGGGGGGGAGAGGGCGGTTCCTTACATTTGGTTCCTTTAGCATCCAAGTTATTTGATCGTATGTTGGGTTTTTTTGAGGACTTTTACTGAGATATAATTGACATACAATAAACCGCATATATTTAAAGTGTACAGTGTGATATATTTTTTCTTATTAGTAAGGTATATATGGCAATCCCCATCCCCCAATTCTTCCCACCCCAACACCCCCACCCCCCACCCTTGCATTCCCCCCTTGGTGTCCGTATGTTTGTTCTCTACATCTGTGTCTGTTTCTGCCTTGCAAACCGGTTGATCTGTACCATTTTTCTAGATTCCACATATATGCGTTCATGTACGATGTTTGTTTTTCTGTTTCTGACTTACTTCACTCTGTATGACAGTCTCTAGGTCCATCCATGTCTCTACGAATGTCCCGATTTCATTCCTTTATATGGCTGAGTACTATTCCATTGTGTGTATGTACCACATCTTCTTTATCCATTCATCTGTTGATGGACATTTAGGTTAGGGTTAATGTTTTTAAAAACATCATCTGAAAGAAGCTCAGTGTTAGCTTCCTAGGTCTGCTATAGCAGGTGACCACAGACCCGGAGGCTTAAACAACAGAAATGCCTTTTTTCACAGTTCCAGGTGCAGAAGTCTAACATCCGAGTGCAGGCAGGCTGGTTCCTCCCGCAGGCTCTGAGGGAGGGGCCATCCCGTGCCCCCCTCCCAGCAGCCAGCGGCCACCAGCAGCCTTTGACTTTCCATGGCTTGTTCTTGCACCACTCCAGCGCCGGCCTGTCTTCATATGGCTTCTCCTCTGTGTCTCCGATCTCTCTTGCCTTCTCTTATAAGGACACCTGACGTTGGATTTAGGGCTCACCCTAAACCCAGCGTGATCTCAACTAGCGATGCTCAACTACATCTGCAAAGGCCCTTTTCCACACAAGGTTAAATTCATACGTTTGGATGGACATGTCTTTTGAGGGTGGAGACACCGTTCGGTCCACTACAGGGCCCCTGAGCCTCTCCAGACTCCCAGAGGGGGTCTTTGAAGAGAAACATTGTGACGTTGGGTCACCTGTGATTCTAGCCACTCTCCTCTGTGTCGTGAGCACGATGGTCTGCCTTGCAGGGCCCGGGCAGGTGCTAAGCAGAAGGGACAGCCGCCCTCGGGAGCTCAGCAGGGATCACGGCATTCCCTCTTGCCTCTTCCCTTTGTGTAAGGTGATCCTCTGACTTGAGAATAGAGGGGTTCAGCTGCAGCTGCCCAGCCCCCCGGGAACAGAGGAGGGAACGGAGACCCGCCAGCAGGGAGCCCAGGCCCACAGGGAGTCACTGACCAAGCTGAGACGCTCTGGATCTTTGGATCACTTGGAGAGAACTCCAAGGCAAGAAAGGATTTGTCTGGTTTGAGAAACGGAAAGGAGGTCAGTGTGGCTGAGGTGACGTAGGCCCTGAGTGAGGTTGACGGGCGGCAGGGCCCTGATGGGGAGAAGCTGCTGTACCGATGGGAAGACGGTCAGAGGAGGTCCTGCTCTAGGATGGGGTGCCCCCCATCCCAAGATCTGTCCCTCAGACAGCAGACCCGGCCACCTTCCCAGATCAGAGCATGCTTTGGAAGGAGATGCAATAAAACTCTTCCTGCTAAGGCCAAAGACAGATGCGACAGTCAAGTTAACCCATTTCCGAGGCACAGCCTTTTTGGACCAGGACTCCGAGAGGATGTCACCTGTAGGAACCCCCTCCAGTCCCCTCTCTCCAACAGACGAGGCAGCTAGATTCAGAGAAGGAAGTTGACTTGCCCAAAGTCACACAGCAAGTAAGCAGCAGAGCGGAGCCCCAAGTCTGGAGGTGTCTCCAGGTGCCCCGGGCTGTGTGAACGAGTGTTCAGCCTCTGCATGGAATTCTCCTAGTTCCAGAGTTCTCATCTTTCAGATGAGCAAGCTGGGGCTGCCCGCTGAGAGTTTCTTTGTTGATTTGGGAACAAAAGAATAAAAAAACATGTTATATAGACTCTTGTTTTGCTCACAAGCTGAGGTCTCCTGGGGCAGTTTACTGGGTCCCCTGGAATTGGTGATTCTCTGCATGAAGTTTCTGTTTGAAACTTCGGGCCACCGAAAGCCAAAGAGAAGGAGAAACATTCTCTGGGTCTGGGGTAGAATGAGGGCGTCTTCCTCCAGCCCCTGAAGAATAGTCTTTTGCTCATAACCCTTGATTCCAAGGCTGCTTCTTTTCTGAGAGTCCCTTCAGGGGGCTGGTCATTGGGGGTCTGTGTCTGGCAGGATGGACTTTGTATCCTGGGACCCCTTCTTCCCCACTGTGTGACCTCAGGCAGGTTGCTTGACCTCTCTCTGCTCTGCATCTCCCGTGTGCCCTGCTAGGGTCTGCCCAGGGGTGAAGTCCATGACAGCCTGCTCCTCCCTCCCCTCTGAACTGGAGGCGGTCCCTTCCCAGTGGTACAAACAGGAACTGACCTGGCTGGGATGGCTGTTGAAAAGAACTTTCTGGCCGAGAGAGAGGGTGTGTTTGTACAGTTTGGTCCTCTGCCCCTGGGCTCTGGGAAAAGTTCCAGATCTGAGCAAGTTTATCAGATTCCTTTCTTTACCCACCCAGCCTTGAATTTCATGGAAAACAAAACAGAAAAGAAGAAAACCAAAGCAGTCTAACACTTGAGTCAGTTATTGCATGGAATTTAACGTCTTTTAAAGCTAAGTTTCTGTATTTGACCATCCACTAAACAGATGTTCTTAGGCAATATATTTCCATCTCTCTAGCCTCAGTTTCTTTGCTTCCTGGGTATAAAATGGACACAGTAACAAAGATCCTGCAGTGTGTTTAAGGAGGAACAATCACTCCTGGAGGATGCCAACAGTCCTTGGCACGGAGCCCATGGTCTTAGTGTGGCCAAGATGGCTGGTGTTGCTCTGAACATCTCTTCCCCACACTGACCCACTGTTCCCTCCCAAAGATGTCCACATTCCCACTGCCTGGAACATGTTATTTTACATGGTAAGAGGGACTTTGCAGATGTGATTAAGCTAAGGATCCTGAATGGACCAAAATAATCACAAGGGTCTTTAAGACAGGGAGTCAGGAGGTTCAGAGTCAGGAAGAGAGAGGGAGGTGATGTGACCGTGGAGGCAGAGGGAAAAAAGGTGATGTGATACGGGGCCAGGAGCCAAGGAATGTGGGCGGCTCCTAGAAGCTGGCAAAGGCAAGGATCAGATTCTTCCCCTGGAGCCTCCAGAAGGAACACAGCCCTGCCGACACCTTCATTTTAGACTTCTGACCTGCAAGCACGTAGGACCATAAATCTGTGTCGCCCAAAGATACCGAATTTGTGGTAATTTGTTACAGCAGAAAACTCACACAAACTTTTGTGCGACAAGGATGCTGAAACCCTACACTCCTGGTTTCTGCCCTTTCCTGATTCTGTGTCTCCAGCCTTCTCTCCGTTTCTGCGAGCTCCCTGGCATTCTCCACGGCTCACACTCCCAGAGCTGAGCCCAGCTCTCTAGGGCTCCCCCAGCTGAACACGTTCTCTGCCACGTGTGGGGCTGTGTATGCCCTTGTGGCTGCTCCTTTGGCCATTTATTTCTTTTACATTTTGGTTGACATAACAGCTGATAAAACACACACAGATGATGGTTTTTTGGACTTGTTGCCAGGACTGAAAGGAAGAATATGATCTGGATGTAATAAAAGAGAGTTTTCAAGTTACTTGAGCTGCTCCTTCAGAAAATGTTGGAGAAAAAACTCAGGAGAAAGATGAGCCAGGCAATTCGGGTCTGGAATCCACCTGCAGCCTGGGACGGTTGACTCCAATTGTCTGCGTTCTGGTGGCTGGCGGATGATGGGGACCACCACAATTTTGACTTCGGGGTTTGGAGAGAGTTGAGCAGCACTTGTAGGTGTGTGTGATACACAGGAGACTTGCGAAGACCACTCCCTCCAGCTCTGAGTTCACCCCTCTTGTTTCTGGGAAGGCGTTTCTGGTGCTAATGGGCTGAGCCTCTCAAAGAGTCTCTGATTACCCGCTGAATTCCATATCCCTCTCATTAGATGTTGAGCTTCTGCAGGTCAGGGGCAGATTCCCTTTCATCTCCAGTCCCCAGCTACGGGCCTGACGCACAGAGAGTACCCAGTGGACACGTGCAGAATCAAGCTTTCACTTCTCTGGTCTCCTCTCCTGACCTGGGCAATGACAATTCTTTACATCTCCAGCACTTGACATTTACCAAAAACTCTTTGGAAGGTCCAGAGGAAAGAATACATATCTTGAGTTCAAATTCAAGAGCTTGACCTTTGGGAAATCTCTCCCACTGTGTCTCATTTCAGCCATGGAGCACAGTAATAACACCCTCGGGGTGGACAGGAGCAGCTCTCAGCGGATGGACCTCACAACGCCCAGCACAGGGCCTGCACAGAGTGGGCTTGGTGAGTGTTGCTTGCTTGAACTTGGGGGGCTATCTCTAGAAGTCAAGTTCCCTCTCTTTCCCACGATCTTCATTTCTTACCTGCATCCTTCTTCCTTGGCCTCTGGTCTCTCCCGCATTCTGAGGCTGGAGTGATCTGTCCAAAAGGCAAGGCTGAGCGTTGATCTCCTCCTACTTTACACATTGAGGGCTCCCCATTGATCTCAGCCTGAAGCATCAGCTCTTAAGCATGGCTGGCAAGGCCCTCCCTTCTCTGGCCCTGCTCCTTCCCTCTATGGGCCCCCTTGCACCCCTCCTTCCAGCCACATGGAATGCTTCTAGCTCCCCACCTGCCCTGGGGTCTTTAAGCCTCTGTCCCCTTCCTCCATCCCTTCCCTCTGCCTGTCATGCCAGGGTCACACAGGGGGTGAAGAGCAATGATTACAGGAGTGAGCTCTGATGGGGTCATAATCCCAGTTCTCCCACCTCCTTGCAGTGTGGCCTTGGGCACGTGACTTAACCTCTCTGGGCCTCTGTTTCCTCACTGGTCTGATGGGAAAATAATATACTTCCTTCTGAGGCACAGTGGATGACAATGAATTTTTGCAGGTAGAACTTAGAACAGTGCTCAGTATACACGGTATGTGATATAATTACTATTTCTTTGCTTTAGCTTAGAGAATCTTTCTAGGCATTTCAAGTCTCAGCTCAAACATGAGTCCTCCCACAGAGCCTTCTTTGAAATCTCCTATTATTTTTGTGTTGCTGTCTCTTTCTCCCTTCAATCCTGTGAGTGCTTGCTTCAAATATTTAGGAGCTCTGATGCTTGGTGCATAGACATTTATAGTTGTTATATCTTCCTGGGGAATTGACCCATTTATCATTATGTAACATCCTCCTTTGACTCTTAGGACAGTTCTGACAAAGTCTATTTTGTTTGTTATTAGTGTAACCAGGCCTATTCTATCTTCGTTACCGTTTCGGTGGAATGTCTTTTTCAATCCTTTCATTAAATGTGTCCATTTAAAATTGGGGTTCTTTTACCAAAAGGATGGATTTTAGCAGTTAGAACTCATCTGTAACCTACCTTTCCATTATTCATAACAGAATATGTGAAAGAAATTGTCAATGAGTGCAAACATTTTCTCCTTTCCCTCAGCTTGCCTTGTCCCTGACAACATTAATTAATTTAAAAAAAAAAAACCGAAAATGGATCAGTGTACTGTCCCCTTGTCCTTGAGTAGTTTTCTGATAGACTTTGCTGTGCATTTCTGTCTTCCTTCCCTCTCTGCCTTCTTTCAAGTTCACTGGTACGCTATCAAAATAGTCTCATATCTTGAGAGCCAGTACAAGGGATAGAATCTTAAGGAAATAATTTGAGATGCAAAAATAGTGCTGGCTCCAATGTTAGTTATCAGGGTGGTATAATGCAGAACTTTTTTTTTTTTTTGGCTGTGTTGGGTCTCGGTTGCTGCGCGGGCTTTCTCTAGTTGTGGCAAGTAGGGGCTGCTCTTTGCTGCGGAGCACGGGCTCTAGGTACATGGGCTTCAGTAGTTGTGGCATGTGGGCGCAGTAGTTGCAGCACACAGGCTCAGTAGTTGCAGCTTGTGGGCTCTAGAGAGCAGGCTCAGTAGTCGTGGTGTACAAGCTTAGGTGCTCCGTGGCATGTGGGATCTTCCCGGACTAGGGATCAAACCCGTGTCCTCTGCATTGGCAGGTGGATTCTTAACCACTGTGCCACCAGGCAAGTCCCTTTAATGTAGACATTTGATACAATCTTAATGCCCAGCCATTATGTACTGAGCAGACAAGACAAAGATAAACCACAAGTTAGAATGACAGGCAGTCATAAAAGGCATGTTTGCAAATATTTGTTCAGCAAAAAAATAAAAACTCAGGATATATTAGGGTATAAAGCAGGATAGACAACTGTAAATACATAAAACTATAACTTCAATCACCGAGAAATGTGTAATAAAAATAACCTAAAAGATAAATTACAAAAATATTCACAATACTTATCTCTGGGTGATGGGATTTCAGGTACAATTTATTCCTTTTTTTCCACATTTTTGTATTTTTTAGACTTTAATGTGAAAGTATTATTTCTAGAGTCATAAAAGGGGAAGAGAAATGCATATAACCTCATGCAATGGCAGGAAACCCAGTTTCACCCGGTTCAAATTGCATGGGTGGGACACGGTGGAAGTGGAAGCTGGATTTATGGTGCCCTCAGTCGAGCTAAAAATGAATGCTCCTCCCAGAAAACCCTCAGCGACTGGAGAAGGAAGGACTCTGAGTCCATTAGACCAGAGTTTCTCTTCCCACAGCCCCCGAGATGATCAGAAGTAGTTGGGTTGGCCTGGGGCTGGGGCAAGATCCTATGCAATCCATTAGGATGCACATGGTCTCACCCAATGGCAACAACATCCCAGGGAAACCTCTGCACCCCTGCCTACGGCTGATGCCTTGGATGGCCCAGCCATGCTCTCTCGTGGGCCACTGCTTCTTTCCCCGGGATAGAAATGCCCCACCCCCACACCCCACCCCGAGCAGGAACAGCCTCAGTCTGTGCACGTAGGAGCCCAGGAATTCCAGGAGCCACCGTGACCAATGGCGGGTGAGAGGTGGTGGGTATAAGTCCAGCTCTCCTCCCTACTGGGTGAGACAGCGCCGACTCAGGCTCTCTGTTATCTCCCAGAAAACCCCCGTAGGACCAAGCCCCAGGGGTCCACAGCCATGACCTACTCACAGATGCATCTGGCATTGATGTCCCTCCCTTCCCTGTTTCACTCTCCCACCCCTGGTGCTTCCTGAGACCATGTCCCCAATAAACTACTGAAGCGCACATCCTGGTGTTACAGTCTGGTTCTCGGGAAATGCAGCCTAAGATGGCATCCGCTGCTGGCATTTTGAACATTCCCTGCTCCCCATTAATCTCACCCCAGGGACACATGAAAGGCAACTGTCTTGTCCCAGGCACTCACCTCTTTCCCAGATCTCTGGTGTGCCCTGCCCTCCTTTCTCTGGCTCCCTATCCCCTGCCCTGATCTTTGCATAAGCACGCATCTGTGCTTTCTTTTCTGGTTTTGCAGAATTGGCGGCCATTATGTCCGGGGTGTCTTCTCCAGCCGTTTCCTTGATTCCTTAGGCATTTATCACTCTGCATAAGAGACTGTCAGTCGCTGTCCTCCACCCCTCATCTGCAGCCGTGCACTCCCCTCTTCCTTTAAGCCAGACGATAAAGATGGAAACCCGCAAGGAGTTTGCTGGAATCATTCAGTGATTCGTAGGCAGAGGAGCCAAGCACAGTGCCAGCACCCACTAGGTGCTCGGTTGGTCCCCTCTGCTGGCTGTACATCAGTGTTGTCCCAAGGCACCTTGGATTGAGTTCTGCTTCTTATTTGGGGCCTGGGACCAGGAGGGTGGCCCAGAGAGAGAGCTCAGCCTGGCTCTTGTGGGTGGAGCAGAATGTGTTGTGATACAGTCACAGAAATCATACCATTGTGATAGACTTCTGCTGACCCAATTGATGGCCAACAAACAGCTTGCAGTGGTCCCTGGCACAGCAGCCATCTTGCTAACAACAACAACAAAGGCAACAATAATAATAACAGTTATTCCTTGACCTTCTAATGACTTTCCATCTCTCATACATAGAAAAAGCCAAAAACTTTACAGTAGCTTCAAGGTCATATGCAATCAGCTCTCCTTTCTTTCGTTTCCGATCCTATCTTTTCCTCCTCTCTTTTCCTTGCTTCATTAGTGTGAAAAATAAAATAAAAATAGAGGAGAGATAAACAAGGAAGACAAACAGAAGATATTCAACTTATTTTTTTTTTTTTAAATACGTATTTATTTATTTGGTTGCACCGGGTCTTAGTGGTGGCAGGCAGGCTCCTTAGTTGTGGCTCCAGGGCTCCTTAGCTGTGCCATGAGAACTGTTAGTTGCAGCATGCATGTATGATCTAGTTCCCTGATCAGGGATCGAACCCAGGACCCTTGCACTGGGGGCATGGAGTCTTATCCACTGCGCCACCAGGGAAGTCTTCTAGTCAACTTATTCTTTAGGGTTTCTCAGAAAGAAAACAGAAAAATGGGAGAAAAATTATTAGAGTAAAACTGTCCTGAAATAAATATGCATATTCAATGGGCAAAGTCCCAGAAAAAAATGCCTGCAAAATAACCAATGCCAAGATATAGTTATTGAACTTTAATGCTAAGGGAAGGACCTCGAAGACACTCAGGTAGGAATAGCAGCTAGGTATGAGAGGGGATAAAGCCAGGCTAACTTTGGATTTTTCTCCAACAGTTTTAACTGCCAGAGACAATGGTAATGAAATTTTAAAGGAAGGAAGTGAGACTGAAACATGTAAAATCCAGCCAAGCTGACTTTCGTGTATGAAGGCAACAGAAAGACATTTGCAGTCAAGCAAGAAACGGGAAACCAGAGTGTCCATGAGCTCTTCCTGGGGGACAAAAAAAGACAAGAGAAAAACCAGTTGATGTGAATTCCTGTCACCCAAGTGATAAATCAAACACAAGACACTGAGATGGAGAAGCTCAGTAAACAGACTGATGATGATCATCGAGCCCATTTAAATGCCCAAGTGATTCAAAATAAATGCAAGAATTATGGTTCTGAAATAGAATGCAAGTTGTATCAAATTTAATATTGAAAACATCAATAATCACAGGTGTCATAATCAGGTGGTAGAAATGGAGGAATGTTAGAAACTTACGTAAGGATATAGGTTTCCTTTTCCTCATAACTCACTCATTCAACACATATTAACTGAGCACTTACTGAGTGTCAGAACGAGGCAAAGTCCCTGCTTTCATGGAGCCGACATTCTGCTGGGCTCTGGGACATTAATTCCTGCTACGTGCTTAGTTTGGGGTCTTACTATGAATCTCTTGAAGAGTTTCAGAACCCACTATGCTTGTCCATGCTTTGAAGCATTCTTTTTGCCTGCAGCCCTTTTCCCACTCTTCTTCTGTTTTGCTGTGTTAATTCCTACTCAATTTTAAATACTCAGTTTAAGCATTACCTCTTCCAGGAAGCCTTCCCTGATCTCACACTCTGACTGTTTTAGATATCCTTCAAACGTGACTTCTTCAGTCGCATCTCCTCCCCTTACCCCTGAGAGCTTTTGCTATCTTGACATTTATCATACTTACTGTAATTGGCTTTTATTCATCTGTCAATTCTTCTAGAAGCTGAACTATTCAAGACATAGATTATGTCTTTTGTGTCTTTGCATTCCGAGGTTAGTGCCAAGGAGAGAAATAAATACTAAATACTGTAAATGTTTATTAAACAGATAGGTGAGTAGATGAACTGAGGCTGGATGGATGGGAGGATGGATGGATGGATGGATGAATGAATGGATGGATACATCGGTGAGTGGATGATGAATGAAAGAATGGATAGACAAATAGTTTAATGGATAAACAGATGGATGAATAGTTGTAGGGATGGATGAAAAATTAAAGAATGGGTAGATAGAGCAGTTGAATATAGGCATGTATGTATGTGTTTATGAATGAATTAAAGAATGGGTGGATGGACAGTTGGATGGATGATGGATTAAAGAAAGGATAGAGAGTTGAATGCATGGATGGATGGATAGATGGATGCAGATGGATGCAAGGATAGATGCATGGATGGATAGGTGGATGGTTGGATGGAAGTATGGTAAGGGGTGAGCTGGTCTCCCCTTGGGTAGCATCACCCTCTTTAGTAATCCACACTCCCATCTTATCATTGTAAACTAGAAACCTAAGCACATCACACAATGTTCTCAATCTTTCTCTTTCATTCCATTGGATACTTAAGAAAGTCCAAGCTCTTTACTGTGACATGTGATGCCTTCTATGATCCAGTTTCTTCTTTCCTCTCTAGGCTCATGTCTCAAAGCCATGTCAGCCTCCGACTCAACCAATATGTATTACATATAAGTGGCCACGTGCTCTAAGCTGGAATTATGGTCAACTCCTTGACACGGCCTCTAACTGGCATCTTCCCCCCTTTATGCTTTTGCTTTTGCTGCTCCCTCTTCTTGGAATGTCTCAGGTTTCTTTTTCTCCTTGTCTGTCCCACCACTCCCTGTATAGAATTACATCTTTATATCTGAAACTCTCTAATTTGCTTATTTGTTTACTTGTCTGTACTAGCCTGTGAATTCCTTGAGAAAACAGTCCTAAATCTTGTTCAGTTTAGAATAAGATACTACACCTGGCAAAGAGCAGGTACTCAATAAATACATGTGAAAATATAATTGTGTGATAAGCAGACTAAAGGTCCCTAAAAATGTCTGCATCCTAATCCTCAGAACCTGTGAATATCTCACTGTACGTGGCAAAAGGAACTTTGCAAATGTGATAAAGTTAAGGATCTTTAGACAGGGAGATGGTGCTGGATGATGTGGGTGGGACCAAAGTAACCACAAGAGGCTTTCAGAGATGGAAGAGGAGGGCACAGAGCCAGAAAAGGAGATGTAATGACAGAAGCAACTGTCCCAGTGACGTGATTGCTGACTTTGAAAGTGGAGGGAGGAGGTTGGGGGGAGGGGTAAATTAGGAGTTTGGAATTAGCAGATAGATACACACTACTATATATAAAACAGATAATCAATAAGGACCTGCTGTATAGCACAGGGAACTCTACTTAATACTCTCTGATGACCTATACGGGAAAAGAATCTGAAAAAGAATGGATACATGGAGACTTCCCTGGTGGTCCAGTGGTGAAGACTCCGTACTCCCAATACAGGGGGCACAGGTTTGATCCCTGGTCAGGGAAGATCCCGCTTGCCACACGGCATGGCCAAAAATTAAAAAAACAAAAAAAAATGAAAAGAATGGATACGTGTACACCTGAAACTAACACAACATTGTAAATCAACTATACTCCAATATAAAATAAAAATAAAGTTAAATTAAAAAGAAAATGGAGGGAAGAGCCATGCGCAAAGGAATGCAGGTCAACTCTAGATGCTGGAAGAGACAAGGAAACAAAATTTCCCCCTGGGCCTCTGGAAGGAACACAGCCCTGCTGACACCTTGACTTTAACTCACTGAGTCCCACTCAGCACCTCTGACCCTAGAACTGTAAGATCCTAAGTCTGTACTGTTTTAAGGCACTGACTTTTTGCTACAGCAGCAATAGGAAAACATCACAAAAGAAACAGCTAATACGTGTGGAAGTCTCCCTGTACCCTCCCCTGTGCTCCACAAGCTGCATTTGTTGCGTCATTTAGGTTAAGTGATGTGACTGTCACGTGGGTACCGAGTGGCAGGTGGGAATTGGAACCCAGGCAGTCTGGCTCCAGAGCCCCAGCTCTTAGCTGCTCCCCTGAATTAAAAGCTTTGGGCATCTTCACCTCTGTGACCCCAAGACACCGTAGCTGACTGTGTCAGCGTTGATTCAGAGGAAGACTCTATAAGGATCACAGTTCCTTCCTAACCTAGACCCAGAGGCAGGAACCTCTCTTTCCTCTTTCCCTTTACTTTTTACCTTCTCTCTCCCTCCTTCCCTGAGGAGGAAGCCGGCAGCACTAAGGAAAACAGCTGCAGCCAAGTGAGCTGGGAGGCAGGTCGGCGAGCCAGCCAGGCTGCACCCCGCCTCCACCCTGGGGCCCCCGAGTCCTGGCCTCCCACTGAGGAGCAGAGAGAAGCTTTAGGGTGCCAAGTCGGCCTCGGGCGCTGGCCAGGTGGGCTGTGGCTTTTCCCAGAAATCGTCACGCGGTGCCAATCTTCTGGAATCTGCACTGCCCACTGTGCCAGGCAGAGCTCTGGTTCTGCTGCCCTGGTCGGCCTGTATGGGAGAGGGCAGCACCCGGGGCCTTGGGGCAGGAAAGGCCTCCAGGTCCCTCTGCAGAGTCCTGCTGGAGGTCTACACCCGCGGTTCCTGTGAGCAGAGCAAGAGAAAACATGGATAGTGAAGAGGTGGAAAACACAGCTCCCCTCACCAGCAACCAAAGAAACATACATCAATTACCGAGCACATCTGTAAAGTTAAAAAGGCTGATACTCGTGCTCTCAAAGGTCTTGAAACAAATTTGTCAGAAATCAATTTAGGCTTCTGTATTATTTTGAAAACCTCATCTTCTCTGACCCACTAATTGCACTAGAAGTGGACTCCTATTCAAAAGGGAAAGAAGACAAAACTGACATTTGAACAGTGATTTATGTAGAAATATCATCATTGCCATGTTAGATACAAGAATAAAAAAAGGACAATTCAAAAGTCAAATTAGGGTATCAGTTACAGTTTGGTAATTCTGTATGAATGCAGGCTGCATAGAGTATAAAATAAAAATTTTATAGAACTTTAATAGCATGAGAAACTTTTTTCTGATAAAGGATTATGTGAAAATGAGAAAATATAAATGTGTACATACTGTGATTCAATAAGGATGCAAACACACACACACACACATTTTTAAAAGAGTACACCAGAATGCTAAGCACAGTTATCTCTGTGACTACTAGCTATAGCTTTTATTTTCTTTCTTATAATTATTTGCATTTTCCAAAATAACATTATATTAAGCTTTGGTTACTTTTAAATCAGAATAAACACAGGTGCTATTTATTTAATCCACATCAGAGATACACTGTCTCCTTCATTCATCACATTTACCAAGTGCCGACTCTGCAGTCAGTACTAACAAACCCAGGTGTTACCGAGATGCTCAGGCCACAGCGACGAGAGCCCTCAAGTTCACAGAGGCAGCGAGCACTGTGGCCGGCCCAGTGACATGGAGCCCTTATGAACCACCTCTTACAGAAAGAGGCAGCTCTGTCTGTGAGCTCCACCAGCAACTGCACATTGAAGCAATCAGCCCCCGGGTGAGTCAGCTGACCTCACCTTGGCTTCAAATGTGCCTTCCCGGGAAGGACTCCAGGCCCCTCAGGTGGACGTTTATATTTTTGGAAACAAAACTGATCAACAACAGGCAAAAGCATCTTCTGCCACCACTTTCAGAAACCCAGCTCTGATCTCACATTGCGGTGTCTCAGACGCCTTCCTCGCCTCACCCGGCAGCCCTGGGTGCCCGAGCCCCAGACCTCTTCCCTTCTCCTTCCTGCGGTGTAGACAGTGCTCTTTCCCCAGAAGACATGGTTATGCAGACGGGAGGCTGAGAGCAGAGTGGAAGCCAGAGACCTGAGTCTGAAGTCGAGCTTCACCGCTTACAAGCCGTGTAACTTTTAGCAAATTACTAAACCTCTTCAAGCTCAGTTTCCTTATGCGAAAAATGGGCACAAGACAGTGCCTCTTCCAAGGAAACAGATTTGTGAGTGTTCCTCAACTACTGAGTTCTGACTGTGTGCGGTATGGAGGGCGAGAGGCCGCGCTGGGAAACCACACTCCGCAAAAGAAGAAAAAAGCCCTGGTGTGTGGCCTTTGCCAGATGCTGTGGTGTGAACACGCCCACCATATCCATTCAAGTTTAACTGGCTGGCAAGATGCCTGCATCTTTAGCAATCAGGTTCTCAAGAGCTTCTGCACCCCATCTGTCCCACGAGGACAGACTTAATCCTGATCTTCACGGGCTTGCGGTTTAATGGAAGGAAACCAAGAACTACTTGTATAGTAATTGAATATATATCTGTCCCACCTCTGGGCTTTGCGATGGCAAAGACAATTTTTATTTTTAAAAAACTTTTTCTTGCTGTGTTATCTTCGGTCCTGGCAGATAGGAAGGTACCTGATAACACATGTTGAATGAATGAATAAATGTCTTCAATAAAAACAAAATGATTGAACACTGAGTCAAATGCTGATGCAGAGTAACAGGAAAACATCTTTTCAATAGGTGGCGTCTCAGAGGAAAATATATTTAAGAATTAAATGAAACAATATTTTTAAAGGATGTAGCACAGATTTCCATTATATAGAAACTATTCAGTAAGTCAATATATGACACCTAATGTTTCCTTTCCTTTTTTTAAATTAATTAATTAATTAATTTATTGGCTGTGTTGGGTCTTCGTTGCTGTGCATGGGCTTTTGTCTAGCTACAGTGAGTGGGGGCTACTCTTCATTGTAGTGCACGGGCTTCTCATTGCAGTGGCTTCTCTTACTGCAGAGCACAGGCTCTGGGTGCACGGGCTTCAGTAGTTGCGGCACACAGGCTCAATGTTATGGCTCGAAGGCTCTAGAGCACAAGCTCAGTAGTTGTGGCGCACGGGCTCAGTTGCTCTGCAGCATGTGGGAAACTCCTGGAGCAGGGATCGAACCCGTGTCCCCTGCATTGGCAGGCGGATTCTTAACCACTGCACCACCTAGGAAGTCTCCCCTTTCTTTGTTTTTTGAGGCCAAATCTCATCACTACCCCAGTCCGAATGATACCTCTCTTCCTGTCACAGTTTGCTCCGACTTCCTGGCCCCCACCATGGCCCTCTGTGGAGACCTGCGTGGCGGCCCTCACAGCTTCCTGGAGGGATCTGCATCTTCTCTTGCCCACGGTGCTGATGGATGAACAGAAGCATCTGCCCGTTCTCACACCCACACTCTGGAATGTTCTGGCTCTTGCTGCCCAGCCGAGAACACTGGGTCTCGACAGGGCTGGCCTGGGAGCCTGAGGCTGCTGGGAGGAAGCCTGCAAGTTTAGGACTGGCCTGCGTGAGGTCACAGGTCTACCCAGGGCACAGCCCTGGTTAGGAAAATCTGGCCAGTTACCCAGCTGTCACCTTGGGCAAAGCCCCATGCTTTGGGGTCTCAGCTTCCCAATCTATAGAATGAGGATTTGGACCCAATAGGGTCCGCGCCTGCTTGAAGCTCTAACATGTTATGATTATACCAGTTGACACTCTCTGAAATGTCCTTCAAACTCTCCGGACCTCAAGAACCAGCTGTGCCTGGGACTTCCCTGGTGGTCCAGTGGTTTGAGCTCCATGCTTCCACAGCAGGGGACACAGGTTCCATCCCTGGTCAGCGAACTAAGATCCTATATACCACATGCTGCATGGCCAAAAACCAAACCAAACCAAACCAAAAAAGCCCAATAAAACAAGCTGTGCCTTAAACACAGCCACAAAAGAGCTTCTAGCAAGCACACCCAGCCTGGACCCTGTCCTGGTAGAAGGCAGGTCTGAGGAACAGACGTGTCCTCTCGACACCATCACCTCTACTGTTCTCCCCTGAAATTTCTTCCCATCTCCCTAATGGTCAGCATCTCTGGAGACCCCTGCCAGGAACAGGTGTCTCCGCAGAACCTCAGGCCACCAC
Source organism: Hippopotamus amphibius kiboko (assembly GCF_030028045.1). Classification (NCBI taxonomy): domain Eukaryota; kingdom Metazoa; phylum Chordata; class Mammalia; order Artiodactyla; family Hippopotamidae; genus Hippopotamus; species Hippopotamus amphibius. The sequence goes on from NC_080190.1 coordinate 166,406,776, forward strand.
AGAGGTCCGCATATGTCAATCTTTTCTTCCTTTCTTTCTTTTCTTTCTTTCTTTCTTCCTTTCTTTCTTTCTTTCTTTCTTTCTTTCTTTCTTTCTTTCTTTCTTTCTTTCTTTCTTTCTTTCTTTCTTCTTTCTTTCTAATAAATTTTTATTTATTTATTTTTATTTAAAGAAATTTTTTGGCTGCACTGCACAGCCTGCAGGATCTTGGTTCCCTGACCAAAGATTGAACCCAGGCCCCAGCAGTGAAAGTGGAGTCCTAACCACTGGACCGCCAGAGAAGTCCCTCTGTCTTTTCTTAATAACCCACGTGTGCAAGTCCTATCTCTCCTGGAAAGCTTCCAGCCACGGGGAGCTCCCTACCATACAGAACAAGGCTTTCCATGGCTGGGGGGCTCTGAGTGCACGGCTGAGGGCTGTGGAGCTGAGACAGGGAGAAGGCAGCCTACCTCTGCTGCGTACCTACCACACGCCAGCCACACAGGGCACAGCGTCCTGTCAGGCATCTCACTGAATCCCCCTCACTGGCGGCCTCACTATCCTCGTTTCAGACCTAAGGAAACTGAGGCTCTGAGACACTGAGTCACTTGCTTGAGGACACACAGCTGGGATGCCCGAACCTGGCTCTTCACCTCGTGCCACTTACTGCCTGGCGCACAGAGCCTGAGCCTGAGGCTGCTGGGATGGCCACCCATCCCGTGTCCACCTGAAAGATGCCCGTCACCAGCCGGGCATGCCTCTCCTAGAGGCCCTGGGTCAAACTCACACCACCTTGGGTGACATCTGGGGAGTGAGGGAAAGGGGCTCCTTATTTATTAGGTAATTATTAGGTAAGTACCTGATGTGCTTTCCTTCCATCTATCACATACCCCTCAGCGCAGGCGGTAGAGTTCATGGTTAATAAGCGTTGGTTGAAAGGACAAAGGCATGCCCGTTGCAGAGGCAGACTCGGAGGCCTTGAGAGGCTGGGTGACCCACAGCAGGTCAGGAGAGCTGGGCCCAGAACCTGAGACCGGCAGGCTCAGGGCTCAGGTCCCCCTCCCCACGGGAGGCCGCATGTTCTCCACCATGTCAGATGTGTCCCCAGCCCAAAGTCCCTGGGGAGACTGGGCCCAATGAGCCATGTTTATAAAAGGCAGGTATGGAAGCCTCAGGACCCGGGTTACTCATTACATTTTATTAAATGCTGATATCGTCAACCCTCATAAATAGGCCAAGGGGTGCTAAGTCATCAGAAGGCCAGGCCAGACAAACAAGAGCCTTACTGATTAACCAAGCCCTGCTTTCCAGGCCTGCCAGCTGCTCGGCAGCCTTGGGGAGACCAAAACCGCCACCTCTGCCAACATCACCAAGGATGAAAGGCTGGGCTGTTTGGGGGCCCCACTGTCAGGGATCTTGAAAAGCAGCAGTGGAAAAGGCCCCTGGAGTCTCCCAAAAGCCCTGCTGTGGGCTGTTTTTCAGGGAAGGTGCTCCTCGAGTCCGGTTTCCTCTGACCCTACAAGTCCCACTGTAGGGAAACCGACTTTCCCCCGCCTGACCCCAGGGCATCCTGGGGACTTGGCTGCCTCCTTCCCACTGGTCCCGGGGTCTCCGCTGCATCTCTGCCCTGGCCCTCACGCTGGCTCCAAGTCGAGCACACTGGCAAACATTCTCTGGCCCTCCCAAGACGCACCCACAGCTCTTCTTGGCTTCAAAGTTTCCATGCATAATATTCGTAGAGAAACAGAAAAAAGAGAAGAAAAATGACCATTAAGAGAAGCAAACAACAACTGAAAAGTCCTGGAATCTTCCCAGGTCCCCAGGGCACTGTCTTAGTTGATGGGTGTATGAGTTTCCTGTGGCCGCTGTAACAAATTGCTACAAACTTAGGGGTTAAAGCAACAGGAACTGGTTATCTTATAGTTCTGGGCGTCAGGAGTCCAGCACGGGACTGTGTTCCTTCTGGAGGCTGGAGGGGAGATCATCTGCTTGCTCTTTCCAGCTTCCAGGGGCTGCCCCTGTCCTCAGCTCAGGGCCCTGTAACACTCTGCAGTCATCGCACCTCTGTCTGGGACTGTCTCTCCTGCCTCCTTCTTCTTCTTCTTTTTTTTTTTTTTTGGCTGTGTTGGGTCTTTGCTGCTGCTCACAGGCTTTCTCTAGTTGTGGCAAGAGGGGACTACTCTTCGTTGCAGTGCGTGGGCTCCTCAGTGAGGTGGCTTCTCTTGTGGAGCGTGGGCTCTAGGTGCGCGGGCTTCAGCAGTTGCAGTATACAGGCTCAGTAGTTGTGGCTTACAGGCTCTAGAGCACAGGCTCAGTAGTTGTGGCTTACAGGCTCTAGAGCACAGGCTCGGTAGTTGTAGTGCACGGGCTTAGTTGCTGCAAGGCATATGAGATCATCCCAGACCAGGGCTCGAACCCATGTCCCCTGAATTGGCAGGTGGATTCTTAACCACTGCGCCACAAGCGAAGTTCCCTGCCCCCTTCTTATAAGGACGCTTCTGATGAAATTAAGCACAGCTACATCCTGCAGGATGATCTTTCCATCTCAAGACCCTTAACTGAATCACATCTGCAAAATCCCTCTTGCCGCCACATAAGGTAACATATTCCCAGGTTCTGGGGTCAGGATGTGGACATCTTTGGGGATGGGGTTATTATTCAAGGGGGCATGTGGGTTTGTGCTCTCTCTGCAATGAGCACGGATAGACCTGTTATCCTAAGGTCATCAAGCTTCCCACTGACCCCCCAGGCACAGGCATCCCAGAATTTCCTTCCTTAAGGCGTGCTCCCCAGGGCTGGGAGGAGCCTTCCCTCAGGGTGACAAGGGGCAGCTCTGCTCTTGAGGGTGGCACTCCTGCTGCCAGGCATCAGCCTCTCTGGGCACATCCTCACCCCCACATCCTGATGGAGCTCTGGCTTCTATTCTCAACCAGGGCTCCTCTCTCAGCCTTGGCTTTGGAACCAGACTTGGCCACGCCAAGGTCATGAGTAACCCTGGACAAATTACTCCCACCTCTGACCTTCCATTTCCTCATGCGCACAAAAGCATCAACACCATCTCCTCCCCAAAGCTATTGTGAGGATTGGAAATGGCAAACTATAATTCAGATAACTCAGACATCCATAAAGGTCTCCTTGCCCTTTGGAACGAGGATAAGATCTCTGCAAAACACAGCTTGGATGCTGACACTCCCGGCCTGAAATGCTGCAGTGGCTTCCGGTCGTGCTTAGGTTAAGACCAAGCTCCCTCGCGAGGCCTCCAGCAGCTGCAGAGTCCAGCCCCTGCCCACCTCTCTGCTCTCACCCCAAATCACCCCCACTGGCCCACTTCCGGTTCCTTGAATCCATGCAACCCACTTCTGGGATGTGTCCTTCTCTTTGTGTCCAGAACACTCTTTCACAGCTGTGTGAACCACCATCTCCCTCTCAGCCTTTGGCTCTTAGCCCAAAGCCCATCTCTTAGGACCATTCATTCCTAGTTGGTTACTCCCACTTACTCCCCATCTGCCCTCTGTGCCTCTCTCCTTCATCACACGTGTTGTCACATTCCTCCTCCTCCTGGGCATCCAGCTGGACCACACCTCCCACCTTCCTTGCAGGCAGGTGTGGTCATGGGGCTGTGTCCTCACAGCCAGTGGCACATGGGCAGGGAACGGGGGGGAGATGTCCTTCATTACATCAGTCCATTATACAGACTTCCCGCATAGCCCTCCCTGCTCTCTCTGTGTCCCCGTTTGTTAGGCCAAGTACAGTGGATCCGGTGATGATTAGGAAGTCCTAGCAGATGGTGGGGGCATCACAGGCTAGTAAAGCCTGCACCCCCTAATCAGAGAAGCCCTGATAAACACCCACACCAGGTTTCTCCATGAGTAAGAAATAAAGTTCTGTTGCGTTAAGCTGCTGAGATTTGGGGGTTGTCGGCCAACCCTGACATGTTTGTTTGTATCTGCTTCATTGTTTTTTGTCCACTCACTAAAAATGTCAACTCCAGGAGAGCAGGGGCACTGGCTGTCCTGGTGCCTGTTGTTATCTCGGCTCTGAGCACAGGGTCTCTGACACAGGTAGGTGCACAACCTAAGTTTTTTGAAAAAAATAAATACATGAGTGAAAAAATAAAGTTGTCCTGACTCCCATTTCTATGCTCTATGGAAATCCAAAGCCCACCCCACGTATTCGCAAGTTCCCATGCACTTGGGCTCAAGGGTTCAGCGTTCTGGCGTTTTGCTTCCCTTTCCCCTGGATCATTTTAAGCCTAAGCGTCTTCATTTCATCGTATTCACAGTTTGATACATCGAGCACGGAACCCCATCTCTTTCTGTGCACACACACACGGGCACATCAACCCAGGGCATGTGTGGGTACAGGATACTTAACTACAGTTAATGGAGGGCAGAGGATGACATTCACCCCAGTGCAGCTTCCAAACGAAGTCAACCACCCATTTTTACTTTCCAGGGCTACCCCCTGCTCCACCCAGGCACTCTCCCCAGCCAGTTCCCTCTACACGTTGTTCTACACGTTGTTCTCACCATATGGCCCCTTTTCTGGTTCTTTTTCCTTTTCCTCCTCTCCTCTCTCTCTCCTTGTGGCAGACTGTGTCAAGATGGTTGTGACACCATCTCCCAGCCTGCACACTCTTCAACTATGGGACCTCACCACCCTCTGGTCAAGAGGTGTGGTCTCCGTCCCCTCCTCTTGACTCTGAGCAGGCCTGTGACTGCTTCATCCTGATACCACAACGGGGAAGTCATGTCACATGATTTCTGAGCCCAGGTCATGACAGGCAATGCAGCCTCTGGCTTGTCTGCTGGGATGATTGCTTTTGGCAACCGCGCTGACATGTAAGAGGTCCAGCTCCCTTGAGGCCACCACGGTGTAAAGATGCGCAGACCACATGGAGATGCTGTGATGCTGGCCCTGGTCACCAGCCCCAGCTGAGGCTGCAGTGCAGATGCGGGCAAGTGCAGATGCCTTTTGATGCTACCTGCTGTTGAAACAGCCCATTCGGCCAAGTCTCCCCAGCTGAGCCACCTTTCTTTGTTCCACCCCAATTTCCAACCTACTGAATTCATGAGCATAATCAAGTTGTGGTTTTCCACCACCAGGTTTGAGGGTGCTCTGCTCTCCAGTAATAGAGCAACTGGAACATCCCTTCCCAGCTCTGCCGGAGGCAAAAAAGATTTTCCTCATTTTCTTAAGCATCCCGTTAGTCACTTCTTTTGTTGTCCTAGACTCTGCCCTCAGGGTCTCAGATTCCAGCCCAAGTGGCTTGTTAAGGTATTTTCCTAAATAAAACCTCTCTGGGATGTGTCCTGATGACAGCAATTAAGATAGCAAAGTGTTTTATCTCTGCCAAGTTTTTGAGTGCTTGGCATCTAGAGATGCTGGGTTAATGTTAGTTTTGAATTCTGCCTTCTTTGAACTCCTGGGGAGGTGGAAGATGAATAGAAGGTTGGGGTAAGGGAGCAACTTTAGAATTCCCAAAACTGGCCATTGGATCCTGCTGGACTTGGCATTTATACCAAGCAGGATCCAGCAATGAGAAAGCCTTTACCAGGAAGTTTAATAGAGGACATTTAATACAGAGAGTTTGGTACAATGGTGTAAGAAGAATGGAGAGGCCTTACATGTAGGGTTGCCAAATAAAATACAGGACGGCCAGTAAAATTTGCACTTCAGGGAAAGGAGAATTTTTTTTTCATGTAAGTATGTCCCATGCAATATTTGGAAATGCTTACTTATATTAAAAAAAATGATGTGCTCTTTATCTGAAATGCAAAGTTAACTGGGCTTCATGTGTTTTTACTTCTTATTTCTTAACTCCTGGGGGACCTTGAGGCAACCTGGAGGTTAGCAGTAGAAGGAAGCATCCCTTCCTGGGGCTGGGGGACAAAAAAGAGACGCTATTACCACGGTCCAGGGACTGAGGCTGCCCCCTGGAGCTGGCATCCTGGCAGGGACCACCTCGCTGGGGCTGGGACCAGAGAGGGGATGCAGCCACTGCAAAGATGCTGCCTGAAGCAGAGGGACAAACAGCAGCACCTCCTCCTCCCTCCTGCCCTCTATTCCTTGCCAGTGCCTCCCATTGGCTGACCCCAGCTGGAAGTTGTTGGCAAGTGAGCCTCGGAAATGTAATTTATAGGGGTCAGCCCTCTGGGCCACAAGCAGAGCAGACAAGGGTATGGTGCCTACACTGTACATTTCACCGCATTTATCAAAAATGTATTAGACTTATTTAACCATTTCTTGAGCCCTCACAATGTTTGTGGTAGTGTTATAAGCAATTCATAGGCATCATTTCCTTTAATCCTTAACCAAACTGTGATGAAGACACAATTCTCTTTTCCATTTTAGAGATGAAGACATTGAGGCTCAGTGAGATTAAGAAATTTGCCCCAAATCCCACATAACGTATGTGGCAGGGTCAGGTCTTTGCTGTATCAGCCAGAGGCACTTCAGCCCTGTGGCAGCGTGAGGGAAGGGTTGGAGTCAGAGAACCATGGCAACATCAATTCATCATAGACCGTTGGATCTGGAAGGGGAGCCATCTTGATCCATCCGTGTCCACAGGTTTTGGCTAACACGGTACCTGAAATGCCTTCTCATTCTTGGTCTTCCTAAAGGCATTCAATCCATTAGTTCTTCCATTCCAGCACTGCAAACTCACATGTTGGCAGGCCAACATGGTAGAAAATAGCAGAGTGTAATAGTTCAGAGCTTGAACTATGGAGTCAAAGGGCCAGTTCAAATCCTGGCTCTGTTCTTTACTGGCTCTGTGACTTTGGGCAAGCTCCTGAAGCTCTCTGTGGCTCTCACGCTTCATTCATAAAGTGAGCCTGCTACCGATGACAATGACATGGTGACAAAGATACTGATGGTGTCTACATTACAGGTAGGGTGACCACTCACAGTCGTTCGTGTTGGTCACTGCTCAAGGCTGCCGCTACAAGTGATGGGCCAGCAGCAGCCCCACCTGTAGATGTGAACGTTCAATGAATGTACCCACGGGAGGCACCTGTGCGGCACCTGGCCCACAGTCTGCACCCGATAACTGTTGGCTGTTATCATATACGCATACACCACAGAATCGACTAAGCGCAGGGCAGTAAGGGAAGCACTGAGAGGACAAAACTAAAAGCGCCTGTGGACCGTGTGATGGGGGAGGCAAGAGGTGTCGAGGAACCGTGCCGTTTTAGCAAGCTGTACTGTGTGCTACTTAGGGCACTGTCCTTAGCCCAGGGGGACAGAGGACAGAAAGGACCAGTTCTGGCTGGAAAATAAACATCAGGACTGGGAAGGAGTCGGTCTTGTAGAAAAGGACGTCAGAGGTGGGAATAGCCGAGGTGTAGGCAGCGGGGAGAGCATACCCAGGAGCTGTGGGGTGATGAGATGTGGGGCCCAGGAGGGCAGGTGGCAGAGGGAAGGAGGGGAGGAGGGGGATGCAGATGCAGGAGGCTGGAGAGCTTGGCAAGAGGCAGGGCCCTCACAAGGAGCTCTGGCTGTCCTCAGTGGCAGGGAAGGTGTTCAAGTTGAGAGGTTGCTTGGGCGGGGGAGGGCGGGACGGAGCATGCTTGGTGTCCAGCCTGCCGCTGCTTTCCTCCCCGCTCCCCACCACCCATCAGCCATCACTGCTGCACGGAGGCTGGCATGCCAGGCGATTTACACAGAGGATCCTGGGCATCCGGACTTACTGAGTGCCTTCTCTTGGGTCAGTTTTGCCTGTGGACAGAGACCTTCAAAGGCTAATGAAGGATGGTATTGCTATGTGTTTTGGGGCCTTGATAAGTCACCGCACCTCCCTAACTGTGGAGCTGTGGCCTCTGCTCCCAGCTCTATGCAAGCTTGCATGCAGCAAATATGATTGTGGACCTGAATGTATAAAGGGAAAGTCGGAATTTGGAATCCTGCACGATATTCCTGGGGACCCTGATCCTAGCACAAAGTGCGCCCCTGTCCTGTCCACCCAGCTCCCCACCCCAGGTGGATCCTTCCAGGTGATGTATCGTGGTCCAAAATTCTGCTGACCTGAGTCTTTGGCCCTGGGAAAGCCCCCTCCGTCCCACCGAAGGCCCCAGGCTCTGAGTCTCATAGATGATCAGATTAGGAGAGGCCTTCTGGGATCCGGTCGCCCAAAGCCCTTACTTTATGGCTGAGAGATCCAGGGTCAAAGGAGGGACAGGGTGGTCCTATGGCTTTCCAATGGGTCAGGAATGATTTAGGTTGGACTCTCTGATCTTCTCACTTCTCGCCCCCTATCCTTCACATTCAGCTTCATCTCTTTCATTTACCTGTTCACCTATCCAGCCAGCATTTTTAAAGTGATGCCGGGACTTCCCTGGTGGCGCAGTGGTTAAGAATCCACCTGCCAATGCAGGGGACACAGGTTCTATCCCTGGTACGGGAAGATCCCACGTGCTGCAGAACGATTAAGCCCGTGCGCCACAACTACTGAGCCTGCGCTCTAGAGCTTGTGAGCCACAACTATTGAGCAGGCATGCTGCAACTACTGAAGCCCATGCACCTAGAGCCTGTGCTCTGTAACAAGAGAAGCCACCACAATGAGAAACCCGCACATCGCAAGAAAGAGTAGGCCCCATTCGCCACAACTAGAGAAAGCCCGTGTGCAGCAAAGAAGACACAATGCAGCCAATAAGTAAATAAATATATTAAAAAAATAAAATGATGCCCTTTCCCATTCAGTCAGCACTGATTGAGCACCTGGCATCTGTCAGACACTGTGAGAATACAAGGAGGACTTCCTCAGTCCCTGACTAAGAGCTGCCCAGGGGACAGGGTAGACAGGAAGACAAAGAAAATCTTTTTTAACTAACCATTTTATTTAGTCAGTTAGTTAGTTTTTGGCTGTACCACGCAGCATGTGGAACTTCCAGACTGGGGACCGAACCTGTGTTGGAGGCTGTGGAAGCACCAGGTCTTAACCACTGGACCACCAGGGAAGTCCACAAAGAAACAATTTTGATGTGGAATAAGCACGTTCTTCTGAGGGTGGATGGCTGTCCTGGGGGCTCTGGAAGCCCAATGAGACATGGGATATGGGTGCCAGGAGGGAAGGGGTGATCTACCCTGCAGACAAAGCTGAGAGGGCAGCGGATGACTTTCCAGTGGCCCAGAAGGCTGCTCCTGTCTCCACCCGGCCAGCTAGCGTGAACGCAGGAAGGGAGGTGATCCACGGTGGCCCAGCAAGGAGATGGCAGAGCGGGAAGTGGGGGATGGGGCTGGGACAGGGCCTTGGTCACCTGGGCTGGGACCTGGTTTCCCAGGGACTCAGAGCCCCGGGAAGAATCTGACCCGAGGCATTACCTGATCCGCTCTGCTCTTTCCAACCCCCCTACTTTCAGCTGTGCCTACGTGCACCAGGATGGAGAAACTTCCACTGTTTACGCAATGATGACCTGGAGAGGCTGGGCTGTGCATTTTCCACCTTTATTCGGAAAGTTCAGCTGGTAAAGGGAAGCCACGTGTGTGTAACAGGAAGTCGGATTTCCAGGACATGGCTGCAGTCACAGCTCTATTTCTGGAACAATTCTGTGGGCTCCAATCTCTTTAGAAAACTTACATGAAAGCTTGCAAGGCCAGCTTTTCTCTTTCGTTATTTCTGTCCTGACTCGCCCTCCCTGCCTTTTCCCCATCCCTCTTCCATCGCAGAGAACTGGCTGAGGGGAATGTGTAACCCGGACGCCTTCCTTCGGGGCTTCGAGAAGAATTTCCTACCCATCGGACACAGGGCTGGACAGCTGCCTGGGGAGCCTGCCCAGAGGGGGCTCCTGTCTCCCTAGCCTCTGGCCGTGGGCCCAGAGATGCAGACACTGGCCCCTAGATTCTCCCCCAAAAGCTGGACCGTCGGGAAATCAGGGTCTGATCTCCCTGCTGTTGCAAAGTCCTTGTTAGACTCTGAGCAAGCCTTTAAGACGCTGGGCCCTGGTTTCCACAGCCTTAAAGGGGATCATTAACCCATATTCTGTCCCCCTCATAGGACTCATCTAATCAAAGGAGAAAATATAAGAAAACAATTATTGATTACTATTTTAAATGATTTCTTTATTTAATTTTTAATTTTTTAAGTGAAATCCAAATACTACAAAAGTAAGCATTTTATAGTATACTGTCCAGTGGCATTTGGTACTTTCCCAATGGTGTGCAATTACCACTTCTAGTTCCACGACAATTGCATGAACCTAGACTATCACCCTGTACCTGTTCAACAGTTACGCCTAGCCCCACCCCCCACACCACCCCCAGTGCTGGCAACCACTAATCCACTTTCTGTCTCTGGATTTACAAAGTGTGGATATTTCGCATGAATGGGATCATATCATATGTGAACTTTTGTGTCTGGCTTCCTTCACCTGGCATAATTTGTGGGGGGTCTACACACACTGCAGCGTGTTTCAGTACTTCATCCCTTTTTATGACTAAATAATATGCCATTGTGTGTGTACATCACCATCTAGCCCCTCTTCTGTTGATAGACACTTGGGGTGCTTCCACCTTTTGGCGATCGTGAAGAGCGCTGCTACAAACCGTAGTATGTCAACAGCTGACGGACACAATCAAGTTTGGGTGTTAGTCGGTTAGTCCACACGCCTGTGGATGATGAATTGGAGAGTGACAGGATGAGTAGTAGAGAGAGGAATTTATAGTTAGTAAGTCCTTGATATTATCTAATCGGAAGGTAAAGGAAGGCTTAACGGGGGCTGGGGAGGAGTAGAAGTCAGCAACACGTGTTACAGAAGCAGAACTGACAGGGCGTGGGGGTGGGATAGCTGTGGTGGGGGAGAGAGAGGGAGCCCCAGGGATGCTGCCTTGCCCATCGGATGTGCCAACCAGGGAGGCCAGTGGAGTCCCCAGGGGCAGGAGCAAGGGAAGAAGATGATGGATTTGGTTTGGATTTGTGGAAGTTGAAGGGCTTTGGGACGTTGAAGGGAAGATATGCAGCAGACAGATGGATATGTGGGTCTGAGAGAGGAGAAAGAGAAAAAGTAGAGCGTCATGGCACCAGCAGTGAGGAGCAGGGTGACTGTCGTTTGTAAGACGATATTTGAAGGTGAAGTGGGGGATGTTCAACTTGCAAAGGGCCAAGAAGGAACTAGACAGAAAGGAGGCATGCCACAGAAGCCACAGGAAAAGTGCTGGCCTTCAGCTGGGGAGGCCATTTCCCTTGTTTTCTCCTTTTGGTAAACTCCTATTGTACCCTCCACACCCAGCTGGGTGTGACCATCGTCTCTTTCTGGAGCTGCACCAGTACTGCTGCACCCCTCCACCTCAGTCTGATGAGCACTCTTGGCCAAGGTGAAAATTAATCTTCTGGCAGCCCTGGCCATTCCCTGGACTGGGCTGGCTCTTCTGTGATGAATGAACCCACAGGGCTCACCTCCAAAATGCCTCGGTTTAGAGCAAAGCTGAGAGTTCCCTGTCCGTGGCCTTGGTGGGGGATGGAGCACACATAATCCTCAGTCATGACTCATCTCATCCCTAGCAGCTTGTACCTTCAGGCGCTTGTCCTCTATGTGTTCCATGGCCTCAGGCACCTCGAAAGTGTTTGACAGCTATTTTGGGAGACACTGCAAGGAGCTTAAGGGTTCTGAGTGCAGGCTCAGAGACTGGCCACCTGGTTTACAGTCAGGGTCCACTGCTGGTGAGCTGCGTGCCCCTGGGCAAGATAGATTACCTCTCAGAGGTGTTTTTTGGTTTTTTTTTAACTTTTTCTTTTATATTGGAGTATAGTTGATTAACAACGTTATGTCCGTTTCAGGTGTAGAGCAAAGTGATTCCATTATACACATACATGTATCTACTCTTTTTCAAATTCTTTTCCCATTTAGGTTGCTACAGAATATTGAGCAGAGTTCCCTGTGCTATATAGTAAGTCCTTGTTGGTTATCTATTTTAAATATAGCAGTATGTACATGTCAATCAGAAACTCCGTAACTATCCCTCCTCCTCCCCTTTCCCCCTTCCCCTGCCCCACAATCATAAGTTCGTTCTCTAAGTCTGTGAGTCTGTGTCTGCCTCGGGAATGAGTTCATTGGCATCAATTTTTTTTAAGATTCTGCATATAAGGGAAATCATATGATAATTTGTCCTTCTCTGACTCATTTCACTCAGTATGACAATCTCTAGGTCCATCTATGTTGCTGTAAATGGCATGATTTCATTCTTTTAATGGCTGTGTGATATTCCATTGTATATGTACCACATCTTCTTTATCCATTCCTCTGTCAATGTACATTTAGGTGGCTTCCATGTCTTGACTACTATAAATAGTGCTGCAATGAACATGGGGGTGCATGTGTCCTTTCAAACCATGTTCTTCTCTGGATATATGCCCAGGAGTGGGATGCTAGGATCATAAGGTAGCTCTATTTTTAGTTTCTTAAGGAACCTCCATACTGTTCTCCACAGTGGCTGTTTTGGGTTTGTTTTTGTAGGTCATTTTTCTTCCCTTCCTTTCTTGTTTTCTTCTCTTGTGGTTTGATGACCAGCTTTAGTGTTGTGTTTGGGTTGCTTTTTCCTTTTTATCTGTAAAATGTGCATGCCAGGAAGTGTACCTACCCCTGGAATTCTGTAGCAGTTAAGTTACATCCTGCAAACACTGCGAACAGACTGGAACATGGGAGATACTTAATAAATGTTAGCTTTTTCTATTTAAATAGAATAAATTCCCAAAGGCCCACTTAGTCAACCAACACAATTTTTGAGAGCCTACCATGTTCCTGCTACTATGCTAGGAGCAGGGGATTCAGAAGGGAAGAAACCATGTTCCTGGCCTCAGGGAAGTTCTGTTTGTGACTTTGGGCAAGTAGGGGACTAAGACATCCTTCGGCGTAAAAGGTTGAGATGCACAGATTTTGTCCAGGTCCTCCAATGTACAGATCTGAAGATGGAGACCCCAGAGCCTGTGTGTCAGCAGCTGCCGTGCCATCTGTGAGAATGGGAGGGGCTTGGAGTCACAGGGCAAAATCCACTCTTTCTTCCCGGTGTGTCTTCCCTGACACCAACATTGCTCTTAGCATCTCCCCAAAGTGGTTCTCTGGCCTTTGCTGAGATAGCTGCCCAGGACAGAGCTCACTGCCCCTATGAGACAGAAGCTCGTGCCATCGCTGGTGGGGTCTACATTGGGAAGAACCATCTTGCACAGAAGGAGCCAGGCAAAGGTAATGGTAACAGCCACCCGGATACACCAAGCTCCTCGTCCTCATAACAGCCCTTCGGATAATAGAAGGCATTGATGAAGACGAGGCTGAACAGCCTTGATTCCACTACCCCCTGTCTCTGGGGTCCCTCCCTAGGGTCTGAGCTGGCCTGTGCATTTCGCTGAGCCCACAGAATGGGCAGAGCCAGGGGGCCTCTCACCAGCCAGCTCCCTGAAGTCTGTGACATCAAGGAAAGACATGGGTGGAGACACTTCTCCTCTACTATCCTAAATGCTCTTCAGCATTCCCAGCCTCCCTTGCAGTTTTGTTTGGACCACATGGGTAGTTCTGGCCTCTAGACCTTGAGTGGAAGTGATGCGTGTGGACTTCAAATTAAGAATTAGTGAGTCATCACCATCCCCTCGTCCTCTTGCCAATGACCTTGAAGGCCACAGATTGAAGTTGAAGTTGGCACTGTCATAAGATGAAAACATTAGGGAGCTGAGTCACCACATGGAGGGCCCATGGAGGGAAATTGCCAAACCTATCAGACACTGACACAGCAAGAAATAAACCTCTGTCGTTCTGTTCTAAGTCACTGGGATTCGAGGGCTTACTTATTGCTGCAGCTCTAGCCTGTCTCATCCTAACTGATGGAGTCAGGTCTGATCTTGAATCCTCTGGTCTCTCATGGAGTGTGTGGCCACAGGCAAGTAACTTAGAGTCTCTGAGCCTCAGATCTTCCATGATGGTGGTAGCACTATCTCATCCATGGGGCTCTTGTGAGAATTGAATGAGAAAATGCATAACAAATGCCTGATACAGAGAAAGGACTCAGAAAATGTGATGTTGCCATCTTTGCTTTCCATATACCTTGTCATTTAATACCCATTTTACAGATTAAGAAACTAAGTCTAAGAAATCAGGTTTATCCCATAGGTTACAAAGCTAGTGAGTCACAGAGAAAGGGTGGAGTTTGAAGCTAGGGGAATTCTGAGGTCCAGAGGTCCATCAGGGGCCTGGAGCCACCTATGTTCTGTGACAATGTGACACCGTGTATAGCTTTTTAGCCAGTTCACATTTGCTTGGGGTTTTGACCTGTTCCAACTGCACCTAGACTTTTCCTCTTGACCCAGTTCTCTTGGCTGAGGGGCAGAGACCTCGATCTCCTTATCTGGAGGGTGTGGACTTCATAATAACCAATGCCGAGTCTTTTTAAGTTCTCATCTGGGTGTGTGTGTGTTTTCTCTTGTGGCTTTCAAACCCTTTCTGTGTTGAAAATCTGGCTGAAGGTGATTCCATTGCACCCTCTGGTGGCCACTGTCTCTTGGCTTTCTGGTCAGGCTCTTGACCAAGGTCACTGTGAAATTTTAGCAGCTCCCAGGGCAGGGAGAACCAGCCGGCGGAGGTGCGTCTCCAAAGTGCTTCGGTTTAGAGCAAAGCAGACAGTCCCCTGTCCCCACGCTATTGCGGGGAACACAGCACCTTCATTTTGAAGTCCTGGCTCTACCCCTCCCTCCCTGGCAAACTACTTCATCTCCTGGAATCTCAGTTTCCTTGTTAAATTCTCTAGAAGGAACAGTGGCTCTTGGCAGGATGGTTGTAGGATTAAATGAGATTAGCATAGGCAAAGCACTTAGCTCGTGTTGACAGCGTGTGAAAGGGAAGTATGATCATTATTGATAATCTCCCACTTTTCCTGGTGTTACCATTGTCCGCCCATGAGACTGTGACCTTTCAATGGCAGAGAACCTGTCTTGTCCAGCCCCAGCCCCCAGGGGCTTTCAGTACCTGTTTATCAAAAGTATGTATATATAACGTATGTCCGTTTCTCACACACTCCCAGGAGGCAGGCAAATCAGGAATCATCATTCCCACTTTACAGAAAAGGTCCATGTCTGAATCCAGGTCTTTGCCTCCCAGCACCTGCGGGTGCCCGTGATGCAGCCAAGCTCCCTTCCTGGGGGACTTACAAAGGGAAGGAATCTTCCAGCAATACACAAACCTACACCACCTCGAGCTCCCTGTTTTGGATAAAGTGTCAAGAAAGCCAGTCCAAACGTTTTAAAACATGGAAGGGAAGGAGTTCTCAGAATTGGTTGGTCCCCACAAGAAGTTGGTCTGAAGGCGCCTTCAGGGCTCTCAGCTTTCCACAGTAATAGGTTATACGGTAACACCCCTTCCCCAGGGATGGAAAGGATGCTGTGAATTGAGAGCAGTCAGGACCCTTTGCTGAGGTCTTCCGCATGCCAGGAAGTATGCCAGGCCTGTGGCATCAAGGGGCACCCCAGTCCTGCAAAGAGGCTGGCTTGTTGCCCTGACTTCTGTGATGCCTCAGAGGGTCCTGCAGATGCCATCCCAGCCTCTGGCCTCTCTTGTCCACCTCCCAGCTGCAGTGTCCAGGGTGAGAACCATGTCTCTGTTGGCCACACTGACATTTCTGGACGTCACACATCCCCACTCCCCAAACCTTCCTTTAAAGCGTGTGCTGTCTGGGTGCAGCATGTTCCCTTTTCCTATCACTGGTACCCAATGTCTTACTGCCTACATCCCCCCACTCAGGGAAGACTACAGATGAGTGATGTGTGTTTCTACCAACTTGTGCCCTTGGCCTGCAGGCTTCCATGCAGACGCACGGCCCCCATGGTCCATAGCCTGACAAGGCCCAGGTCTCTGACTCCAAATGGCTGCGGTCATAGAGCCTCAAGTCCACCTTTCCGTCCTGGGCTCTGGGCTCATGGAGCGATCGCTCCGGGAGACAGTCAAATCAAATGCTAATTGTACTCTGGGTCAAGCTGAATTGGAGAGTGTGGCTTAGAATTGGAGCAAAATATTCAGTTCCTTCTTGCTTATCTCAACCAATTGAACTGACTTTTCTGTCCCCAACTGCAGCGTCCTGCCTGCAGCAGCCAGGCCAGCCTGATCAGTGGGCCCCGTGGAGGTCTGGAGACAGGGGAGAGATCGGGGGAGGGATGTGCTTCCCAGAGCCCAGCTGGGATCTGGTTTTGCTGAGCTGCCTTCTCGCTATGTATCTTCTTATAAGGGCACTAATCCCACCCTCACACTCTCATCTAAACCTAATCACCTCCCAAAGGCCTCATTTCTAAATACCATCACATAGGGTGTGACGGCTTCGACATATGCATTTTGGGGACACAATTCACTCCACAGCAGTGGAACTGGAGTTGAGTGTAGCCAGTCTCTGAATCCTTCCATGTGCCCACAGATAAAAGCTGTGGTGAGGTGCCCAGTGTCTCTGAGAAGCAGGTTACCTGGAATTTGCCGATTCCATGAGGACCTGATGTTTCAGCTGAAGATGACTGAAGATCCGCGACTCTGACATGGGGAAGAGGCCTCGTCTTGCTCTCCAGGGCTCCGGAGTTTGGACAGGCCCCGTGGTGGGCACTGGGGGAGGGGGTGGACGGGGCAAATGCCTCATCGTCATCATCCCGCAGATGCATATTGATGAAGTCGGCTGGGTAGCACCTGGGCCCTGGAGGTGTTTGGTGGGTGCTGAGTCAGTGAACACAGCAGAAGTGAAGGAGAAGCCAGCCCCTCCCCAGTGGCTACAGAGGACCTGCAGATCAGTGGGGGGTTTCTCCTCAGGCCCCAGAAGCACAGCGTCCTGGACCTCACATGATATCCTCACTTAGGAATGCACAGACCTTTGGTGACATGACTTTAGTGAATCCTGGTGTAAATAAACCACCTTCCAAAGGCATTTGGATGCTGGGGGGCCAGAGGGCCCAGGGACACCTCCACTTGGTGGGTGACACGCAGACGGATGGGACAGGCACGCTCCGAGGGACCCACTCTCTCACGCACAGGGGCAAAGCGACATCTGAGGCGGATCCCCAAACACAGCTGGACGTGAAAAGTGATGACGAAAAAGAAGGGAAAAGAAAAAATGAGGGGGGCGTATGTGGAAGACATTGACGATCGTTGAATCTAGCACCTGGGATCATACACTGTTTCCTTTCAGTCCTTGTGTACATGTAAAGATCCTTATGGTAGAATGTAAAAAGAAATTAGAACCGCTCCCTGTCCCGTACATTTTTTGGTTGGTTTGTTTTTATCTATTTTTTAAAATTTAATTAACTTTTTTAAATTTTAAAATATTTTTATACAGTTTTAAAGGTTACTTTCCATGTAGTTACTACAAAATATTGTCTGTATCCCCCGTGTTGGACAGTACATCCTTGAGCCTGCCTTACACCCAGTACTCTGTACCTCCCACTCCCCCCACCCCACCCCTGCCCGTAACCGCATCTCTACATCTGTGAGTCTATTTCTTTTTGGTTATATTCACTAGTCTGTTGTATTTTTTAGACTCCACATATAAGTGATATCATACAGTATGTGCCTTTCTCTGTCTGACTTGTTTCACTTAGCATAATGCCCTCCAAATCCATCCATGTTGTTGCAAATGGCAAAATTTTTTTTTTTATTCCATCAGCTCTTTGTTGAACAATCAAGTGCGTGTTTGGAGCAGACTGAGGGGGGTGTTGCTGGGTGGATTTCCCCAGGGTTCCCACAACCAAATCCTAGGGGACCTGCGTTTGTGGGAGGGGTCGCGTGGTGCAGAGCAAGCCGGCTTCGGCTTGTATCTGGCAGGTGCCTGAAGGGTCCCAAAGAAGTGCCTTTAGATCCTCGGGGCTCCCTGTGGAGGGTCCTGGCTGATTCCTTTCCCAGCTGGGGGCTCCAGCCTCGATGGCCTGGGACCAGGGAGTGATGAGTTTCCACCTGGCCGAGTTCATCCGGTGGGACTGGGCTTCATGTTTCGCCACCTGGTGGCCACCTGTCCACATTGCCGCTCTAATGTGATCCCAACCAGGAGAGAATATGGAGGAAGATGGGTCCCTGATACAAGCAGAGGGTCAGGAAGCCTGTTAACAACTGATGAGAGCAGGGCCCGGGGAAGGATCTCACTCACTTAACCCTCAATGGATGTTTATATGGGAGGTACTTCATCACCGCAACTTTATCCATAAAGAAATATGCACAGAGAAGTTAAGTAAGTCACTCACACGCACACAGCAAATAAGTAGGAACCCAGGCAGCCTAAGTCCTGGGCAGCTGTGTTCATCTCTGCACCATCCTGCCTCTGGGGGCTGCCTTCAGAAGGTCACCACAAACTTTTCAAGTGACTCGGCAGGTGTCACTGCAGAGAACATGGAGCCCCAGATCCGGAGAGAGAAGGCTTGGCGTGAACCTTACCTCTGCCTTCAACTGCTTGGAGTCGTTCACCAGCCCTGCAAGGCTGTTGAGAGTTCAAGATGGTGCCTAGGGAGGTGCTGTGCAAACTGTAAAGTGCCACAGAAATCGGGAAGTAGTATTATTTACAACAGCTTTACACTGCAGAGTGCCGGTAGTGCACGGCTGGATCTATTTTAAAACTTGGGAGATTTGTGTCAACTCCGGATCAGACGTGCATCCACCCAAGGATGAAACTTCTTTGGGAAGGATGGACACTAACTCTGTCCACATTGGGCTATTTCATTCAGCAAACACATGCATCTCCCTCCAGCATCCGACAATGCATTTGTTCTTGATCTCACAGCCACTCTGATGGCCCGTATTGTGGTCCCCATCGGACAGATGAGACTGAGGTTCAGAAAGGTTAGGCGACTTGCCATAGTCACACAGCGGGGAGAAGACACAGTTGCATCTGAGGTGATGTCTCCGTGTCCTGAAACTGGGCACTAACCCAGGAGGCGTCCTTTTAGGACTGAAAATATCTCCTAAGTGGAAACTCTGAGAGACAGCACCAAGGCACAGCCCCCACAGAACAACAACAGAAACACCCAAACGATAAAATAGTTTTTTTTATTCACTTTGATTCAGATCATTGGAAATATTCAACAATAAATTAAAAATAAAAAAACAGAGCAGAGGCTGAGGAAGGCAGACTCTTGCCAACTTCACTCAAAAAGTATCCAGATGAACTCAGCTGCAAAAACACAGGAGCGAGGCAAGGGGACGGCGGCGGGGAGCAAAGAAAGCAGATTTTAAAACACCACCAACCAACCCAACAAGATTGCGAAGAGGAAAAAGTGCTCAGGAAACTTTGGCTTTGACATGAATTCCGTTAAGTGTGAATGTGATGGTGCACCCACGTCCAACCTACACAGACCCAGGTGAAAGCTGGCGTCCGGACCAGGACCTTGGGCAGGTGGGCGACAATGGCAGTTCAGAAGCTGAGCAACGGGGTCAAGTTCAACACAAGTACAGGAGTCTGGATCTCTGACGGGCTGGGAGGGAAACAGGAGGCCGGAGGCAGGCTGGCTGCTCATAGGAAACGCAGTGCTTTGGGTAAGAACAGGCTGTGTGATGCTGCTTTGCCCGGCCTGCTGTGCCTCCTACACCCTCTTCTTTTTTTTTTTTGCTGCTCCCCCCACCCCAGGAGGGCTCAAAACTTGTTTGCCCAGACCCCACAAGAGGATGACCAGCTGGTGGCCTGTGGCCACATCTGCTGCAAACCAGATATCCACGATGGACACCGTGACAGCCCCGAACTCTGGAGGAGTGAGGACAGTTGCCCGTCCCTTTGGCTTCCCCGGAGAAAGCACTTCCGACCACAACCACGTGAGGGAGACTGAGCTCTTTTCAGTTTTCCATTTTGCCTTTGGGTTCAGAGAACACTTAAAGCAAACATCACAGTCCTAAATGTTCGCTGTGATTCCATTCCGTCTTTGACCCAGAGGCCCAGTTTGCATCGAGGTAGGATGGGCCTCTCGCTGGTCCTTCTGGCCACAGCAGAGCCTGGGACACCATCAAGCCTCCTATCTGCCCTCCCCCTACAGGAGCTGCCTGTCCCTCCCCCCTTACCTGGCTTTTCTCTTTTACATCCTATTGCCTTGGATCTGGCTTCTCCCACTAAGCCCAGCCCACGTGGTGTGCTGGATGACACCCGATGAAGCCAGGGCAAAAGGCATCAATTCAAGAACTTCCTTCTCTGCCCCAGATCACTACAAACCCATCCTCCTTCCTTCCCCTACAGGTGGGTGAGGGCAGGGGCTCCAGCAGGGTGTGGCTGCAGGTGTTGGTTTTGCTCCAGCTTGAGAAAGCAGCCTCCTCGTTCCCTGGGGGAGTCGGAAGCCTGGGATGTTGCTGACATCTTTCTCCCTCATCAGCCTGGCCTTTTTTGGCTTCAGGCTCAGCACTGATTGTTGCAGGCAGACACCTCTGCTCCATGCCCGGGGCTGGTCTCTAAGGAGCTCTCCGACTATATGCACATCAGAGCCCTGGGCTGGGATCCCGGGAAGCCCAGCTGCATATACTGGTCATGAGAGGAGCCTTCCCATGTGGGTCCTTCTCATCCTCCAGCTGACGGCCAAACCCCCACGGGAAACCCTCTTTCCCAGTTCTCAGCCGCCCTGACCCCAGGTATGGGCCCCGCTGGTTTAAGGCAATGGTGCATTAATCCCGGCCACGTTGGCTGGCTCTATTCGGTTAGGTGGCCGTTGTTACGCCAATGAGACAGACACAGAGTGACGTCTACCGCAGCTATGGGAAAGCACGCTGCTGTCTCCTCCACTGGGAGGATGCTGTGAGAAGGCCGAGGTGCCAGCTTGTCTCGGGCCACCGTGCGCAGCCTGAGAACGAAGCCTGGTGGTGAGAGGCTTGCAGTCAGAAAAACCTACACCAACTACAGTTCTTTGAGGGGCTGGATGAGCCTGGCTGGGAAAGCCCACCTCTAGATGTTATAACATGGGGCCAATAACACCCTCTTTCGGCTCAAAATCTGTTTCACCATTGGTTCACTTTTGCAGTCACTTCCCTGCTCTGGCCTTGCTTTTCGCATCTGTAAAATGGGATCTGAGGGCTGAAAGGCATCTCACAGTGAACAGCCTAGTGGGAGGGAGAGACGGGGTGGGGACCAGGCATCTGACCAGGTGGCGTGCAGCTCAGCCGTGGACACCTGCCTACTCTGGGGACCTCACTCAGCACATCCAGAGAAGCCGAGCGCTCCCTCCGACCCCATCGTCCGGAACAGACTCGGCTTTCAGGAGAAGGGGAGAGAGAGCTTAGGGGTCGGCCCACACTGCTCCCTGCGTCAGAGTCCATTTCTGTAAGGTTTGTCCCTGGGATTAATCAGCTGACCAACACGTTTGCCGAGTTCCTCACGTCAAGCACTGCCATGAACTCTGGCCTCTGAGGATTTACGTTCAGAATAATGACCTCAAGGCAATTTACAAGGCTTTATCTGTCAAGAGAGTCTTCAGTTTTGGAGAATTTTAAAGCTGGAACAGGTTTTTGTTTGTTTGCTTTAAAAAAAAAAACTTTCTGGCTCCTGAATTTTTGAGAATCAAATAAAAACTAGAACCTCTCCCCAGGAAAATACTCGTATACAGAGACTCAGGGGAAAAACAAATGTGGTGTGTGACTTCTAGGGGCGCTTGTGAATGTCCGATACCATGACCTCTCATGATTCCTTCCTCTCCATTTGCAGAGGGAGAAACTGAGGCTGGGGAGGGCAGGGCTTATCCAGAGGGCTGCAGGGAGCAGCAGAGGCAGGCCCCCTGGCTTCTCAGACTGGCATCCTTCACACTCCACCAGGACACAGTCGCACCTCCTCAAAGTATCAGTGGCCTTTTTAGGAAATGCTCTCGACAGGAAAAATGGAGTTTGTTTTGTTTTGTTTTTGTTTTCTTTGATTAAATGTCAGTAACTGGAGCCAACAATCTCACTGTCCTCTTCTGCCTGCGACTCTACTCCCCACCCAGCCCCAAGGCAGTTCCGCTGGGTTTGGCAACTCCTAGCCTGAGAGTGAATCTAAGCCCATATGAGAAAGAAGAAAGGGAGGGCTGGGAGAGAAGGAGGTACACGGCATTCTGCAAACCTACCAACCTGACACCCCATGATTTGCCCACTAGCCTAGACATCATGGCGGTAACCCCACGTCTGAGGGTTCCTACAAACCTGGCTTTGAACACCCACACCCCAGCTGCCAGCAGAAGCGAGAGCAATTGAGTCACAAAGTGCAGACGACGTCAGCTGAATCTAAAAAACAGAACAATAAATAATCAGGAAGGCTGACAAGGAAGAAAGAGCAGCTGGGACATGAAGGATGAGGTATGACTTCTCCCCTCTGATGGTCACATTCCTAGAATGTCCCCACAACCGCCAGGACACCACGCAGGTGGCCAGGAGGGATCTGGTCCAGAGCGTCGACTCCTGGGGAAACTGCTGGCTGGTGGCGGCCCCCTGCACGGCTCTGAAGGTTACAGGCACCAAATCCAACAGTCTGTGAAAATCAGAAAGGACGGTCCATGGCTTGGGCCTCTGGATGGAGCTGAGCTTTGTTCCAACTCAGACGCTGGCTCAGGAAACTAGAAAACTGTCCCCAGATACAGAGCGAGGGGAGTGCATGGCTGGGGTCCCCCTTTCCAAGTCGGAGCTTCTGCCTCATTTCAGCCAGTGCGTGTGTTACTCTCCCAAATACAAAGGCACACAGAAGGCATCAGAGCTGCTCTCCGCCATCATGATAGCCACAAAGATTGATTACTCAAGGGAACACGAACTTGAGGAGAAGACATGTCCTGGGTATTTAAAGTCTCTGAAGACCTTTGGGGTGGGGAGCCCCCCTGGCCACTGTAAATGAGCTGTGGGCAGAAAGGGGAGGTGGGGTGGTCCTGCCACATGAGGGAGGCCCCACGTGGCTGTCCTGGAGGTCATCCTCACCCAGGAACTTCCCAGAGAAAATTAGAGCGTTGGCCCCAGGCCCCTCCGCAGAGGAGAGTCTCTGCACATCCTCCCCGGGAGACCATCCTCTCCTTTAGAACATGGGAATCTTCGAACGGACCTCTCCCGAGTGTCCCCACCTCCCCCCAGCCCAGAACAGCAGCGAGGGGGGTCTCCCCACCCGAGATTGGTTCTGCAGTCCTGGCAGGGCTTGGCGACCTTGCTGAGTAGATGCTGCCGAACGTTGGGGTGCAAGAGGCTGCAAGGGGCACCTGGGCACACCCCTGAGGCTGTCCCTCCAAGTTCCCGGAACAGAACGGCTCCGGCGAGAAGCTGGGTCAGGCTGTGGAGAGGTGCGCTCTGGTGCATCTGCCCTGAACCCTTCGCAGCGTCATCTTCCCTTGAAGATCCGGATTTTGCTGATGGATGCCAAGGTGGCCGTCACGTTGGACTCAAAGTCCCCATCGTGCACCCCGGTCTTCCGAAAAGCCCCCGCCGACGGGTTGTTCTCCCAGTAGTGGTGCCAGTTTCCTTTGCTGTCCGCCCCGAAGCCGTACAGGTCCACCTGCCGGGGCAAAACAAAAGTCAGAAGCGGACAGCAGGGCTGCAGGTGGACCCTCTAGGGAAGGGAAACTGTAAACACCCCTCCCAAGGATTCA
Source organism: Hippopotamus amphibius kiboko (assembly GCF_030028045.1). Lineage (NCBI taxonomy): Eukaryota > Metazoa > Chordata > Mammalia > Artiodactyla > Hippopotamidae > Hippopotamus > Hippopotamus amphibius. Next base: position 166,430,252 of record NC_080190.1, read on the forward strand.
CATAAACCCTTCTCCAGCAGCCTGGAACTCCCAGGGGCTTGGCGAAGCAAAAGCAGGTTGAGGAAAAGTCAAGTCCAACACCAGAAGGTGCAATGGGAGGCTACTGCCTGTGGGTGGCCCTGAGGGTGCTGGGTCTACCTCTGCAGAGGTACAACCTCTTCTCCAAGGCTTGAGGGGCAGGGCTTCAAAGCCCAGCAGCCTGCCCTAGACCGCAGCTCTGCCTTGTATTGGTACACCCTGCGAGTGCCAAATCACATCTCTGAGCCTCACTTTCCTCATCTGGAAAATGGGGCCAAGAGTGACGACCACAGTGAGGCAGGCTGCAGTGCTGATCCTTTCCTTCCCTTGGGCTAATATCCATCTGGCCCAGGGGTCCTCACTGTCTGGTGGGTGGGGTTGGGGGGGCTTCTTGTACGTGACGAGCATTTACCGAGCCCTTATTCTGTGCAATAAATCCATCAGAGTTGAGGCAGGTGCTGGGAAATTAGGGACTCGGGAGTCAGGTCTGAGCCCTTCATGCTTCTAAATTATGACAAGCACCAACCGAGCCCTCGTGAGGGACAGGGACTGATGCCGGAGCTCCCCCAGCACCGAGGATGGAGGGGCAGGAGGCCGGAGAGAGAGCTCGTGACATTTGACCTGGGTCTTGGGAAATGACTAGAAGCTGACCAGGAAGGGACGGGGAGGAGGGGCTGCAGCGTGGCAGACAGATTTCGGGGGTGGGGACCCACCAGGGGCAGGAGACAGCTCTGTGGCGAGTGCAGCCTTTCCAGACAATGCCAGCACGGACACAGGCCCGCCCCAGAGCAGGAGGGAAGAGATGGGAGGAGCTTTTCTGAGGCAAAAGCCCACGGGCTCCGTGACCAGTGGGCTGGAGGTGGGGGCTGGGTGGGGAGATGAGAGGCAGATACGGTTTCTGGGAGGGACACCCAGGTTTCTGGCTGGAGGGCCAGATGGTGGCAGAACTACGGAGGCAGAGACGGTGGGCGGGCTTTGCTCCCCCCTCGACCCCTTCCCTGCGATGTCCAACCATGAGCCTGGTGGGGTGGGGGCGGGGATGGGCTGTAGGTGACAAGAAGGGACATCGGCGTGCCCTGCCTGAACCAGGGCCGCTGGTGGGGCCCCTGTGGTCCCCCTCCTGCTTCACTGCCCAGGGGCAGGGAGCACCCCACACCGTTGACAGAAACCCAGGCACAGCCTGAGACGGAGAGGCGAGTCCATGATGGGAAACAGAGGCTCGGCAAGGTCACTGGTGCTCAACCCTGGTGAACGGTGGAACCCCTGGGTGCCTGGTTCCCAAGGTCAGGAATTCTGGTGGAAGTGGGCCGGGCTGTGGCCTGGAACTTAGCTCCATAGGTGGTATTAATGAGCAGCTGGGATCGAAACTGCGGCCCCAGACAGCTCCCCGGATTACCACCTGCTCCTCTATTTTGCCCCCAGATCTGAGCTTCTACCCGCCGGGCCCGGCTCTGCCTTGGGAGCTCACAGACCAGAACACAGCTCCTCCCCAGCACATCCTGTGGGGGAAGCACTGCACGCCCCACCATGGAGACAGGCTAGGAGCTCCCAGAAGAGACAGGCTGTGCCGGGCCTGGAGGCGGGGTGGAGATGGGCCTGACCGCAGGCGTTCTCTCTGCCCCTCTTGGGAACATGGGATGAGGAGCCCTCAGTCCCCGTCCCCCCGGGGGGAGTGGGCAGGCAGGGAGGAGGAGGTCCTACCTCATCACAGATGTGCAGTGAGAAGATGACCGAGAGGATGCCAGTGGATGGGTACCGCCCGTGGCCCTGAAGCCAGCTGTCGAAGACGTACTTGATGAAGGCCGGGTGGTAAATCAGGATCTGTGAGAGGGGAGGACACGGCCCTGGGTGAGGTGGCCGGCAAGGGGTACCAGGCATGTGTGAGGTGCCACATGCTGCTGTGACCACAGGGGGCACTGCAGTGACTGGAACTCACACCCCTGCAGTGACTGGAACTCACACCCCTGCACTTGTGGCGGGGGAAGCTACGTTCTAGGCGAGAAGATGGACCCTGACCTAAATCACGGAGAGACAGAGGATGCTAGAAAAGGGTGATGAGATTATGGAGAGAAACAAAGCAGAGAAAGGTGATGAAGTGCTGGGGTGAGCAGGCTTGATGACAAGGTGATATCTGAAAACAACCAGATGAGGCCAGGGGGCCGGACAGGAGGCTGCAGGAGGTTCCAGGGAACAGCATGAGCTGCAGACAAGGACGCCCCTGTCACACTGCAGGAAGACGCCGAGCCACTCCTTCTGCCTGACACGGGCCTGAATGGTCTCCAGTCCCTAAAATAACCCCACGTACTGGCTTTCCCTCTCCTCGTGTTACAGATGAGGAAACCGAGGCTCAGAGAGGCTAAGTGATGTGCTCAATGTCACACAGCCACCACCAGGAGGACATTAGCTCCAGCTGCACAGTGAACTAGCTGTGTGTCTCTGGGCAAGTCACCCGACCTCTCTGAATCCGATCTCTCCATCTACATATGACGGTGTGTGCAAAGGTCTGGTGTAGTAGACAGTTCATTTCCTTCGTCCCTCTGCCCTTTACCCACATCTCAGCCAACCCCATTCCAGGGCCCACTGGGGAAGATGGAGATATGGAGACAGGAGGCTTGGAGATGCTCACACCGCAGGGCAGTGGTTCTCAAACTGTGTCAGCACCCCTGGGGGTCTTGTAAAAACCCAGGGTTCCTGACTCAGCAGATCTGGGGTGGCCCGAGGACTCGCATTGGTAACAAGCTCCCAGGTGGTGCTGCTGGTCCAGGGTCCAGTCTTAAGGAAGCTCTGTAGGGTTCGTCTCTCCACTCTCGAAGTGGAGGGCCACCACCCCCACTAGCCTGGGCGCCCAGGGGCTCTCCACAGGCAGATGTTGGCGGGGGCGGGGGGCGGGGGGAGACGGTACCCTCTGTCGTCATGCAGATCCTTGAAAGCGAGGCTGAGCTCAGAGGACATCTGAGCCTCGACTCACCTTATTCTTTTTCACTTTGATCTTCGTGGGGACAGGAACGTAGGTGCTGCAGGAGGACAAGGCAGGTGGTTACTGTGGGGAGGGGGCCGGCTGCCTGGACATCAGCTGCGGGCAGGGCTGGAGAGGCAGGTGAGGCGAGGGGAGAGGCTCACGCATTCCCCGAGGGACTCCACCTCCTCGCAGAGGGCGATCGTGGCGAATCCGAGGACCTTCTGCTGTGCTGTGCTGCCTTTTCCCAGAAAGGTGAAGGAGGGGGATTGCTCCAAGCCATCCACACAGCACAAGGTCCACACAGCACAAGCGGCAGGGGGCACAGCACCTGTTCTGCCTGCTGGGATGCTGGCTGATAGGCCCACAACGGCCCCCTTTTCATCTCTGAGGTTGCGCGAGCCCCCAAGATAAAGGAATAAATGCCCGACCACCTGGCCTCACACGGCATCTAACTCAGGTACAAGTCACGCTCCGCCTGTGGGACCAGGAGGAAGGAGCCGGCAGCTGGGTCCCGGCAGGTCCAGCCCCTCCCCTGCCTGAGCCTGCTTCCCTCCCTGCCCTCCTCCTGCGAGCACAGCCCCCCAGTTTCCTGCACCCGAGTCCTTCAGGTTTCCTACCCAGGCCTCAGACAAGGAGGCTTTTGGCCATCTGGGCAGTAAGCCGCTGGTCTTCAGGCAGGAATGGGACCCGGGGCGAGCCTGGCTCTGCGTAAAGGCCAAGCCTCCGGGTCTCCCTGGAGGACGGGCGTCACGAGAAGGACTAGCGTGAATTCAGTGAGACACGTGCAAGCGCCCGGGACCAATCAGGAGATGTGAGCTCCCCGAAGCCCAAGGCAGCCAGAGCTGACACGCGCCTCACCCGGCCTCCCCACCCGGCCTCCCCACCCTCCCCCCAACCCAGCCGGGGCCATTTTGACAGTCTGAGAAGCAGGACGCTGTCATCCCTGAACACCACAGAGATGAGGAAGGCTCCAGAACAAACACGTGCTGGGGCCTTTCCAGCAGGGGGTTTCCAGGGTGTTTGGGGAAGCAAGCCTGGGAGGTCCATCTGGGGGCCAGGGAGTCATGAGGAGGAGGAAGGCCAGAGCTCGGCGTGCGCTGGGTGTTGGGAGGAGGGTCTGGAGCTGCCCTGGGGGCTGGGGCTCTGCCTTCCAGGAGGAGGCTTGGGGATGGGAGGCGTTCCGGAGGAACCGCATAAGCACGGCTGTGCGGAGTGGAACAGCATGGCCGAGGGCTCAGGGGCCCCCACCCAGCGAGGAGCAGCGGGGCAGGCAGTGACCCTCATGTAGACGCCCTGAGGGGACTTACTGGGAGATGGTGCCTGTGGTGGTGGCGCTGACCACCCACTCCAGGTCCATGGTCTTGAAGGGGACCAGGACCATGCTGACATTGTCCGCCAGCTCCCGGAAGCTCTCGGGGTACATGAGGTGGTGGGTGGTCTTGCTCCCGACGTCAGACTCAAAGCCCACTGTGGGGGCCTTGTTCATCCTGGGGGTTGGAGTGGGGAGAGGACACGCGTCACATTGTGGGCTCTGATTCTGGGGTCAGCGTTAGCTCCGTGAGGCTGCCCTGTGACCCCTTCACTGGGCCCCAACGTCCGCATCTGTAAAATGGGGGCAACTGCGGCACAGCTCAGAGGCTTTTGTTACTTTTCTCTCATTTACGGCCTCAAGTGAACCTAACCATCACCACCACTGAGGGCCAACTCTGTCGTGGTCCAGGGACGCACCTCATTAACCCTTAATGATAACTGTGTCCTGCGTGTATTTTATGGTCCTATTTTTATGGCCAAAGAAACCTGAGCTCAAGGAATTTTTCCCAGGACACAGAGCTATACCCAGCGGAAGCCTTGAACTCAGGGCCTGTCTGACCCTGAACCTGACTCTTTCCCCTTCACCATGGACATTCTCACTGGACACCAGGTACACAGAGGTTCCCTGAGGCCAGGTGAGTGGTCTAAAGACATAAAGTCAGAGACCAGAGAAATAGGGGATGGTCCTAGAAGGTGCCTAGGGATCGCTGCCTGTGCTTCTTCCCTGGGGCACTGGTGCCCCTGGGTCAGGTGATGGGTGTGGGAATGATGAGAAACCCAGGAGAGCCACGGGGCATCTTCCTGGAATATCCACTTTCCTTGGTGACATTACAAGGATATACTTATATTATGGCCTAGATGGCAAAATAGGGATGGATTTTATTTTGTACTTTATTTATTTTTTGGCTGTGCTGTGCTGCTTGCGGGAACTTAGTGCCCAGGCCAGGGATCAAATCCCAGCCCCTGAGAGCGCGAATGCCAAGTCCTCGCAGGGAGGTCCCAAACAGGGATGGATTTTACAGATTAAACAAGAATCCTCATGTTAGTCTTGGCCTCTGGCCAGGCCTCTCAAGGCCGCGCTCCAGGCCCACTGGCTACCTCTGTGTGTGGTTTCCTCTCTGCGTCCAGCGAGGCCCCACTGGCCCATCTCTATTCTGCAATGCAGATGGGGAGACTGAGGCCCGGAGGTAAGGGGCCCGGGGTCCCTGGGTAAGTCTGGGCATCCCGGGCTGGGGTCTTGACCTCCTGACGCTCAGCCGCGACGCCCCCTGCAGCTCCAGGGGCCCCCGGGGGGCAGTGGGGTGGGCTGGGGGCGAGGGCCGGCGCTCACCTGAGCACGAGGTCGTGACTGTCTATCTGAGGTCCGTACCAGGACTCCCTCAGGTTGCCCGAGTTGCCCACGACGGCGCAGCGCCGGCAGCCCACCGCACGCTTCTCCAGCAGGGGGTCCACGTTCCCGGGCACCACCTGGAACAGCGCCTTGATGGTGTCGTTCAAGTTACTGGGCTGCTTCTCCCGCTGGAGCCTCTGCAGGCGGAGAAGGCAGGACCCGGGTCAGCTGGGCTGTGCTGCTTCCGGCCCTGCTGCCGGGCCCCGAGCCCACCGTGGTGGGTGACCCAACCCCTCCCGCGTACCCTTCTCTCTGCTGGGCCACCTGCCCCCCTAGAAGCCCAAGGGCCCCTCAGGGAGATGGGAAGGTCAGAGAGCATTCATTCATTCTACAAAGGTTTACTGAGCACCTACTATGCACGAGGTACAGCTCCGGCCTCGAGGCAATGAGACTGGCTGCTATGAGTGAAGCACGTGGGAGAAGGGGCAGGTGACCCTCCACGCCTGCCTCCCCTGCCTCTGCTCCCTGCACCCTCCCACCCAGCAGCCCCAGGACCACAGGGTTCCAACCAGACCCAGAAATCAGCCCTTTGCCGGGTGCACCAAGGAGTCCAATGTCTACTTAAGAAATTGTTTTCATCCTTTAAGACCACGCCCAAGGTCAGCTGCCCTGGGACCTCAGGGATTACTCCCTACTCAGAGTGAAACGTGGAGAGATTTCCTAAAGAAGCATCACGTCTGCCTGTGTCACCAAGCCACGGGGCTGTGTCACTTCAAAGGTAGACAAGAAAGGATGCCCTAGGGCCCAGGGGAGTTGAGCACGTGTCCCAAATCCAAAGCAGGATTTGAAGCCAGGCTTTTATAAACCCACCTTAAAGTCTCTCCCACACCACCACCCCTGCTTCAGAGCCCTGGAACCTTGACATTTGGAAAGTCCAGTCCCTGGGTGTGCGGAGGGGGAGGTGGCTGTGGGGTGAGCCCACCAGTCACTCCCAGGCCCAGGGACCTGGGCGGCGGGGGGCAGGCGGGGAGGCAGGAGGTGCTGGGAGAGAAAGGTGAGGCTAGTAGCTGTTTGGCCACTGTCTAGGAGATCAGTGTCAGGGGGATGGGCTGGGGGGAGCCCTGGGCGTCTGGTCCCCACCTGGCATGGGAGGACTCAGCATCCCCAAGGAGAGACACACCGGGAGACCCGGATGATCTTCTAGATAAAACCACCTAGCATCTCCTCTAGCCTAAGACACTGCACTTGCCAGGGGAGCCGCAGGCAACAGTATCAGGACCGTGGAGTACACTTCTCTTTACAAATATCACACCAGGATGGTTATAATAAAAGAAAAAGGGAAAATAGCAAGCCTTGGTGCGGACGTGGAGGGTCTGGAACCCTCGCGCTTTGCTGGTGGGAATGTAACATGGTGCAGCCACTGTGGAAACCTGTTTGGTGGTTTCCCGGCAATTCCATTCCCAACTATTAAAAAGAACTGAAGTCAGGGAATTCCCTGGCGGTCCAGTGGTTAGGATTCTGCGCTTTCACTGCTGAGGACCCGGATTCAATTCCTAGTGGGGGAACTAAGTTCCCACAAGGCAAGAGGGGTGGCCAAAAACAAACAAACAAAAAAGAACTGAAATCGGGTCACAAGCAGATACTTCTTCACTCGTGTTCACAGCCGCATTACTCACAATAGCCAAAAGGTGGAAACAACCCAAGTGTCCATCAACGGATGAGTGAATACACAAACGGTGGAACACCCACACAACAGGATCTCATTCAGTTACAAAAAAGGGACATTTCAATATATGCTCCGAATGGATGAATCTTGTAAACACTCATGCTAAGTGTTGTTTCAGTGGCTTATCTGCCAGACACAGAGGACACATATTGTACGATTCCACCTGTAGGAGATACTAGAATCGCCAAATTCATCCAGAGAGGAAGTAGAATGGTGGTTGCCTGGGGGATGAGAGGGGTGTGGGGGTGGGGTTATTACTGTTGAATGGGTACGGGGTTTTGTTGGGGGTGATGAAAGTGCCAGGTATCACCATAAGACAATATCCAGATTAAACACCTGCTCTGAGGATCTCCCGGGCAGCTCCAGGCTCCTGAATCCATGATCACCCAGGCTACCGTGCGAGATCTGGGCAAGAGATCCGGCATCTCTAACAGGCTCCCAGGTGATGCTGCTGCTGCTGCCAAGTGATGTGGGGACCACACTCTGAGAACCCCTGGCATCGAGGACCACAGAAAAGCTCCCTGGCAGGAACCTCCTCGGAGGCCCCCACCCAGGAAGGGCCCCGACATTGTGAAGATGCTCTCAGGACCAGACGGCGTCCTCCATTTGTGTCATAAGCTTGGGAAGCGTGACACTGTACACTGGCTTAAGGAGTGACACGGCATTCTTTAGTCCAGCGCTCAGCAACATTTACTGAGCACCTACTACGTGACACACGTGCCTGCTTTGCCTTGGGGGCCCCGGGTTTTGAGGGCTCAGGGCGGGCAGGGTACCCGTGCTGGGAGCGCAGCATCGCGTTGTCCCGTCCACCTAGTACTGACTTACTCCTCTTTACCGATTCACTTAAAAAAGTAAGTTTATTTCAAAAGGAAATCTCATATCTCTGCCACACATGGAAAGTAAGAGTTATGTGGCGGAAGTAAAAAAGTAACTGTCAAAAAAATGTGTCCAATACAATGAAAACAAAACCACTTTATTGGATTCCAGCTCCATTCTGATGCTCGTGCAGGCAAGCCACCCTCCTCTGCTAGAACCAAGATGGGCAGGTGTTAAAGGGATGCATCACGAAACACGGAGCCATATTTAATCCTTGCAACTTCAAAGACGGAAAGAGAATTAAAGCTGGAATGACTTCCTTGCCTTGCGCGTGATGCGATGCTCTTAAAGGCCCCACCCCCATACCACCAGGAATCACGCAGCCCCAGGGGCTCATGCTTCAGGAACGTTGGCTCTGTCCCAGACCCTCAGTGACAGGAGGGGAGACTGAGGCCCAGCGAGGGAAAGATCTAGGCTACAGCGGGAGTGCAGAGCTGGGTAGAACTTGGGGGCGGCGGGCTGGAATCTAGCTGTGGTTCTGGGGATAAAAGCCTCAAAGCCTCCACTCCCCAGCTGGGGGAGATGAGGCAGGTCGTGCACCCCCAAAGTCCCTGTCTTCCTTGGGAAGGAACTTTCTGACTTTTCTGCCTTTTGTAAATGACAACAAAAGTTCCAGAGGGCTTCTGACACGCACACGGGAGAGAACGGGCAGAAGTCCAAAGACACCCTCTCCCCTCTCCCTCTTCCTGACCAGTTTCCAAGCAGTGTATTTCCTTGTCTACAATCAGCGCTCAACCAGTGCCTGCGGCTGGTGGTCAGGCTCCTTGAGGAAGCATCACGTCTTAGGGCAGAGCCTGGAGGCAGAGGCTGGGACAGCCAGCCTCACCCTGATGCTGCAGGACGCGGGGGATGTTGCGATCCCAGAGGCACCTGAGCTGTCAGCCTGCAGCTCCTGAAGGCTTCTTCCTGGTCCCCCACCCCTGCCCCCCCTCCCACGTGGGTCTGGAGGGGCAGCGGCGGGCAAGAGGGTGGGAAAAGAAGGCTGCCTTGGGACGGATGGCCGAGTCCCAGGCCTGGCTCTGTATGGATGGCTGAGTGACCTCGGTCAAGTCCTCCACTCCTCCTGGAGACGCAGCAGGAGAAGAGGGAGCAGACTGGAGGGGTCTGCTCCAAACCAGGGCCGCGAGTAGGCCTGGGGAAGAGCGTGTCTAGGGCCAGCCCCCCTGACACCCGGCATCAACCACCGTCCGTGGGCTCCCTGCCCGCTGAGCACCGGGCCGGGCGTTTCCCACCAGGCTCGTCACATTTCAAAGGCAGGGGCTCTGTGTCTGGGGTCCTCAGTCCGGATCTGTCAGAGATGGTCCTGGCTGTCTTGGGGCCTTTATGCAGTGTTACAGTGCCTCCTGGAATTCCCAGGGTGGTTTCGATTTCAATATTCTGTGTCCCTGCCTGGAGGGGCAAGAGTGCTTGTCAGATGTGGTGTCCTGATTCTTGATTCAAAACATGCGGTCTGCGTGTTGTCAAGGAACCCAGAAGCTCTAAAGCCCCGTTCCTTTCTGTTGATTTCTATTCATGAGGCCCCTTCTCCTCTCCTCTCCCCTTCCAAGTGGCCACCAGAGGCTAAACTATAGCAAAGAAGGACTGCAGGTAAAGGCCGAGGTGCGGATGCGGCTAACAGCCACATGGGGAGATACTCAGCCTTCCCAAGTGCTGAAAGAATGCAAATTCATTACACCTTGCCCAATAAACCAGCAAAACTAAATAAAAACGTTAAAACCTAATGTTTGCAGTGTTGTCGAGAAACCGGGTGGGGGGAACTATTATTACCTCAATCTGAGACTCGGTGAGATGAAGAGGTTCTTCAAAATCACCCTTGATAAAATATAGAACGTCAGGAGCAAAAGTCAGGTAGTCTATCACCTACCACCTTGCCTTGTGAGTGTCTGCTTTCCCTTCTCTTCCCACCATCCCTGCAAACTGGCACGGGAAGGTTGCCGTTTCCCTCTCAATATATCGGCAGCTAATAGGTGCTCAATAAATCTTGAATGACTGGCTATTTCTCACTCCCCGTCAATCCACTTTGCATTCGACAACCAGAATGACCTTTCAAACAGCTCCATCAGATCATGGACCTCCCCTGATTAAAATTCTACAGCGGTTTCCTGTTGCACTCAGTACACACCCCAGACTCCTCGCGGTGGGTCTCGCACACTCCCAGCCCTGCCCTGCTCACAGCCCCACAGAGCTCCTCCTCCCCTAAGACACCAAGCTGATGCTGCCCCAGGGCCCTTGTACTTGCTGTCCCCGTGACCTGCAGCACGTGCCCCGGATCCTTCCACGGCCGGTGCCCTCTCTACCGCTGGGTCTCAGCTCAAGTCCTGGCGCCTCAGAGACCTTCCCGATGACCCCATTCACAAAGGCCCCCGCCCTAAGTTTCTCCGTATCACGAATCCCTTTGTTCCTCCTCAAAGTACTTCTATCTGAGCCTATCTTGTCTGTGCGTTTCTTTTCTGTCTCTCTCTGCCAGAATATAATTCTGCAAGAATAAGGATCATGTCTTTTTTCGTTTCTCAATACCTGTAGTGGGTTAAATAGTGTCCTCTAAAAAGACATGTCCAAGTCCTAACCCCTGGAACCTATGGATGTGACTTTATTGGGGAAAATGGTCTTTGCAGATGCAATTACGGCATTCGAGATGAGGTCACTAGGGTGGACCCAAAACTCAGTGACAGGTGTCCTTACAAAGAAAGGCAGAGAGGCATTTGAGACACAGAGAAGAGGGTCATGTGAAGACGGAGGCAGAGACTGGAGGGATGTGTCTACAAGTCAAGGAACTAAAAGGACTGCCAGCGACCCTCAGAAGCAGGGAGAGAGGCGTGGGATGAGTTCTCCCCCAGAGCCCCCAGGAGGAACTGACCCTGCTCACACCTTGATCTCCGACTTCTGCCTACAGAACCACGAGAGAATGCACTTCTGTTGCTTTAAGCCACCACATGTGTGGTCACCTGTTACGGCAGACATGGGAAATGACTACAGAACCCTCTGCTCTAATTTATAATATATATAGTAGATCCTCAGTAAATAGATGCTGAATGAGTGAATGGATGGATAGATGGACGACCAATACTCTAAACCTGCCAAGCGCCTGGCAGGGCCCCCAGAGCACACTGGGGTCTGAGCCCGAGGCAGCCGGGAGCATTCCCTCCTACCCCGTCCCGCCACATCATGCCCCCAGACCCACACTCAGCCCCGGCTCTCACCAGCCACCAGTTGTATGTGTCGTCCTCCAGGAGCGCGTTCTTGGCCGTCAGCAGTGGCTGCATGGACCGGTTGAATCTCTCATCGAACCAAGCAGAGACCCTGCGCTGTCCGATGCAGTGGGCGCAGGTGCAGGGCCTGAGGGGGTACTTGACGAGCTTCTTGAAGTTCTCTGAGAGCTCGAGGACCATCTGCTTGGGGAACCAGGTGGTGGTCACCATGGTATGGGAGTAGTTCAGGAAGAAGGAGGTGAGGAAGATGAGGAGGACGAGGAACGTGAGCACTTTGAGAGTTCTTTTCCTCATGGTCCTTGTTTCTGCTTTCCTGATCGGGGGCCTCCCAGGGATGCCGGAGGTAATCACACGTAATCGAGGAGGAACTTTCAAGAAAGATCCCAGAGACAAAGGCTCGACTGCAGGGCAAGGCAGGGACTCCCCGGGAACCTTAAAGCCTCCTACGGCCACTTCTGCTGGGTCACGGCCACTGGGCTGTGTGGTATATCACCCGTGATACTCAGAGGCTAAGTGGACCACTCGTGGCAGGCTGGCTCTGTGGGCATATAATTTGTCTTTTCAGGAAATAAAGTGGCCTGCTTCGTCCGCAATCCTTAAACAGACGATGATGTCTCTTGAGGAAGCTTTAATCAAAACTTAATGACAGTGATTTCCTTTCCCATCCAAAGGGGTTGAGGGATAATTAATCCTCGTGACAGTCCGAGGTCCCTCAGAGGTGAGGACCCCGAAGGAAGGGTCACGGTGCAGGAGAGGGGGAGGCCGTCTTTGCCACCACCCTCTGGAAGGGATGTGGTGTGTGACAATCCTTAATTAGCACTTGGTCTTGCCTATGCTGTCACCAGAGACGTGGCGGTGAAGCAGCCGGCTTGACAAAGGCACAGAGGGTTGTCTGTCATCTGCACAGAAAAGGAGGAAGAAAACAGGATGAACTTTATTACTTTTTTATAAAAAACCATTCTCTCTCCACTTCCTCCTATCACCTTCCGCTCTGCTGTCAAGCCGATGTGGCAGGTGGCTACGAACAATTTTTCACCTCTGGGAGCCTCAGCGTGTGCATGTGTGCAGTGGGATGTTAACACCCATCCTGCAAGGTTGCTAAGAGACACAGAAGGTGGCCCACCCATCTTTCCTGCGGCCAGAACCTAGTACATTTGAGCATTCGACCAAAGTTTGTGAAATGAGTTAATAAGGCCCGTACAGTGCCAAGCACACAGAGATTGCTGAGTACATGCTACTTTCTCTCTCCTTCTCTCTCTCTCTCTCCCCCTCAGATTCTAAAGTTCAACAACCAAAACAGCATGCCTAGGGGGAGGCCCAGGCTTCCACCTGGCCCAGACTCAAGTACTGGTTTACCAGTTGTATGGCTTTGGGAGCGTTATTCAACCTTCCTGGCCCTCAGTTTTCCCTTCTATAAAGTGGGATAATAGTATCTCCACTTACGGAATGGTTATGAAGATAAGACAAAATGCTATAGGCTGAGTTTCTGGCATTCATTAGGCAATTGCTAAACTTTCATTTTCTGTTTTCAAGGTACAAATGAATATCCTTTGATGAGGCATGAAGGATAGTACATTCACACACATCTCTTTCCTCAGACGATGAACAGTATACCGTCAGCTAGATAGGGGTTTCCCAGGTTGTCCTAAGAAGAAATGGAGATTCGAAGAGATTGAACGACTTGCCCAAGATCATGGGGAAAGGAAGAAGCGGAATCTGAAACCAGAGCCACAACCGTCTGACTCCATGCACTTGGAGGGGCTGGGGTACCAGGAACAGGGGCAGGGGTGCTGCCCCAGGCAGGACGCCTTGTCTATTAACTGGTCTCCAGATGACCATAGTTCGAGGGATATAACGAAAGCTGGGAGTTATTTAATCAAAGAAAGCAAACCCGGACCCTTCAGATGTTCGTAACGCAAGTCCCCACATCTCACTGACTTTCCGGGCTTCTGCAGACACAGCTGTGGTCACACCTCCGCACTTGAACATGACTCCCTTTGGTCCTTGCTTGGAATGTGCCCCCATCTCTATCTGTCTGATCAATTCTTTCCCCATCCTCAACGTGCAGACTATCAACAAGCAAGATATATTTTTTCCAGGAAAGAGACAGCCGAAGGGAGGTTGATTACCTCTTGGCAGAAAGAGGAACAGCTCAAAAATCAGATTAAGTCCACAGGGCCTTCCTGGAGACAGCCAGGGCTCACGATGTGTTGCTTCTACTGTTTCCTCAACGCCTCAGCCCTGATGCATTTGCCTACTGCTCCACTATCCACATGTCACGACAACGTGACTTGTATGTAGAACCTAATGGTGTCCAGAGCTGTCCCTTCCAGCCATCCCCTGCTCCTCCATCAAGCACCAGCTCTGTCATCTGAGTTAGATTAACCTGCTTACCCTCAAGGGCGGGCTCTGATTTCACTTGGCAGCAGAGGGTTCCCACCCTTCCTACCACAGTAATTGGTCCAAGGATGGACAGGAAGCCTAACTCATCTAGAGTGAAACTCCTGACTTTTTGCAGAGGAGGGAAAGAAATGTTGTTTTGCTCCGTCCAGTGTGCTGTTTGGATGTGAAGTCAGGGTGGTACTGGACATTCTGCGAGCTCGTTGGAAGAGACGAACGGTGTTGAATCCCCAGTCGAGCCAACCCCGCAGCCCACCCTGTGCCTTGACTTTTCAGTGGCATGAGAGAATAAATCCCCTTTATTGTGTAAAGCAGATTGCTTGTAACTTGAAGCAACATGACTGACCCCCAGGTCACAGCTGCTCTTGCCTCTGGGCACCTACCCAGACTGTCCCCACCATCCAGAAAAATCCACCCCCATCTCCCTGCCCCGCTTGGCTCTGATTCAGTCCTCAGACTCAGCTGGCACTGACTCCCAGAGGGAGGCCTGCCCACTCCTGGCCGACTCTGAGTAGGGGCCTCTCCTGGCTTCCACAGCATCCTGGCTCTGCCCTGCCTGCATTGTGTACTGATCTGTCTCCCTCCTGAGCTGGGAGCTCCATGAGGATAGAAACTCGGTCCCACTCATTGTCGTGTCCCTGACACCAGAAACACATGGTGTGAAGGAACGCAGAGGTGAACGAAGGGAAAGAGACACCGATTCACAGGAGAGATCTGAAGATCTGAGCCAGAAAGCACAGACTATAAGAGTCAGAAGATTCTGATTTTCACCAGGCTGCATGACCCACTGGCTGTGTGACTGCAAATAACTTACCGACCCTCTCTGAACCATCCCTTCAACTGGAAAATGGGACTGACAACCCAGATGCTGCCCACTTCTCGAGGCTGTCAACCAAGCAAGTTCTGCCCATTCATCTGATTCACTCACTACATATTTGCCGGGGTCCTGAGCTGTGCCAGGGACTGGGCTGCTGGGGCAGCAGGGAATCCATCAAGGAAGATTCTAAGGTGGGAGCTTCCCAGGCATCTGCAAGGCCCCAGTGCCTTTGGGAGGAGGCTGGTGTCCCTGGACCGGAGAGGAGCATGTAGCTGGCATGTACATGGGTGGGCTGGAGGGTGTATGGGGCTCAGAGGCCATGATCAAGACTCAGTTTCTCTGAGCAACATGGAGACCCACTGGAGGCTCTGAGCAGAGGACTCACAAGGTCTCGTTACATTTGTCTCTGTCATGAGCAGGGCCCATGATGCTCTTACTGTTCTGTATCCTGATGCCAAGGGCAGAGACAAGTTCACTGAAACAGATGATTACTGAACCATGTTGACCAAATAAAACTGTGAATGACAGGTTAGGTTCCCTACAACGTCCCAGCTCCACGAGAGATATTAATATTCTACACTGATGCTGGTGGGGGTGAGAATTGGGACAGAGGGCAAGGCTGAGCTGCAGAAGCAAGGGGACTGTGACAGCCTCCTCCCGTCCAGTGGGCATGTCCTGGTAGCTGCAACTCCGAGGCCAGGGTGCTGGTTCTGAATCCACCTACCAGCAGACACTTCCAGGCTGGTATCAATTAGCACTTTTGAAAGTCCTGGAAAAAAACTGCAGTGGAAAAGCAAGAACAGCCCTCCACCTTCCCCCCAGCCCCAGGGAAGAAACGAGGAATGCGTGACTTTCTGTACTCTATTAAGTGAGGCAGCCTGCAACACACGGGGAGCGCCAGCCCTGGCTCCCTGAGATGGAACCGAGGCCAAAACGCCACAGGCCAAAGAGCTCCGCATGCCAAGTGTACAGCGAGGGAGGTTGGCCACGCCTCCCAAAACAAAGAGGACGAGGAGAGAGAGGGGGAGAAGGACACAGCTCCCTGTCCTCTCTGCAGAGAGACAGTCATCGCACAACCACAGGCGGGAGTTCTGGGGGAGGCACAGAGGACGTGGATGTGATGGTCTAACGGGGTCACCACACAAAGTTGACACAAGTCAGTGTCCTTTCAAGAACTCAGAAAGTAAGGATTCCCCGAAGGAGGGTCCCTAAAGAAGATACCTCACCACACCCCAGCAAGGTGGCAATTACCAGCCACTGAAAGAAAAGTTGTTTCCAGTACTTGGAAAACCAAATGAATGGACAGTATGGGCTGGTGAATGTCTAGGTAACGCCTGCTGAACTGCACAGTGGTTCTCACAAGGCTGGGATGCCCCCCTACTCTCTGCAGAGCCTCCTGCCCTATGACTCGGTGAAATGACTGAGTGAACACGAGGTTGTTGATAATATTAGCACTTCTAATAAAGAGCTTCCATGACTGTCCTCCACAGGATCCTCACGTCAACTGGGTGAAATGAGCCATCACACTTATTTCCCTGAAATGAGAAACTGAGGTTCAGAGAAGGCAAGCAACTTGTCCAAAGTCACACAGTGAGATGGTGGTAAAGCCAGCACTTTGCTCCAGGCTCCTGCCTCCTCCTGGGCCATCCTCTGTAGACACAGACAATTGTTTTATTTCATCAGGACCTGCTCTCATTTTCATTTCCTTTCTTGTCATTTCTTTGGCTTTGAGACCTGTCATCTTTCCAGCTTGCTGACATGGATACTACCTTGTCCATCCTCTCTTCTGCTGTGTCTAATCTGTTTAAATTGAATACCATATTCATTTCAGTTACTCTATTTTTCAGTTCTAGAATTTCCATCTGAGTAATTTTTTTTTTAAGAAGTTCCAGTTTTCAGGTGAAAACCTGCCCCTTGGCATCTACCTTCCTGCAATCATCCATCAGTTATTTTAAAGACCACATCTAGCCCTCGTGACATCTGGATGAAACGTGGGTCTCTTTCTGTTGTCTATTTTCTCTCCTTATGTGTCTTTGGTTGTTTGGTTCTCTCTGCCAGCATACCTGGTAACGGTGGATACTGCATGTGTGAAAGTGTAGAGGTCAAGGGTAAGGCTGTTCTTATTCAGGGAGGAATGTGCTTCCTCCTGGAGGCAGGTAGAGCACGGGCACGTTAGCTTGATCCAATTGGTGACCAGGACTGGGGCTGCTGTTTGTCTTCATGATGACTGGTTATTTCTGGCTTACCCTTACTTACAGGCATAGCCCTTCTTAAAGGAAAGCTGAGATGTCTATGAAGAGACTGCCTCCTTGCATGCTCTCACTTCCAATTTCTGTCTCCCCTACACTGTAAGACTGTCCAAAGCTCAGTCTAGCTTTTCGACCTCTCAGCTGCTGTTTTCAGCTTGTTTCCTTAGGCTCTGATCCCATGCGACGTAAATCCTGGCAAATGCCTTGAAAGGAAAAAGAGGTGCAGGATGACGTCTCTCTTCCTGTAGTTTCTGTTAGTCTAGGTTTTTGGCCCCTTAATTTTAGCTGACTTGGTACTCCTGCACTCCATTCTCTCAGGGATCTTCATCCCTCAAGTCCTGGCTGCCCACTTGTTCTCTAAGACCTTAAAAGAGCTGAATTTCTATCTTATCCAGCTTTTACAGTCCTTGGTGGGATAAGTGGTCTGACACAAGCCTCAGCCACAGCCAGAAGTGGAAGGCATGGAATCTTTCCTCCACCTCGCTGTGTGCCTGGCCTGGCGTCCTGCACCTGATAGGGGCTTGGTGGATCCGGGGAAGGGGGAGGGGCAGAGAGGCCCCAGAGGTGCCAGGGCAGAGCTCCTCACAGCAGCTGAGTGAGCAGAAGGAAGGAGGGAGCGCAGCAAACCAACAGTGGAGGGCTGCAGCTGCAGCCTCTCATCAGCCACCACCTCCCTGACCCCAAAGAGGCCCAGTTCCATCTGCTTTCACTTTGCCTCCTCACACCCCAGCTTTAGGATACACAATCTGTCCTGAGAACAGGATGAGCGGTTGTGGGGAACTGGCATCTGTGAACCTCCTGATCAGTGGAAAATGGATCCCACCACATCCTGGCCTTTGAGGTCCTGGCTGGCTTCATGTGGAGGCACAGGGTGGCATGAAATCACAACTGACTGGTGAAGGGCCACCAAACCTTCTATCAAAGAAGAACAATCCTGGGGGAGTGGCCAAGATGGTGGAGTAGGAAGACCCTAAGCTCATCTCCTCCCAGGGGCCAAATAAAATTACCACATATACAGAATAACTATTGATGAGAAAGGCCAGAATCTAGCAGAAAAGATCTTCTACAACTACAGATAAGAAGAAGGACCCACAAGGAGATGTGTGGGCGGGGGAGACGCAGGGTGTATTCAGGACCCACCCCCTCAGGCAGGCAACCTACAAACAAGAGGATTATCACAACTGCAGAGGCTCTCCCCAGGGAGTGAGGGGTCTGAGCCCACAGTGGTCACCCCCGCCGGGGCTCCTGAACCAGGAGGATGAGCCCTCAGAGTGTTTGGGTTTGAGGCCGCAGGGCTTACTTTGGGGAGAGCCGGAAGACTGTGGAAAATAGAGCCTCCACTCTTGAAGGATACACACAAAACCTCATGTGCTCCAGGACACAGGGCAGAAGCAGTAACTTGCAAGGAGCCTGGGTTAGACCCTGGTGCTGATCTTGGGGAGGCTCCTGGGGAGGCGGGAAGCAGCTGGGGCTCACCCCAGGGACGTAGAACGGGCAGCAACCATTTTTTGGAAGCTTATTCTACTACGAGGACACTGGCGCTGGCAAATGCCATTTTGGAGTCCTCCCTCTAGCTTATTGGCACCAGGACCCAGCCCTGCTCAACAGTCTTTGGGTACCAGTACTGGGATGCCTCAGGCCAAACAACTAACTGGGCGAGGTCACAGCCCCATCCACCAGCAGGCCAACTGCCACAAGACCTCCTGACCTCACAGCTACACTGGGACTCAGCCCTGTCCACGAGAGAGGGCTCAAGATCAAGCCTTGCACACCAGTGCACTGGCACTAGCCCCAGGACCAGCCTCACCCACGAGCGGGCAGGCACCAGCCCCAGGGACCGCTGGCACTGGGTCCACCCACCAGCATGCAAACACACTAACTCTGAGACCCCCAGGGCCCTGCAGCCAGAGACCCTGGAACCCAGCTCTCTCCATCAGCAGACTGACACTAGCCCCAGGAGGCCCTGCGCCCCAGCCCAACCCACCTGCTGGCCGACACCAGCCTCAGAAACCCTCCTCCCACCCACCACTGAGCCTCAGCCCTGCCCACCAGTAGGCAGGCTAACATCAGCTTCAAGACACTTTGGACACCTCAGCTAGCTGCCCCAGGATCCGGCCCCACTTAGCAGCTGGCTGACACCAGCTTTGGGACACCCTGGACCTTGCAGCTAGCCATTTCAGGATCTAACTCTGGCCACCAGCAGGATAACACTAGATCCAGGAACCTCGGACCTATAAGCACTCACCCTGGAACCCAGCTCCACCCACCAGCGGGCCAGCACTAGCCCTGGGGTCCCCTAGGGACCCACAGCCAGGTGCCTCATTACCCAACCACTCCCACCAGTGGCTGGCAACCTCCATGCAATGCAGGGCCTGGCCACCCACCAGACTGGGGGCCAGCCACACCTACCAGGCCACCCACAGTAGTCAGTCTGCCACAACAGAAAGACCCACACAGCCCGCCTAGGGGACACCCCTAGACCATATAGCCCTGGTGATGGGAGGGGAGTGGGCTGTTGGGACCCACAGGATATCTCCTACGAATGGCCACTTTTCCAGGGTCAGGAAACACAACCAACCTACCAAATAAACAGAAATGAGAATAGCACATTAGGCAAAATGAGGCAGCAGAGAAATATGCTGCAAACAAAGGAACAAGATAAAACCCCAGAAGAAGAACTAAGTGAAGCGGAGGTAAGCAATCTACCTGATAAAAAGTTCAAGGTAATGGTCATAAAGATGGTCAAAGAACTTGAGGGAAGACTGGATGTACAAAGTGAGACATCAGAAGTTTTTAACAGAGATAGAACATATAAAGAAGAACCAAACAGAGTGGAAGAATACAATACCTGATTTAAAAAAAATACAACAACAACACTAGAAGGAATCAAGAGTAACTTAGATGATACTGAGGAAAGGATCAGCGTGGAAGACACAGTAGTGGAAATCACTGAAGCTGAACAGGAATAATAACAAATATCTATGCTGCCTACAAGAGACTCACTTCAGATCTAAAGACACACCCAGACTGAAAGTGAGGGGATGAAAGAAGGTATTCCGTGCAAATGGAAATGAAAAGAAAGCGAGGTCTGTAATACTTATATCAGACAAATTAATCTTTAAAACAAAGAATGTAATGAGACAAGGAAGGACATTATATAATGATCAAGGGATCAATCCAGGAAGAAGATACATCAATTATAAATATATATGAACCAACATAGGTGTACTAAATACACAAAGCAAATATTAACAAGAATAAAGGAAGAAACTGTAATAGTAATAGAAATCTAATAGTGGGGGACTTTAGCACCCCACTTACATCAGTGGACATATCATCCAGAGAGAAAAATCAATAGGGAAACACTGGCCTTATATGACACATTAGACCAAATGGACTATATACATCCATAATATTTCATCCGGAAGTCACAGAATGCACATTCTTTTCAAGTGCACATGCAGCATTCTCCAGGGTAGATCATATGCCAGGCCACAAAACAAGTTTCTGTAACTTTAAGAAAACTGAAATCACATCAAGCATCTTTTCCAACCACAATCAACTACAAGAAAAAAAACTACAAAAATAAATAAATAAATAAACACATGAAGACTAAACAAGATAGTACTAAATAACCAATGGATCACTGAAAAAATCAAAAAGGAAATAAAAAAAATATACAGGGACAAAGGAAAATGAAAACACAATGATCCAAAATCTATGGGATGCAGCAAAAGCAGGGTTTTTTTGTTTTGTTTTATTTTGTTTTTGCCACACCACACGGCTTGTGGGATTTTAGTTCCCCAAGCAGGGGTGGAACCTGGGCCCCCAGCAGTGTAAGTGTGGAGTCCTAACCACTGGATTGCCAGGGAATTTCTGCAAAAGCAGTTCTAAGAGGGAAGTTTACAGTGATACAAGCCTAACTCAGGAAATAAGAAAAAATCTTAAGTAAATAACCTAACTTTACACTTAAAGGAACTAGAAGAAAAAGAACAAACAAAACCCAGTTAATAGTAGGAAAGAAATCAGAAAAATAAGGGCAGAAATACATGAAACAGAGACTAAAAAATAAGCAATAGAAAAGATTAATTAAACTAAAACCGGGTTCTTTGAGAAGATAAGCAAAATGGATAAACCTTCAGCCAGATGCATCAAAGAAAAAAAGGGGCCCAAATCAATAAAATCAGAGATGAAAAAGAAGTTACAACCAACACAACAAACACACAAGGGATCATAAGAGATTACGAAGAACAATGATACACCAATAAAAAGGACAGTCTAGAGGAAATGGATAAAGTCTTAGAAATGTTCCATCTCCCAAGACTAAATCAGGAATAAATATAAAAAATGAACAGACCAATTATCAGTAATGAAATTGAATCAGTAATAAAAACAAAAACAAAAACAAAAAACAAAAAACCAAACCTCCCAACAAACAAAGTCCAGGATCAGATTGCTTCACAGATGAACTCTATCAAACATTTTAAAGCGTAAACACCCTTCCTTCTCAAATTATACAAAAATATTGCAGAGGAAGGGACACTTCTGAACTCACTCTATGAGGCCAGCATGATAACCAAACCAGATAGAGATATCACACACACAAGAATTACAGGCCAAATATCACTGATGAACACAGAAGCAAAAATCCTCAACAAAATATTAGAAAACAACTCAATAATACATTAAAAGAACATACACCATGGTCAAGCGGGACTTATCCCAAAAGTGCAAGGATAGTTCAATAACCACAAATTAACAATATGATATATGCCATTAGCAAATTAAAGAATAAAAATCACATAATCATCTTAATAGATGCAGGAAAAGCTTTTGACAAAATTTAACATCCATTTATGATAAAAACTCTCAACAAAGTGGATATAGAAAGAATATATCTCAACATAATAAACACCATACATGACAAAGCCACAGTTAACATCATCCTCAATAGTGAAGAGGTAAAAGCATCCCCTCTAAGATCAGGAACAAGACAAGGGTGTCCACTCTCACCACTTTTATTCAACATGGTATTGGAAGTCTTAGCCACAGCACTTAGAGAGGAAAAAGAAATAAAAGGAATGCAAATTGGAAAGGAAGAAGTAAAACTGCCTCTGTTTGCAGATGACATGATACCATTCATAGAAAATCCTAATGGTGCCTCCAAACATTAAATCAGTTCACTAATGAACTCAGTAAAGTTTCAGGATACGAAATACACAGAAACCTGTTCCATTTCTATTCATTAAGAGCAAACTATCAGAAATAGAAACTAAGACAACAATCTCACTTACAATTATGTCCAAAAGAATAAAATACCTAAGTATGAATCTCACTAAGGAGGTAAAAGACCTATACTTGAAATTATCACCAAAACAAAAAGGCTGCCTACTAAATGAGAGAAGATATTTACACATGATACAGATGATAAGGGGATAATACCCAAAACATACAAAGAACTCATACAAACTCAACATCAAAACCCCCATGACCCAATTAAAAAATGGGTAGAAGACTGGAATAAACATTTTCCCAAGGAAGACCTGCAGATGACCCACAGGCACGTGAAAAGATGTTAACATCACTAACCAGCAGGGAAATGCAAATCAAAACCACAGTGATATCGTCTCACGCTTGTCAGAGAAGCTAGTATCAAAGAAGTATCACAACTAACAAGTGTTGGTGAGGATGTGGAGAAAAGGGAACCATTGTGCACTGTCAGTGGGACTGTGAATTGGTACAATCACTATGGAAAATAATATGGAGATTCCTCAGAAAATTAAAAATAGAACCACTGTGCAATCCAGCAATTCCACTTCTGGGTATTCATCCAAAGAAAACAAAAACACTAATTACAAATATATACACACACTCCTATGTTCATTGCAGCATTATTTACAATAGCCAAGATACAGAAGCAATCTAAGTGCCCATCAATAGATGAGTGGATAAAGAAAATGTGGGATAAATATACAATGGAATATCACTCTGCCATAAGACAGACTGAAATCTTGCTATTTGCACCAGCATAGATGGACATAAAGGGTATTATGCTTAGGGTGGTCAGACAAAGACAAATACTGGAAGGTCCCAATTGCATGTGGAACTGAAAAACTACAAATGAACAAACATAACAAAACAGAAACAGTCATAGATACAGAGAGCAAAACAGGTGGTTGCCAGAGGGTAGGTGAGTGAGGGAGGAAAGAAATAGGTAAAGCAGATTAAGAGGTACAAACTTCCAGTTGCCAAATAAATAAGTCATGGGTAAGAAAATACACAGTGTGGGGAATACAGTCAATAACTTGGTAATATCTCTGTATGGTGACATAACTGGAATTACTATGGTGATCACTTTGAAATGTAGAGAAATTTGGAATCACTATGCTGTGTAACAGGAGCTAACACAGTGTTGTAGGTCAATTACACTTCAAAGACAAACAAAGGAACTCACAGAAAAAGGGAACAGATTTGTTGTTACCAGAAGGGATGGGAGGAGTAGGAACTGGAGGAAGACGGTCAAAAGGTACAAACTTCCAGCTATAAGATAAATAAGTACTAGGGATGCAACGTACAACATGATAAAGATAACACTGCCGTATGTTATACATGAAAGCAGTTAAGAGAGTATGTCCTACGTATTATCATCACAAGAAACTTTTTTCTGTCTTTTACTTTGTATCTATATGAGATGTTGGATGTTCACTAAACTTTATTACTTTACATTTACCACTTTATATTATGGTAGTGATTTCATGATGTATGTTAAGTCTAATCATTATACAGTACACCTTAAACTTACACAGTGCTGTATGTCAATTATATCTCAGTAAAACTGGAGGAAAAAAAATCCCCGAAGGTCTCAAAATGACCAATAAAAATTAAATAAAAAAAGAATGACCTTTCCTGAACTGCTCTGCAGACCCTGGTCACTGGACACTAGGAATCTTACCTATTTTCTGGTTCTGTGCCAGTGGACATGGCCAATGGTTGCTGGAACAAAAATGGCCCGGAAATACCTGGGTTCAAAGCCCAACTCCTTCCATTCCCAGTTTTGTTCTCATGGGCAAGGCACTGCATCTCTCTGACACTCGGTTTCGGTATCCACAAAGTGGGGTTGATGATGCCCAAATGGAGGGCTGCTGCAGGATGAAATGATTTGCACAAAAGTGACCAGCTTGGTGTCGGGGCACAGAGCAGGGACATTATAAATGTCAGTTCTCCTCCCTCCCTAAGTTTCAGGTTCCTCATTTGTAAAAAAAATCCAAAAGAGTCTCTGGCTTGCCCTACTGGCAGGGTTACTTAAAAGACCAAATGAAATCAGGCATGAAAGAACAAACCGGGGGAATTAAGAAGATGATGATTCCGACTCGCTTCATTAGTTGCTTCCATTCCTCGAGGGACGGGACAACCAGCCCTTCACTGCTTTCTGCTCTCCTGGCCAGGACCTCTGAGAACCTGCAGGGAAGCGGGTCCCAAAGCAATGAAGGGACTCGAGGCACAGGGGGTACCTGTAATTCACACGGTCCAGATTCTCTCTTCAAAGGGTTAAATCTCAGTGTATCAACCCTGTGTGCATGTGAGGGCTTTAAGGGCATCCTCATTCCTTCTGCTTGCAGGGCCCCCCTGCTGCTTAGTGTCTATGGGACTGGGGTTTCTTTCCTCTCTCGGTGCTGTGGCTACTGCAGCCAGAGATAGGGCCCTGCAGGAAAATCCTAAAAGCACTGAGCCCTTTGTAGTATGAGCCAAGGGCTTTACAGGGGATGCTTGAGCTTCAAGTTCCTGATGTAGAAAATGGGGGTTAAAACCTATCCCTGCCTCTGAGGGGGCTGCACAGGGCATTAATCAATCAATTATTATCAGGGAACACACTCCATTCACGGAGGCTGTCTCTTTGGGAAACTGTTTTAACCACAGTACTGGACAGTCACGACACTGGTACTTGGTACCAGCTCCATCTTTCAGAGGTGGGAAAGAGGCCCAAGTGACCGACCTGCCCGAGGAGCTGGGATTCTGGGCAAGGAGGAGCCCAGCAGGTGATGGCCCAGCCCCGCAACATCTGAGATGAGAGAGAGGAACGGTGACAATCCCCACTCCACAGTGGCAGCCTGAGCACTAAACAGGGTTTGCGTGCGGCCCATTCAGGGCCTGGTAGGGGGCAGATGTGAACTCTCCTTTCCCAGTTTTGTTTTCTCCCCGGTCCGTTCCTCCAGCACAGCCCCACCCTCTGAGTCACACACGAAATTGGTAGCCAGGCTCCGGTGGCCAAGCCTGGACCAGCTCTGCGCCTCCTCCTCCCCTGGCTCAGGAAGGACCAGCCTCGGCTGCAGCCAAACCCAGGTCCCTCCAGAAAACATCATCCAAGAAGCCCAGCCTGGGTGCGGTGAGGCCTGAGAGATGGCCCAGCCAGGCAAACAGGCCGTGACAGAAAGTAACACAGAAATCCCACCTGACTTTCCAGCCCACTGGCCTGCCCTACAGATCTCACACTTAAGACCAAGACATCAACTCTTGCCTGGCAGCCTGCAGGTCTGCCACCCAGATTCTGAATGTGCCAGCCCTACGGGTACATGAGCCAATTCCTAAAAATTAATCTCTGAATAAACGCATACATCGATCGTGTTGGTTCTGTTTCCTCTGGAGAACCAGATGATACCGCCTCCTGCAGTGTGACAGAGGAGAGAGCATGGGAGGGGCTGGCGGGCATCCTGAGGAAGTGGTAATGGCTGGAGGACTGCAGGATGAGCCAGTAACTAGGCAAAAAGGAAAAGGGCCTCCAGCCAAAGGAAGCTGCAGGTGCAAAGACCTGTCAAGAGAGCAGATGAGTCCGAAGGAAGTGAAAGAGAGAAAGTTAAGTCAAGCAGAACCCAGAGAGGAAGATGTAAGGTGGGGTTGGGCGCGGGGGCTGGGGTTGGGGCCGGCAAGGTCTGGCAGTCCCCCTAAGGGCTGAAGCCACATACCAGGCACCAGGGGAAGCCGTTGCTGGGTTTGAAGCAGTGGGATCTCCTGATCAGGCCCAGGGGTCCAGACTTGCCTAAGTCACACGGGTTGGAGAAAAACCAGGACAGACAGCTGGCACCTCCCACAGCACCACCTCGTACCCACCCCGTCCTGGCCCTGCCTGCCAGGGAGGGTCGAATGTGTGCAGCCAGACCTTCCCGGGGCTCAGTGGTGAGCTGTGCACCTTCGATTTCCAGCCAGATGTTCCCTCCACCTCTCGCACCCTGCTCTGTGCCCAGGGGTGGCACCCATGGGTCCCCATGCTGGCCGGCTCCCTGTGGGCTTTGGACTGTGGGGACCTAGGAAGGAAACTGGAAGGGGCTTCCTTCGTGGCGCAGTGGTTAAGAATCCGCCTGCCAATGCAGGGGACACGGGTTCGATCCCTGCTCCAGGAGGATCCCACATGCCGCAGAGCAACTAGGCCCATGAGCCACAACTACTGAGCCCATGTGCTGCAACTACTGAAGCCCATACGCCTAGAGCCCATGCTCCGCAACAAGAGAAGCCACAGCAATGAGGAGCCTGCGCACCACAGCGAAGAGTAGTCCCCACTCACCGCAACTAAAGAAAGCCCACGCACAGCAAAAAAGACCTAGCCAATAAAATAAATAAATAAATAAATAAATAAATAAATTTATAAAAAAAAAAAGAAAGGAAACTGGAAGGAGAAAGGGAGCTGAGGTCAGGTGCTTAGGGTCCCGGCCCCTCCCTGTGGGGCAGCCAGGACCTGGCGGCCTCTGGCTCGTGTCAGGCGGCCCTCTCCACTGCAATGGCTCTGTTTGGGGGTCTTTGTTCTCAACCTCTTGCCTCTTTAGCCCTGGGGTTAGAAACACCCCACTGTTTTCATCCGCAGGGACCACACTGTCCTGTGTTTCCATGCCCTTGAGAATCACCCTTGCATCCACCCACCCTTGGTGGCCCACTGTGAGTTCACCCTCTGCGTCCTGAAAGCCCTGCCTCCCCACCCCTCCCCTCCCCAGAGAAACAACCTGTCCTAAGAAAAGCCCTGGCAGCCTAGAGGATTTGCAGGAAGTGCTGGCTCAGGCCGGCTGAATCCCCTGAGCCCCACTCCCCTCCTGTCTCGGGAGCTGCTCTTTCTGGAATCCTCCCAACCCTGCTGCTCCCAACACTGCCTGGGACTCACCCATCAGGAGGCCTCCTTGTCCTCCTCGTGTCATTGAGACAGCCTGGGGCCCCAAAACTGGGTGGGGAGTGGGCGTTGCTCCCCGTGGGCACCGCTCAAGCTCCAGGCTCAGCACATCCCAGGTCCCACTAGGGGGCACTCTAGCAAGCCCCACCTCCAGGCTCCCTGGGGACACCCACAGCCACCTCCCAGCACTGCCTCCCACTGGACAGCAGGGGAATCACAGGGCAAGGCCCCTTCTGGGTGGTGACTGGAGCTCAACCCCCAGCCACTCCCCAGCCCCCATCTGTGACTGATCACCTGCCCTCTCCCACATCAACACTCTGACTTCTGCTGGACTTAAATATCCAGGTATCACAGAACATCTCTAACCAGATCTGGTGGCCACTGGCACTGTCTCCATCGTCCTAAACCTGGGTTGATTTGGCAAATGCAACTGTCTCCCCATTTATCCACCCCATCCACCCATCCGGCAGTGTCAATATATAATGCTTTATGTGCCGGACACCTGGCAGGGTGCCCAGAGGATCTCTGGGGTGGGTACCCTTCAAGGCTACGTGGCTTCTTAGGGACCAGCCAGGGTGTGAACAGACAGTGGCAGGTCCTCTGGGGAAGGCAGTACTATCAAGTCCATCTTACAGAGGGGGAGCTGAGGTCACACGACTACGGAGGGCTGCGGCGGATTCCCAGGCCTGCTCTTCAAGGCCACCCTGCCTGGCTTCTCACCCAGGCACACGAGGACACCTATAACACCTCACTGAGCACCCGGGCCGTGACTCTCTTCACCACTACATGGTGAAGCCAGCCTGAGGCGTTCCAGGATCGAGTGCATGGCCATTTGTACTATAACTCTCTGCTCGGGAGGGACCAGCATCTCCAGGGAGGGAACGCCAAAGGCCCCAGTGATTCAGAAGCGGCGGGTTGGTGACAACTGAAGGGAGAAGGGAGACCACCTCTGTGGAGGAGGAGGGCATGGAGATGAGCCCTGAACACAGCGGGGCTCTGGCAGTGATGGAGGAGAACAGAGAGGGTGGGCAAACCATGCAGCTCCCAAACAGCGCACGGTGGAGGCAGTGGTGACGGGGGCACTTGGAAGAGTTATGGAAAACAGGGTGCCCTTAGGAGTGACTGTGGTGGGTGGGGGCCCGGTCATGGAAATCTTAAGAAATATGGACTTAGGGATGAAGGCAGCGGGGAGCCAATGATGGTGTGTGAGCAGCAGACAGTAGTGAAACAATTATGGAGTCTGGACTGGAGGGGGTTGCACACAGCACCCCCTGCAGTCTGGAGAGCAGCCCTGCCTCCGTCTTGGTGCCTTGGGAAGCCCGTTTTTCGGCAGCCTCAGTTTCCCCACTCCTTCCTGCACTGACTTGACCATTTGCCCGTTTCCCTCACACCCAAGAAGCGCGGCACGTTGGGAGAACCCTCTCCAGGGCGTGCAAATCCTCGTCTCCTCGCCCTCGTACCTGTTGCCTGCTGCTTTGCTGGGGAGCTGGAGGAAAAAGCAGAGGTTCCCGGAAGCACAAGCAGGGCTTCAGAGCAGGTGGTTTGGAGAAGCGCTCCCAACAAACATGATTAACCAGGATTAGGGTCATATGAGAAGGAGCTGGATACACTTTCATATTTTGAGCTGCACAAAAGGAATTTAAATCCACAAATCTTCTTATGTGTGTAGACTGAGGGGTGCTCAAACCACACAACACCCGAAGCGTGTAACATGGTCAGGAATTCAAGGAGTCGCTCCGCGTGGGCATGTCCCGGTAGACCCTGGTCCCGAGAAGAAAGAGGGATTCCCTGATGTGGGTGGCGCAGAAGTCATGACAAAGGGTAGACGGTCCAGAACTATGAGGCCCCCACCCCCACCCCCAGCCTCAGGGGCCTGTCCCTGGCTCTAAATAGCTTTGCAGAAGTGAGGGACTGGAGTGCTGACTGGTCTTAAAGAGATCACTTCCTCCCAGGCCCCCTGACTTCACGGGGAGATATGAACTCTAATGATTAACAAGGGGCATCCAGCAGGCTCCTGAAGGGGTTGGGGGTCAATCTCTGGTGGCGCCCAGAATGGGGATTCAGAATGCAGGATAAACCCAGCAGCCAAAGTGGTGAGAAGCCTGGTACCCCCACCCTGTGTTGTGAGATGGGCAGGGGCCCCAGACAAGCACGGGTCTGACACAAACCATCCCTGGAAACCCATGGTTGGAGGGATGTCATGGTATCCAGCAGGGTCACTGGGTAAACCTGCCCTGACCCAGGGGACGTCCCTGGTGGTCCAGCGGTTAAGACGTCACCTTCCAATGCAGGGGGTGTGGATTCGATCCCTGGTTGGGGAGCTAGGATTCCACATGCCTTGCGGCCAAAAAAATCAAAACATAAAACAGAAGCAATATTGTAACAAATTCAATAAAAGACTTTAAAAAATGGTCCACACCAAAAAAAAAAGAAAAAAGAAAAAGAAAAATCTGTTAAAAAAAAAAAAAACAACCGCCCTGGTCCAGTTCCCCTCTCCATCCCCCAGCCGAGCCCCACTTGGGAGGAGAGGAAGGGCAGTTCAGCCCATTCAACCCCGCAACACTCCGGGTTCAAGCCATCTGCATGGGGCCCCCTCCCAAGTCCTGAACCTGGGTAAGCAGGGAGACCTTGCCCCCCTGACAAGGGATGATACAGCAGTCCAATCAGAGAACAAGGGTGCCTGGAGCAGATGCTCAAGGATGGTATCATGGGGGCCAGGGAGCTTCCAGGGCAGCCGAGACCAGGCAGCCTGGCAGAGGCGGGGGCAGGAAGTCTGAGAGAACACGGGGCAGCCGGGGGCAGCAGAGGCCCAGCGAGCAGGGCAAGAGCACAGAGACCAGGGATGACCTGACGCACCGTGGGAGAGCGTGGCATTCGTGCCTAGAGCTGGGAGTGGCCGAGGGTCAGAGATCTCACAGCAGAGAGTGAGATCCCTGAGTTGATATCTCCCGTTTGCACCCAGAGCTGGTGAGTCCTGGAGAAATCCACACTAATGTGTGTCAGGGACCTGTCCCTAACATCCACAGCAGTGCTCCAGGCACCGAGCTGGGTGCCTCTCCCAGGGCGTAAGGGGGTGATGCTGCCTCTGTCATTGACAAGGCTGAGGGCACTTGTTCAAGGCCCTCAGCATATGGCCAGGGATGGATCTAAGATTCAACCCAGAGTCAAAGCTGCTCTGCAGGTGTCTGCATCTCATTCCCTGCTGGGAGTTGCTAAAGACTGGGCAACACCCAGATGGCCCTCTCCCGCTGCTCGAGCTTCTGCCCCTCAGCTCGCTTCTCCCTGTCTGTAATTAGTAGATATCATCTAAGAAATGCTCATCATCCAAGCACTTATTTGACCAAAGGGGCTCAAGAAGGTTAAAGGACCTGCTCACGGTCGCCCATCGGGCAGCAACGGATAGAGACAGAGAGCTCAGGCCAGCTTCCGTTTCCCGTGGCGGAAGTGGAAAGACGCTGGGGGGCTGCAGTTTCAAAGCCTGATTAGCCATGTGACCTAGGACGAGCCACCTGACGACACACCCGTACCTTGCCCTTGTGTGCAAAATCGAAACAGTAAAAACCCAAGTCTTAGGAGTCCTGAGGGAATGGAATGAGACAGGGACAAGCTTTGGCCTCCATGTGGGCCAGGAGCCTAACTGATCCCTCCTCTGTCTGATCCTATTCAAAGCAGACATATCCTGTGCCCTGACTTTGGGCTGAGTGCAGCTGTAAGAGCTTTGTTCCTGTGACCTCATTCAATCCATTAATACGCCCATTTTACAGATGAGAAAATGGAGGCTCAGAGAGGTTAAGGCACTTGGCCCAGGGCTGTTCATTTTGTAAGAGGGACACGAAAAGGTGATCCAAGCCATCTGGATCCAAGTCTGGATCCAAGAGCCTGGGCTCTGCACCAAAGTGTTCTGGCTGGATGGAGCCCATCACCTCCCCTGCGGGCACATCTATGCTGGCTGGACCCCACTCAGGACTACTCTCACCGCAGCCCCTCCTCGCAAAGTGCTCACAGCTGCTACTCATCCTGTATGCAATAGAGGAGGCAAGTCGAGCCAGAGAGAGGGAAAGAGTGAACTATGCGGACCCCCAGGATGGTGAAGGCCCCCGTTGTGGCCAGGGGTGTGCCATGGACAGAGCCGTTCTGCCCCAGCCCTCAAGCGACGTGGGCGGGAGACGGCAGGGTTTGTCCCCTGCCGCCCATCAAAGGGCCTCCCACTTGGGGAATACAGCCCTTTCAAAACCTCTTGTTCTGCCTAATTTGCTTTTAAAACACACAGGCGTCCTTTCATCTTCCCCCAAAATGCCTTGGTGAGAGGAGGGCTTTGAAGAGGCTGGCTGCTGTCCTGGGGTCTCAGGGGCTGGCCAGGGTGGCAAGTGCAGGTGTGTCGCAGGGTCCAATGGAGCACACCTGACACCTGGCAGGGTCTCCATCTGAGAGTCCCAGCGCTTCTATTTTGCCAGTTGGGTGACCTCATCCAGCCATGGGGCAACACACATCCTTGTGTTTGAGTATCCTGGGCTGACACAGGGATCGCTGGAATTTGTGGGAGAGACACTGGGGTAATTACGGCTCTCTCCGGATGTACGGCGTGGGGTGGGAGTGAAATCGAATTTGTATTTTATGACAACACAAGAAAAATTTAAACACAAAAATTTTCGTTGCCCATTTGGGCATATCTCCTCCTTCCATTCTAGTGTGTGCTGTGCATCTGTATTAACCAGACCTCCTTAGAAGATAAACATTCCTCCTTAATCTCTTAAAGGGTCACATAAAGAGATAACCTTTCCTTTTAATCTTGTAAGGGGTCACGATGACCCATGACCCACTGGATGTGTTAACTGCCCATAGTATGTCATTTGATGTACAACCCTTTGTCTCAAAAACTTGTATAACTGTGCTCTGACCTCTAACGGGAGGTACAGTCCTCAGAGCTTTCTGAAAGACCATCTCCTGGGTTATA
Source organism: Hippopotamus amphibius kiboko (assembly GCF_030028045.1). Classification (NCBI taxonomy): domain Eukaryota; kingdom Metazoa; phylum Chordata; class Mammalia; order Artiodactyla; family Hippopotamidae; genus Hippopotamus; species Hippopotamus amphibius. The sequence goes on from NC_080190.1 coordinate 166,462,251, forward strand.
ATCCTCAGGATGGCTCAAATAAAATTTTCCATTTCTTTCTTAGATGGATTATTGATTAATTTTTTTCATCCACAGGGACAAGATCTGAAGAGGGGCCGCCCAGCCGTTTCTCTCTTGCTCTATTCTTTTGCCCTCTGGGAACCTGACCCTTTTCACCTTCACGTCCTTCCCACTCCCAATGACTGGCCAACATCTTTATCAAGTAAGATACTGGCAGGTGAATTCTACATGGCTGTCTGCGTGTGTGCTGTGAACTAGAGCTGCACATCAAACAGTTTCAATCTCAGTTAAGGAAAGGAAAAATCTGAAACCTAGAAGGCTGAGTTATTAGGATGAGGTTGCTTCCTCTTATTAATACAAATAATAAGTACATGGTCTTCTGATTCATCTTATAGTCACGAGGCCCCCACAATATGCCCAGATGCTAATTTACTTCCTGTTTTACAGGCAGAGAAGCAGGCTCACAGAATAAGTGCCTTCAGATAAGCCATGAAGGGGAGCTGTTCCCAAGAACCTTTACTCCCTTTTGTTTCCTGAGCTCAGCCTCTGAAGGTATTCACTGAGCTATAATCACCCCTAAAAAAATCACCCCGAGCTCAGGCTCCAGGCATGAAAAGAGTGGGGTCTCTCCCACTTTACAAGTCTCTCATCTCTGACCCAGGACTCTCCCGTCTTCCACCGGCATCCCTGAAACACTAACAAGCTAGCTTATTAGCTTGAAACTGGAATAAAATCAAACCTAAGACCTTACACCCACGTTGGTCTACTTTCCACATCTTGAAGTATTTTGTTCTCAACCAAGTGTCCTTGTTGATGGAGTGGCTTTCTGTCTCCTGTCCCCTCCCGCCCGGTGAACCTCATGTCTCCAGGATCACCTTCCCAGGAATTTCCCTGGTTCCCTCTCCTCCCCTTTTCCCCAGAAGTCTTATGTGCCTGGGATGTATTGGATGAAATGGATCAGAAGAAAATTTGACTTGGTTAAAGGAGAGTGAGTCACTAGCTTTAGTTAGTAAACACAGAACGTGTTAAATTTGGGGCAGACGTTGTGGAAAACAGAAAACGTAGAGAAGTGAAAGTTTCTGAACGTTTACATCATTGTGACCTTGAGAGTGAGCTCGGTCATGGACTCTCTGGAGTCCATGTCTACCAAATGTAGAAAACGGTCAGGTTGAGCCTGAACTGCCCTTGAGAGCACAGACTGTGTCTTATTTAGTTCTATGTCTCTGGTGCTGTGCCCTTGGTCCTGGCCCCTCATGGGGGCCAGTTAATGGGTAAATAGACAGGTGGATAGCCCAATGATACTGACGGGCTTGCTGGTCGACCACCAGGCTGCCTGCTCCCTGGGGAGAAGAGGGCTGGGCCTTATGTATAGGGGCTTTTTGACCCTTTCTTATGGGAAACTTTCAAGGAACTCAGGGTAACCAGGCAGAACTGCTTTCTGATTATCATTTTTCCAGCTGAATGAGATTCAGTTCATGGAAGACTTAATGAGTCCTTTTGGGCCCCGAGGAAAGAGACATATTCCTTTGCTTCTGGAAATGAGTTTCTGGCTCCGCAACCCCACGTCTCAGATCAGGGGGAGGTGAGGACTATTTGAAGCCCTTCTCTGAATGCCTGAGGCAGGACGGCCAAGGTCGTGCCCCCTTCGCTGGGCACCTCTCTGCTGAGAGCCTCATGTCTACAGAATCAAAGGGAAGCTGCTGAAAGTCTCTGTTCCTGGGCCTGGCTACTGCCTGCCTTGGAGGCAAAGACGTGTGGCATTTCAGGATCACAGAGGATCACAGGGAGGAGCACACCTTCCTGCTTTTTTTTTCCCCAGGTGCAGAAATTAAGGCTCCAGAGGGAGAGGATGTGACTCGTTCAAGGTTGTAAACGAGAATGTGGTGGCAGCAAGGTTAGAAGCAGGGGTGCCTCACCTGTCCCTTCAGGCACACCTGACCCGTGAGCTGCTCCCGCAGAAGCTAGACAAGCATCATACCCACACAGATGCCCAGCAAATGGAGCCCCAAGATCACAGCCTGCTAATGGCCATGCCGGAACCGTCCCACCCCAGGCTCCGTGTGCTGAAGCCCCCTCTCCTGCGTTCAGCTTGAGGTCAGTGGTGTGGCTCCAACCTACTTTCTTGCTCTGTTTCTGTGGCTTTGGAATCCAGGTGCCTGCCCTGCTTGGAAAGATGGGCCTGAAATAGTGCATTACAGTGTGCTGAAAATTCAGTCTTGGTTTAAACATATATTTTAAGAATGGATGCAAAGCAAGAATATGAAACTATTTCAAATGTCACTCAAGTGTGAACTGTGCAAAGAGGACAAAGGAATGAGACAAACAGATTCCTATTTGAGTGGTACATTCCCTCTGCCCCATTTAGTTCTGTTTGATTTTTCTTGCTATACAACTGCTACTCCCTGCCATACTCCTAGACAATTGGAGGTCACAGATAGAGGGAACAATGAAGATGGTTAGGAGCTGTGTTGCTGGGAAGGTGGGGAGGCAAACACAGAGAATCAGAATCCAAGGGTGCGAAGGCACCATAAGCACATGCCCTGCCCCAGGGCCTTTGCACGTGCCCTTCCCTCTACCTAGAATGTGTTCTTACGGTGGAACCCACAGGGCTAGCTCCCTCACTGCGTTCATGCGTCTGCCCAGCTGCCCTCCTAGGGGAGGCCTCCCCTGGTCACCCTAAGACAGCCTCGCTCTCCCTGTCCCTCTGCTTGGCTGCATTTTCCTTCACAGCCTTTATCACAAAAGGACACTCCATTGTATATGAATTGCTTCTTTCTTTGTCTGTCTCCCCCCACCAGGAAGGCAGGAACTTCATCTATATCCCTCACTGCTGTGTCCCCCACTGCTGAGAACAGCGTTAGGGCCTCAACAAATGTGTGACCGACGGCAGGATGAAAAGTGCTCCAAGCTCCGGGAGCAGAAGTTCATTCTGGTGTGTGCACATGAAAGTGAGGGGTCTTGGTGATTTCTGGGCCTCGGTGTCCACCTATGGTGAATGGGATGATCCCAGTGACCGCCTCAACCAGCCTGGCCCATAACGGCCGGCCACAGCACCCTGATCAGAGCAGGTGCCCTCTGATCTCTGGGCCTTGTGTCTGAAGGTTTCCTCTCCCAGCTGAGCTCTGCTTGTCCCCGCCCTAGCAGATTAGCCATCCTCAGGGAGAGGAAGTCAGGGCCCGCCTACAGACTTCCTTTAGCTTCTGCAAAAACAGCAAAACCAAAAATACTACGAAACCACATCGTGTATCTGTATAGGGCTCAGAGCTGTGGCCAGCAGTCGTGAGTCCTGCCTGCTGGCTTCCTCTGCGGCTGGGATAGGACGCAGGGACTATAGCTCGTGAGCGGGCACCTGGCCCCACTGTGGGGCCCACGAGTCTGGTTCCCGAGACCCTGGAGCCTTGGACTGACCTCCCTGGAATGGTGGGATGGCCTGTCAGCCACAGGAGGCTCATTCCTGAACCCACGTGTGCATCTGGCTCTGGGTTTGTCCTGACCAGGGTACGCACGGAGGATGGGGTCGTTTTTATCAAATGTCATCCCCTTCTCAGCGCTCTGCCCCCATGGCTCTTCCCCGTCAACCCAGGAATCTGCATAAGCATCTTCAAAGGCTCACTGACACCCCAGCTGGGAAACCACAGTCGAGGGTCAGTCTTAGCTGTGTTTGGCCCATAACCCACTGTACAGATGGGCAAACTGAGGCCCCGTGAAGAGGAGGGGCTTGGCAAAGTCCACACATGTGGTGTGGCAGAACCAGACCTAGAACTAGCTTTCTAGACTTCTGGACAAGGACGCTGGCCGTTAGATCGTGGTTTTCACATTTTCTTTAAACTGAATCTCACCCAGGCAGAAACTAGCTACTGAAACTCAGCCTTTCCGGTTGATGCAGGGGTGGGGGCCCTTGGCCCAGCTGCTTGGCCTTCTCATCACCCCTAACGGGATTGGAAAGCCAAAGCCCTTAATAGCCCAACCACACCCACCGTCCACTCTGGTTGTGAATGTCACAGCCACTTCCATTTCCGCTCCAGGGTTTTCTTTGAGGACTTTGGAGACCAAATCAGATAGTTTATTTGTGGTCATGTTACTAACTGGGGCTTGTTCATTCTCAAAGGTTTTCCAAAAATGAGTTCTAGGAAATCTTCTGAAAAGGAAGAGAGGATGTTTCAAGGATGAGAAAGAGGAGATGGAAGAGAGGGGATGTGAGAAGCAGCAGGACCACGAGTAAGTGGGTATAGTCAGAGCCACGGCGAGGATGCAGGAGAGAGGCTGGTGGAGAGCATTAGCGCCCAGTGTGCGCCTATCTGGATGTGGGGTGGAGGTGCTGGGGGCCTCCAGGCTGGACCCACCTCCACGCCTGCCCTGCCCTCCTCACCACGAACTCAAGGGTCCTACTTTCGAAATCACAAAAAAGGACCCATTCATGTTCAAAATAATCTATAGATACAGTCTGCGCGTGGAGTATCTGATCTTTATAATGTGGGTATAAGGCATTTCTTATTTGCACGTGTTGGCGAATTGCTGATGTATTTGAATGCGGCAAGAAAAGGGGAAACAGTTAACCAGGGCTCTTCAATGATTAGACACACATCCCATTCCCTGAACACCGCACAGCCATGTGGGATTAGAAAGGATTGCCTTCTGAACACCCTGTACCTCTAGAGAGCCTACTGTGTTCTGGATGCTGTAGGAGGCACAGGAAGAAATATGGTAATAACCAAGTCACAGGTCTCCCATAGTTGGATGGAAGAGGACGATCATTTCAACACAGTTTAAGGCGCAGAAAACAAGGTGATTAAAGGCACAGATTCTGGTGTTAAAGAGAGCTGGGTTCAAATCCCAGCTCTGCCACTTACCGGCTGTGTGATCTCTGGGGAGTTCCTTAACCTCTCTGAACCTCAGTTTCTGCATCTGAAAAATAGAAACAAATACTCAGACTTACAGAGAGGGCGTGAAGATCTAACAAGAGCGCTTACCTCCTGCTCAGCTCAGACACAGAGTAAGAGAAGAGGCAGTGCCACGGTGCGGGGAGGAAACAGCAGTCCCCTACAGAGCCCTGGGGGAGTCAGGGGACCAGAGTGTGGAGGCTTTCTGTGCTGTAAATGAAAGCTCCGTGCTGCCCGATCGCTAAGACCGCTTCCTGCTCTAGACAGAAGACAGGCAGGCGTGCTCTGATCCTGAGACTGCTGTGTGCCTCACACTGAGCTAAGATGCTCCACGTGCGGTTTAACCTCACAGCCTCCGATGGGACAGAGGAGGAAACCGAGTGTCAGGCGGAGCCTGGTGGGGTCAGAGCGGGGCTGGAAGCCGTCTGTCGGGTCAAAGCTGCTCTCTACCCAGAGGACAGACGTGAGCAGGTGGCACCTGCAGCTGAACTGGTGGCAGGTCCCAGATCACATGGGGCGGCGGCGGAGGGGATCTCACTCTGGAATATTCTAACTGGCAGCAAACAGACAGCTGTGCATTTTGTAGAGGGAGGGAAACTGAATCTGAGAATTAGGAGGTGTCATTGCTATTTTAGCTTTTTTTCCTAAACACAGAGTGGGGGAGGGCCCTCGCTAAACATCACCACCACCACCGCACAGTATTACATTGTTATTATTCCTAAGCCTGCAGGCTCGCAGCAACGTGAGCCACAGGCTGCCTTAGCTCTTGTCACCTGCGGTGTGCAAAATGCTCTCCCTCCTGGAGGGGAGGGTGAAAACCACTTTGTGAATGGCCAACACCTCCGTCCGCCTCATCTGAGCACACCAGTGACCACGGACCTGAGCTCGCTGACCTCCGCCCATCAACAATGGATGACCTGCGGACGTGAGGATCACATAGCGCCTGCCCCGGCCAGCAGGAGGAAGTTGCTGCCCAGGATGGGCCCGGCCTGCCTCTGACTCTCCATGGAAACCACACGAAAGGAGAAAACATTTTTTTTATTGAAGTATGGTTGATTTACAATGTTGTATTTGTTTCAGGTGTGCAGTACAGTGACTCAGTTATATACATATTCTTTTTTAGATTCTTTTTTCCGTTATAGTTTATCACAAAATATTGAGTATAGTTCCCTGTGCTATACAGTAGGTCTTTGTTGATTATCTATTTTATGCATACTAGTGTATATATGCTAATTCCAAACTTCTAATTTACTCCCCATCCCCTTCCCTTTTGGAAACCATAAATTTGCTTTCTTTTTTTCTTTTTCTTTTTTTTTCTTAAGCTCTTTATTGGAATATAATTGCTTTACACTCTTGTACCAGTTTTTGAGGTACACCAAAGTGAATCAGCTGTATTTAGACATATATCCCCATATCCCCTCCCTCCTGCCACTCCCTCCCACCCTCCCTGTCCTGGCCCTCTAAGGCATCACCCATCATCCCGTAAATTTGCTTTCTATGTCTCTGGGTCAATTTCTCTTTTGCAAATAAGTTCACTTACATCTTTTTTTTTTTTTTAGATTCCACATATAAGTGATGTCATATGATATTTGTTTTTCTCTTTCTGGCTTACTTCCCTTAATATGATAATCTCTACATCCATCCATGTTGTTATTATTTGGTGTTATTGGTATTATTGGTACAAATGGTATTATTTCATTCTTTTTTATGGCCGAGTAGTACTCTATTGTATATATGCACTACATCTTCTTTATCCATTCATCTGTCAGTAGACATTTAGGTTGCTTCCATATCTTGGCTATTGTAGATAGTGCTGCTGTGAACTTTGGGGTGCACGTATCATTTCAAATTACAGTTTTCTCTGGATGTATGCCCAGAAAGGAGGAATTTTTAAAAATCATAAAATAGTTTAAGTACTTTCCAGAACAATCAGCACGTATTGCTTGTACCCTTGCTCCCACCACATGCAGGGAGCTGTGGGGGACACGGTCCATGATTAACGTCAGGTGAGCCTCAAGGCCATATATGCAGTGACAAGGGGCACAGTCTCTGAAGCCAGACGGCCAGCTGTGTCACCCCTGGCTGCATGTCCTTCGGTGAGTCACTTACCCTCAGTTTCATCATCTGTAAAGTAGGAACACTGAGACTGCCTACCTCCTAGGGTTGCTGAGAAGATTAAGAAAGTCAGTGTATATGAAGTGGCAAGGAGACGGTGCTCTCTAAGGACTAAACTATCACCATCATCACCATGATGTCATCATCACCACCATCATATCATCATCCTAATTATATCATCATCATCATGTCACCATCATCACCATCATCACCACCATCCCCATCATCATCACCATCATCATCATCCCCATCATCACTACCACCACCATCATCACCACCATCCCCATCATCATCACCATCATCATCATCCCCATCATCACCACCATCATCATCCCCATCATCACCACCATCACCATCATCATCATCATCACCACCATCACCATCATCATCACCACCATCATCACCATCATCATCCCCATCATCATCATCACCATCATCACCACCACCACCATCATCACCACCATCACCATCACCATCATCACCACCATCATCCTCACCATCATCACCATCATCCTCACCATCATCACCATCATCATCACCACCATCACCATCATCATCACATCATCATCGTCTGCTCTGGGCCAGATGCTACACATCTCATGGAAAGTGTCATTGCTCCCATTTCCCAGATGAGGAAATTGAGCCTGAGAGAGTCAGCACACACGGAATTATTCATCATGCCAATAACTAATTAGCAGTGAGCTGGGAGGAGGCCCGGAACTTTCACATGGTACTCTCTTCTCCATGACACTGCCAGCTTGAGCACATCAAGCAGAGGGCTTAAAAAGGCCAGCTGTCCCCATGTCTCTTGACCTTTTCATCCCAGGCAGTAAGGGCTGTCTGCTAGATAAACAGCCTCAGACTGTGGAAAGAGAAACGGACACGAGGTTTTTGAGTGTTGCCATGGAACCCCAAGAGGTCGCTCCAAGCTTGGTGGTTCTGTGTCAGAAACCTCCCCAGACACAAAGCAGCGAGAATAAGTTCCATCCACGCGTGTGCCCATCCACGCGCAGCCCGGCCACATTATGGTGCTTTGCTTGTGGGGGACAGTATCTGTGGGAAGGGGTTTAGAGAATTATGGCCACCTTGGAGTTCATAACAACATCTTCTTGAAAAAGGGTCTCTCTGAGTAGACTCTGATTCTGAACATTGCCCAACTATCTCAGTGTAGGCACACAGGCCATGAGAAAATGAAATCTGCCGAGGCTTTGCTTTTTTTTTTTTTTTTTCGGTTGCACCAGATGTCTTAGTTGTGGCAGGCGGGCTCCTTAGTTGCAGCTCGCCAGCTCCTTAGTTGTGACACAACTTAGACGTGAACTCTTAGTTGCGGCATGCATGTGGGATCTAGTTCCCTGACGAGGTATCAAGCCCAGGCCCCCTGCATTGGGAGTGTGGAGTCTTAACCACTGGGCCACCAGGGAAGTCCCCCCAAAGCCCTTCTGTCTTAATGTGAAGGATCCTGCTTGGCCTGAGACAGTCACTTGTCCACCCAGCAGGCTTGCAATGCATCCAGGAGCACAGCCCAGGGCCTCCCAACCCTGGATGGCTCCTGTCAACTGCCTCAGGGTTCCAAAAATGTATTTTCTGAGCATCTACTGTGTGCCAGGAATTGAGATAGAGGCCAAGGACATAAAGATAAATGGAAGGAGAGGTCATCAACGTAGGGGAACACCCAGTCAGTCTACTGCGGGACAAACGACCACCAAGGACTCCCCGCACCTATTCATCTGCTCCTGAGCTAGATGCTGCCCTCAGCGCCTGGCCCATCGCATTCACAAAAGCCCTACAGAATACGGGCTTGTTACAGACTGAGCAGTATCCCCCTAGCAAGTATCAATATGCATGCTGAAACCCTAACCTCCAATGTGACTGCATTTGGAAATGGGGCCTTTAGGGAGGGAATTAAGGTCAAGTGAGGTCATAAGGGTGGGGTGTCCCTTATCTGATAGGACTGGTGTCCCTGTAGGACATGTGCACACACAGAAAGAATGCCACGTGAGGACACAGTGAGAAGGCAGCCGTCTACAAGCCAGGAAGAGAGGCCTCACCAGAAACCAACCCTGGAAGCACCTTGATCTTGGACTTTGAGCTGCTAAAACTGTAAAGAAATACATTTCTGTCACGTAAGCCACCCAGTGTGTGACACTGTTCTGGCAGCCCGCAAAGCTCACATAGGGCTACATTATCATCCCCTTTATGCAGATGAGGAAGCTGAGGTGCGAGGAGGTGACGGACGACACTGAAGGCCACACAACTACTAAGAGGTAGCACCAGGAGTGAGACCCACACATCTGGCTGCCGAGCCCAGTGGTTCACCACCAATTGTATTATGCAAACATTTTTCCCCTCTCTCTGCCCCCGGCCCCTCCCTGTGGGGGACTCTACCTCCCCGCACCACTGACGTTGGGCTCGGCCACATCACTTGCTTTGGCCAATAGAGTGTGAGCAGACATGCTCTGTGTGCCACCTCTGAGCAGAAGGTTTAAATTTGACTGTGTGGCACTCTCAGTTCTGGCGTGAGCACGGCATGTCTGAGATGGCGACTACCTTCTGCCTGGACCTTCGACTGAGAAAACTCCAGGAACATGGCTGAGCCGCCATCACCTGCCGTTGATCACCATCTACCTGTGATGTGAACAGGAAGCAGCATGTGCTGTACATCACTGAGATTCGGGGACTCTTTGTTATGTAGCACCACACAGGGTTCCTTTTGCAATTATCCAGTCTCCTTCCAACAAATATTCAATGTGGAAGAACTGAGAAGGCAGTCTAGAGATTTTAACCGAGGCCCTGCCATTCACCAGCTTTGTGACTCTGGATAAGCCATTTCACTTCTCTGGGCCTCCGTTTTCTCATCTGCAAAATGGGCATAATAACAGCACCCCATTTTGGGGTTGTTGCAAGGACTCAGTGAGAGATGATAGAAAGTTCCCAGCACAGTGTTTGACACAGTAGGCGCTCCGTATGGTTGGTAAGTGGGATGATGTTGTGATGTGTTAAGTCTGAAGGTGGACGGGGCTGGATTCGAACCAAAACAGTACAGCCTTACAGCAAGTGCTCCCCCAGTGTTGACAGTGTGGAGGTCTGCTTTCTGTAGAAGAGAGGTGGGGCCAGTCCCACTCAGGGGGCAGAGGGAGTTAGGCTGCGGGAGGAACACAGCGAAGGCAAGGCTGGGCTCTCCCCGGCCCAGAGTCAAGGAAGCCTCGACAGGAAGGAAGGCTGGGAAGGCACTGTGAGGGTCTGGCTCCTCTTCTCTGTCTCCAGTCCCACTTCACACATGAGAAACTCAGCCTGGAAAGGGGGAGTGTCTTCCCAGGGCCACACCACCACTGAATCGGAGCTTGAAATAGAACCTTGGTCTCCGGAGAGGAGCATCATCCCTCTGCCTCCTGCTCCTTTAGGAGGAAATGAGACTCATTCCTTATGCTGGCTTGGAAGGCAAATGTCAAGTTTCTCTACCTCCATGGGTGGATTTACCAAAACTCAACATAATTCAGCAAGCTGTCCTTTGAGTCACTTCAGAACATCTCCCTTCTCTTTCTGGGAGAGTCAATCTCATTCACACACTCCATGCATCCTGGAATGAGAAGTGGGGTAGTCAACTGTGAACTCAATGTATGGCATAAAGGAGGAGTCGGTGGGCTCTGCATTCGGTTTGAGGTCTCTGTTTGTTGTTCTGCTTTCCCCAAGGCCTTGCGATTGGCACTGTGGGAAGAGTGGATGTGAGAAGATACAGAATCCACTCTCCAGACCTGCTGCTCCAGAGCCAGGATGCTCTATTTAGAGAAGAGACAGGAAAGGTGAGCACGCTGTGCTAGACAGGGAGGGCTTCAGGGAGGAGGTGAGCCTGGCACTGATTCTAGAAAGATGGGAAGAATAAGACAATGCAGAGGAGAAAGAGAATTCCAGAGACTTGTGGGGTAAAGTTTTGAAGGAGAGCAAGGAGGACAAATGTTTGGCTTTTATGTTTTTTGTTTGTGTTCACAGGGTCACGAGCAGAGTTGATCCATGATATGAACATTCAGAGAGCATAACTAGAGTGAGCCTCAGTTTATCCATCTGCAAAATGGGGAAACTGCAGCCAACTACATAGGCTTCTGGAGCGTAGTGAAGGATGACACCCACGTGGGACATCCCAGAGGAGGCCCTGCAGGTGGTCTAGAGTTTGACCGCCCAGCACAGCAGTCACTGTTGAGAGGCAGCTCTTTGTGGGTCTCCTGCACGTCTGTGTGTCTCCGGAGCAGAAGCACTGACAGCTTCTGTTCTGGACCATCTTTTCAAAGATGCAGAGGGAATGGAAGATAAGGCAGTGTGTCCCTCTGGAGCAGAGCCCAGGTTTGTTTACCATCCAGTATTATAATAAAGATTACTTTGGACTTCCCTTGGTGGCGCAGTGGTTAAGAATCTGCCTGCCAGTGCAGGGGACATGGGTTCAAGCCCTGGTCCAGGAAGATCCCACATGACATAGAGCAACTAAGCCCGTGCACCACAACTACTGAGCCCGAGTGCCACAATTACTGAAGCCCGTGTGCCCAGAGCCCATGCTCCACAACAGGAGAAGGCACTGCAATGAGACACCCACACATCGCAATGAAGAGTAGCCCCAGCTCGCTGCAACTAGAGAAAAGCCCGCGTGCACCAACCAAGACCCAACGCAGCCATAAATAAATAAATAAATAAATAAATAAATAAATAAATACATTTATTAAAAGGATTATTTTTTATTCATAATAAAAGTTGGGCAGTTCTGCTTGCAGCCCATAACGAAACTGACTTATCTGTATTGAGGTGGATGGACCTAGAATCTGTCATACAGAGTGAAGTAAGTCAGAAAGAGAAAAACAAATACCGTATGCTAACGCATATATATGGACTCTAGAGAAATGGTACTGATGAACCTAGGGACAAGGCAGGACTAGAGACACAGACGTAGAGAATGGACTCGAGGACTCAGGCAGTAAGGGGAAGCTGGGATGAAGTGAGAGACTAGCACTGACACATATACAATACCAAATGTAAAATGGATAGCTAGTGGGAAGCTGCTGCATAATACAGGGAGAGCAACTCGGTGCTTTGTGATGACCTAGACAGGGTGGGATAGGGAGGCTGGGAGGGAGGCTCTAGAGCGAGGGGATATGGGGATATATGTATACATATATCTGATTCACTTTGTTGTACGGCAGAAACTAACACAACACTGTAATTACACTCCAATAAAGATGAAAAATAAATAAATACAATTTAACAGCTCAAAAATTTTTTAAAAAAAGATCATGGATCTTCATCTGTGAAGCAAAGTCTTGGACTTGCTTTGGAAGACTTGGGAAGCAAGTAAATGATACAAACTAAAGCTCGGGCTGCCTGCTGTGCTGTGAGTAATACAGTCCTTTGTCTCTGATCCAGGAAGCTCACATCTTCTGCCAGCATCTGCCAACAGGCTAATTTGTTAGCTTGCAAGTAGAATAGCATCTCAGGATTTTCAGTTCTTCACAGCCAATGGCCACATGTGGCTCTTTTTAATTACAATGAAATAAAATGTAAAATATAGTTCTTTAGTTGCATCAACCAAATTTCAACCACTTAATAGCCTCGTGTGGTTAGTGGTAGCTGGACAGGACAGATGCGGGCCATTCTTACCACTGGGAAAGTTCTACTGAAGAGAGCTGGTCTAATGCATAAGGGCAGAGGGTACGGGGACAGACCACCCTGGGTTTTATCTGTGCTTCTACAGTTTCTGGCTCTGAGACACTGAGCAGGTTATTTCAGCTGAGTTCCCTTTCCTTGTTTGTAAGACAAGAAAAACAGGACTGACCTTAGGGTTCTTATGAGGATTCCACAAGGTAACACATACAAAGTGCGCAGTCTAGCCTGCTGAGGCCTCCCGAAACAGGAACTAAAATTTTTAGATATTGAGCAAATGCCAGTTCCCCTTCACACTACAGTGGGAGGTGGTGGCAGACAACACTGAGGGGTGTGATTGAATAAGAAGCAAGGTGACAAACACACACAGGCCTTGGAAGAAAAGCTCAAAGGTTTGGTCTTAGCCCAAGGGCAAGTGGGAGCCTCAGAAGATTGTAGGCAGAGGGAGGCCTCTTCGCTGCCCACCCAAGCTCATGGAGGCAGCACAGGGAGTGGAAAGATCACAGGCTTTGGCCTAGAAGATGTGACTGGGATTCTGATGCTGTCCCTCTAGAACTGTGAGGCCTTGGACAAGTTAACAGACACCTGCATCGTAAGCAGGGCTGGCGGGAGAGGTAAATGAAATAATACACTTAAAGCCTCCAAAACAGTTCCTGGCACACAGTAGGTACGTTAAGAAAGCAAAACCCACTTCTTTCTTCTCTGGGCTGGCCTAGAGGACAGGCAGGAAACGCGAGTGGCCTGGAGGGGCAGGGGTTGGTAACCAGGAGCAGCTAGCCTTTCTTCAGGTAGCAGATACTCCCAGTGACCCTCGGAGTCACTTCACCTGGAAAGGCAGGTCTCAGGTTGGAATTTCCTCAGCTGGAATCAGGCTACGTGGGAGGGGACATTGGGTCCCTGTAGTGGCTGCTCTTGGTACCCAGGCCAGAGAGCCTTTTCTGGGTCGCTACCACCCCTCAGCTATTGTGTCTATTGGCTGTTAGCAGCTGTCCCTTCCTCCCGAGGACTGCCCTGGCCAGACAGGAGCTGCCTCGTCTGGGAGGTGACCACCCCTCGCCCCTGCCAGCCTGGGCCGCCCCCAGACTATGACGGAGGGAACTGGGGCTGCACGAAGCTAACCTCCTTCGCCTCCACATGGAACTAGCCCTGTGGTGGGTGCCCTGTATGCTCTGGGGTCCCGTGGGGTCAGGCGGAAGGTTGACTCCAGCCCAAGGAACATCCTTGCCAAGGCTCTGTCCTCCCCCTGCCCTGTCCGGCTTCCCTCACTGCCTTCTGGAATCCACAGGCACCAAATCCCTGCCCCAGGTTCTGCTGGGAGGGAACTGGGCCCCCTGCATGAGGCTGGTCCGGGCAGTGACTGGTAAGAAGAGAAAGCCTCAAAGTGCCGTGCTCGAGAACTTCTTCCAGAGCAGGGAGGCTCCTTGGCCAAGACTGGTCCCAACTCTTGGCTTTATACCGAGCAGCAGAAGCCATCGATCACTTAGCACAGACTGGGGCCCAGCACGTGCCGGGCCTTGTTTCAGATGCTGGCGACACTACTGTGAACAAGGAAACAGCCTTCTCTCCTGGAAGCTTAGGCATCAACTCAAACAGAGGAGATCACTGGAAATACTTCAGCAGTGAAGTCAAGGGGTGGCCTAACAGTGGAGGGCAGGGAAGGGGTTAACTCCAAGCTGAGCTCCTGAGTGACTCTCGGGCAGTGCAAAAGCAGGCCTGAGGAGAGCAGAGTTCAGGTGGGGGTTGGGGAAGAGTCTGTGCAAGATCCTAAGACAGAAACTAGCCGGGCATATTCAGCCTGACAGCCAGTGCTGTGCAAGTACGCTGAGCAAAGGGATAATTTTACAGGACGAGGTCAGAGAGGGAAGCACGGCCTGATCACGTGGCCCCAGGAGGGCAGTGGCTTGTCACCCAGCAAATTAGCAAAGGCGAGAGACTCTTCATGACCCCCTTTCTCGTCACCTCCTCTGGGTGTGCTCTGTCCTTGGGAAACCAGAGCACACCTGTCCCCCTGGGGTTCCCAGGCCAGGTCCATCTTTCACGTTGAATATTTCAAAACCAGAGATTAAGGCTCGTGAGTAAACCAGTTAGTGACCTTTGGGACATCAGCTCCACTTTCCAAAGTGTTTCTCCGGGCTTTCACGTGAAGACGCGCGGCAGTCACGGGGCCAATAAATATTTCATCGGGTTTCATTTCATCTCACATCAAATGAAGGGGTGGCAGGAGGCCTGGGGACGACCTGCTGGGGAGATGAGTTGGGGCAGAGCTCGGGCTTTTGGAGGGGGGTATCTGCAGGTCCTGCTGCTCGCTTGCCAGGCAACCCGAAGCCAGTGCTGAAAGCGTCTGGAGCCTCAGTCTCCTCCTCTGGAAAATGGGAGCACTAGGAACCATGAGAGAGTGGACTGAAGGCTGCTCGCAAGCTGGGCACACACTGAGGACAGGTGACTGGTCTTCGTCACTGACAGCATCACGTGCCTGGACTCAGGTCCTCCTCTGCCCAGGGCATCCACCCCAGCTAGGGGGGACACGGGGAACAGTCTTTCATTGGGGAAGGACAGGGCATGACGTAGAAAACTGAGGACGCTTATCTCCAGTCCTTCCTTCCTGAGTCCTCACATTGTGTGATTCATGCAAATAACCACTGACCTTTTCAAACAGGATTTCAAGTGATAAATGGAAGTGCTCGTTGCCATAGCAGATAGAGGGCAAAGAAAGGAAAACCTTGTCACTTTCCTCTTTAAATCTCTGGCCTTATTAAGCCAGTGCCTGAATTAAGTCCTTTTGATATACTTGCACATTTTGGCAGTAAATAGCCTTCTCAGGGGTTTTAAAAGATCAACAAACACACTTTGAAAATTCTCAGCAAGCCAAATTGGTAAGGATGGAAAAGCAAGGTTATCTGGGCTTGGGACTTTCATTAATGCTGTATGGGGAGGTAGATATGCATGAAATCTGCAGTCCCTTTGGAATTATATTAATTCCAAAGATTAATGTAATGGAATTGTTCTGGAGCATCTAATAACACAGAAGGGTGACTGTCTTTAATAAGCACCTCTTCTGTGTCCAGCACTTTACATACAATAGAACATTCACTAATTGCTTAGATGTGCACTGTTTCAAACACTTTATGTGGATAAAGCCACTCAGTCTTCCAAACAGCCTAGTATTAGGTACCTTATTGCCACCCCATATTTAGGCTAGCACAGAGAAGTCAAGTCACTTGTCCAAGGTCACACAGCAAGAAGATGGCAGAGTCAGTACCAGAATCACCAGGCTCTGGAGCTGACGCCAACAGTGACAAACTATCCTAAGGTATCTCCCCTCCTTCTAGCTACAGACCTTGACAGTGACATATCATCATTTCCATTCATAAGGGAAGTCCATCTGGCTTCAGAAGGCGAAGGGCTTTTCCCAGGCCAGCTGTGAGTCAACTCAGGGACAGTCCAAGTGCCAAGCCTCATTTCTGCAGTGTGTTCTGAGGCTAACCAAGCTGGGAGTGGGTGGGAAGTGAGCTGGGAGGAAAGGAAGACAAAGCCATTTGGCCTCTTCAGATTCAGAGAGCCAAATCTCCCTATTTGCCCTTTGCCAAACAAGTTTGGGTTTTCAAGTGAATAATTAAAATTCTTAACAGGAAATTTGTATCTTATGCACAGCACTGGGTATGAAGACATCTTCGAAATAGGATCAGAAGAAAAGAGTGGAGGAGTATCCTTTCACTTAGCATAAAATTCGCGCATGATTCTATAAGATCAGGCTGACAACCCAGTCCATGGAAGGGTCCTGGTTAGGGGGAAGGGACTGGTGGCTTCTGTGGAAGTGGGGGGTCCTCACTTGGGGTCCTATTGCCAAGGACTGGCTGGTGGACTGGACAGGTCTCTCAGGACCTGATGGGCCCAGTGTCCCCTGAGAACACAGTTTTCAAGGTCAGGGGAAAAGTACAGAGCGAGGACAGTGCTGTCCACACTTCAGCCACCCCTGCTCCGGGGTCCCAGCAGGCCCCCTGCCTCTGGTTTTTGCTCTGCCTACAGCAGTGCCCCCTCCCTTCTACTGCTGGGGACCTAAGACCGACCAAGATGCAGGCCAATGCCAGCACGCCCAGGATGCCTCGTCCAGAACCATCCCTTTATACTACTCTTGAGTACTTTTTTCTTGTTTATTTGTTTTTTACGTTTCATTTTGGAGTGGGGAAGCTCCTGCTTAGTGTAAAACTCCATATTTACATCAAGAAAAAGGCTGAATGCACAAGAACTGTAAACTTCTCTAAGGCAAGGGTTGGTAAACTACAGCCTGCGGGCTGGCTGCCTGCTTTTATAAATAAAGTTTTATTGAAACACCGTCACACACATTCATTTCCATATTGTCTGTGGCTGCTTTTGTGTTCCAAGGGCAGAGTTGAATAGTTGTAACAGAAACTATGGTCCTCAAAGACTAAAATATTTACTATCTGTCCCTTTACATAAAAAGATGGCTTTTTTTTTTATATCCCTGCTCTATGGGATCAAATGCCTTGAACTTTTTAAAAATGGGGAAAAGACATAAAAGGCAAATCAACACAAAAGAGACGCAGGTGATCTGTAAACTCTAAAGCACAGTTCAACTTCACTACTGGCCGAAGCGATCCTAACAGGAAACAGGCGCCATTTCTTACATATCAGAATCTCAAGGAGGACCACGCCTGGCCAACCCCCAGTCCCCTCCCGCCCTGCACAGCATGCTCCCAGGCAACCATCCATGTGGTTTCGTGGATGTTTCAGGCTCGCAGACTCACTCAGAGCGGACCAGAGCCACACGCACTGGCTCAGCATCACCTTGGGAAAACGACGGAGAGAGCGGACGCACCCTCCGTGCTGTGCGAGAGCAGCGAATGGGCGCGATCAGGAAAAGTGAGAGCCGCCTGGTCATCTTTTTCCCTTCCAACTGCTGCCCAGTCTCCTTCCAGTGAGTCCCTCTCCTCCTCCGCGTGCCCTCTGTGGGATGGTAAACACCCAGGCCTCCTGCCCACAACATGAGCACGGGGGTCCCTGGAGAGTCCTCAGACGTCTGCGTTCTCAAAAAGCAAGATTCCCTCCTGGGGCCCTGACCTCTGAGCACAGGAGCGAAGGTGGAAGGAATGGGAAGCGGGAGGCGAGGTCCTCCATTCCTGGGGCACTAGGTGGGGACGTGGGGTCCAGCCGTCATATGAGTTTGTGGCCTAAGACCCTGCCTTCCTAGTCCAGGGCTTGGGGTTTTCTCTTCATCCAGTTTCACAGAGAGAGGGAGGCCACGCGGCTCATTTCCACACTGGTCCCTCCGCCAATCCACAGCCCTATCGGCAAAATCCACCTCCCTCTCACTGTCCAGCCAACCCCACTCACACCTCACAGCGCCGACAATCTACCCTCCCTTCCTTGATGTCTTCTGGGGGTGATCGGCCCCTCCTCCCCACTGTCTTCTTCATTTTCTGGACCTCTTGTTCCCCACCCACAGTCCCGGCCTCGCTAGAAGTGCCTGTCTCAGAGCGTGAGCTCCTTGCCACCACCTCAGGGGAGAGCACCCTCCGTGAAAAGCCAGGCAGCTGGCCCTCCCTCCTGCTCCCGGAGTCCTCGGCCACCTCTCTCTGCTTCACTCTCACACGTTCTCCTCTGCCCTCTCTGTTCCCACCCTGCCAACTCCACATCTGCACTTGAACTCTCCAAGTTCATTCTGCCTCAGGGCCTTTGTACTTGCCGACTGTGCTGACTGCTTCTCATCCTTCCTTTCCCAGCTCAAGGCAAAAATAATTTACATTTCTCTAGGCTTTTCATTGGCCTCCACTTTTCATTGGCATCCACTCGATCACACTCTCACGATAACTCTGTGATAGCGGCAGGGCAACAACGATGAACTGGGCAACCCAGTGTCACAGCCAGGACATCAACTGGAACTGCTCATCACTCTCAACCCCAAGCCCAGGTTCGTTTCCCTAAGCCATGTGGCTGACCGCAAAGGAGAGGAAACATCCCACACTCTGCCTGAGATTTCACAGGCAGACTAAGGATGCCAGTTCAAGGGCAATCAGACTCCAGGCATTTAGCTGTAGGGACTCTTCAGAAAGAGGCCAGAGCTGATCTCTGCACCTTCAGAGCTGAAAGTGTTAGTTCAGCAAGTGCACGGATGGCTCTCCTGGCAGCAGGAGCGCCCTGGCATCTCTGTGCCACTGTGCGCTAACCATTTCCTGCTGATCGCTGATGAGTCAGAATTTGCCCTGTGCCACACTCTTGGTCAGGCTTTTACCGAAACCATTCCAGGGTCGTTTTTGGCAACACAGGCACTGGACAGTCCCACGGAGGTGGGCCCAGAAGCCCCGGTCCTACCCCAGTCTCTGCCATTATCAGCTGTGTGACTTCGAGCTGGTCCCCTTCCTCCTCTGGGCTTCAGTTCCTGCCTTGGAAAGCGGTGGGGTTAGGAGTCCCTTGGTATGTTGGACCATGCTTTACGACCCTCAGGGTTACCACCTCCCCAGGAACCTTTGGCATTCTGAACCTCAGTTTCCCAATCTGTCAAATGTAGTGCTAAATCAGAGGACATGGAAACTGCTGCCTCCGAAGCCTATGCTGTCTATACCATAGAGCCATTGACAAAACTTTGAATCAGCTATAAGCTTCAAAAATCAAGAAGCTTTACATAAAAATCTGGACCTCTGGCTTCTTGTGATAAAGAAGGGGAAGATTGAGGAACCCTGGCCTCACATTCCCCAATCCCCTGGGCTGAGCAGCAGGAGACGGTCTTACTAGGTCTCTTTATCAGTTCATATCACCCCCGTGGTTCCTATGCACACAGGGGACTATGACTCCTGGACTGCAGGTCCTAAAGGTCTCCGCTGCTCCTGCTTTCTGTGACTTTCCTGATATTATTCATACACACTAGTGCTACCCTGCCATCCCCCAGGGTAGAGAGTGGAGGGCCGCCAGCTTGAGGCTGAGACCTCCAGGGCTGCATCCCACTGCCCTGCTGGAGGGAGAGGCCCTGGCCCTGCCAGGACCCTGATCTCCTGGTCAGCGGAAAGATGATAGCCTCCGAACGCGCCTACCAGCCATCCGGCCACGCGGAGCTCCCTGCAGCCGCTGCAGCCTCCTATACTTACCTGCAGCGTGTAATAAGGCCCCATTTAGAAGCCTTAGAAAGGACCCCACAAGGAGAACTTTTCCTGGGTAATTTCCTGATCACAGAATTTCAGGGTTGGAAGGGACTTTTAAAAAGCATCTAGACCCACCATTGGATGCTTAAATCTCCTCCAGGGAAGCTAAGATTTGTTCCAGCTCTTACAATTTGTCCAGCGCCTTCGGGAGCGGAAAATATAAAAATGCAGCAAATGCAGCCCCCCACCCGCGAATCCTGCCAGGCTATGGAGCCCGGTCTGGCAAACAGATAATGAGGGTTCAGGATGACATGAGCTCTCACACCCAACAGCTACCATGAACTTGGCCATACTGTACACCGGACACTCTGCATAGATAATCTCAGCTAATTCCTAAGAAAACTCTCCCAGGAGGTGATACTCTTGTTTTATTATTTCCTCAACTTTTTGTTTTTTTCACAATGTAACTACAACAGGCACCACCTGTTAACATTTTCTCCATCACTTTCTTAAACCTAGACGATCAACAAAACAAAAATCAAGCTATGATTCACGTAGATTTGTCAATTTCCATATAAAAACATTCCCATTAGGGCCGATTTCAAGCTACAGGGAATTGGGAAGAGATATACAGTGGACAACATTATATAGCGTTTCCACAGTTAAACAGATCTAAGGAACCCAGCAGCACAGATATTACTCACGTGTACTAAAGCAATAATGAAGTGATGAATTTCAAGTACTTATTCAGGAGGTGCTATTCTTAACCCCTCATTTGCAGGTGAGGACTCTGAGGCTCAGAGAGGTTAAGGCCCTTGGTCCAGGTTGCACAGCCTATAGGTGCTGGAGCAGGCTTTGATCCCAGCGATTTGAGACTCCTGAACTGGGCTTGTAAATACAACCTTAGCCTGCTATTCTGGAAGGGCGGCCTGGGGAGCAAAGAGGAGAAACTGGGGAGTTTCAGAGCCTGCTGCAGGGAGAAAAACCTGTCCTGAATCCTGAAGGACACACAGAAAAGAGTGTAAGCCCAAGGTGGACGAAGGGCCAGGCTGAGGGCAAGGCAGGCGCGGAGGTCTAGGGCCTCATTTGCAATCAATGAAATGCCAATAAAAACAGGATGAGACATCAGTTGACACCTATTAGCTTGGCAAAAATTCGCAGGCTCTCTGATGCCAACTGTCGGTGGGTGGGTGCAGACGCGGAAACTCATGCCCTGGTGATAGGAAGGTGAACTCCGCAGCCATCCTAGGACACCACCTGGCAGCACCACGCCGGGGCAAGTGACACACAAGCATCCTCTAGGCCCCAGCAATTCCACTCCAAGCTACCCAAAGTGTTAAGACGTCTATCAGGCGAATATTGGAATGTTCTTACATATGATAAAGGAAGAAAAGTTCTGGTTCACAAAGAATTTTTAAAACATGGGGAACTATTTCTGTTGTAAGGCCAAGGAGGCAGGCGTTAGGAAACACAAGGGATGAGAACAGAGCCACTTTGTAAGGTAACCTGGGAAGCGTCCGGGATTACATGTCAGGCACATTTAATTCAATAAATCAAGGTGCTCAAGTCCTGTTACTTTTTTTTTAAATATTATTTTATTTACTTATTTATTTGTTTATTTATTTAGTCCGCATTGGGTCCTTATTGTTGTACGCGGGCTTCTAATTGCGGTGGCTTGTCTTGTTGCGGAGCATGGGCTCTATGCACATGGGCTTCAGTAGTTGTGGCTCGTGGGCTCTAGAGCACAGGCTCAGTAGTTGTGGCACACAGGCTGAGTTGCTCCGTGGCATGTGGGATCTTCCCGGACCAGGGATCGAATCCATGTCCCCTGCATTGGCAGGCGGATTCTTAGCCACTGTGCCACTAGGGAAGTCCCAGTCCTGTTACTTCTAACAATCACGTTTTGAGGACCTTTGATCTGATCTTTATATTTCCCCCCATTCATTCATTCATTCAATACATATTTACTGAACACCTGTTATATGTCAGGTAATGTGTCAGGTGGTAGGGCTACAACAGGGAGCAAAATGGATGAAGGGAGCTTAAGCTCTAGGTTCAAAAGAGGATCAACAAAGAAGTAAATGTGTCGGGTGTCCAGAGACCAGTGATGGAGAATACAGAATGGAGGATGCAGAGAGCGCTGGCAGCGGGTGTGTACACATGCAGCTGGACTGTTTTGTAGATATTCTGCAGTGAACCCCGTCTTGCTAGAGGCAGCCCCCTAGGCCAGCAGCACCAAAGCTTCTGCGTCCTGCCACATCTGCTTTCCTAGTCGTCCCAGTTTCAGGTGAAACTTAATTTAGCTCACGAGGACTCCTAGAGCTGCTCCGAAGTCACCAAGAAGAGATGCTGAGTCTGTTCCACCTGGTACCTTTCCTTTGAGTCGGGAACACGTGGTTTCAGGTCCTTTTCCAGCAGAAGCATGAGCCCCCTGCAGCAGAGGCACTGTTCCCACCAGCACTGCTCACCACGGTCTCCAACAAGAGGACATTCATGTGCGGCATCAAAAGCCTCAACAAATGCTCGGCTTCTACCCTGCGGTCCCCTTCTAGGAATCTGTTCCCGGAAATGGTTCAACGTGTCGACAGAGCTTTGTGCCCAAAGAGCTTTATCATCATGTTATTTTTTTCCTTCTAGTCTTGTTGAGATGTAATTTACATACAGCGCTGTATAAGTTTAAGGTGTACAGCATCATATTTGACTTACATACATCATGAAATGATGGTAAGTTTAGTGAATATCTGTCCTCTCACGGAGATACACAATTAAGGAAACAGAAAACATTTTGTGATGAGTACTCTTAGGATTTAGCCTCTTAATTTTTATATATAACATGCAGCAGTGTTAACTGTATTTATCATGTTGTACATTACATCCCTGGTACTTATTTATCTTAACCGAAAGTTTGTACCTTTTAACCACCTTCATCCAATTCTCCCTCCCTCACCTTCCCACCTCTGGTAACCACAGATCTGATCTCTCTTTATGGGTTTGTTTGTATGTTTGGTTATTTCTGAAGTGTAACTGACCTACAGCACCACGTTTCTTCCTGGTGTACAACCTAGTGATTTTTTTCTATATATTTCAAAATGATCACCACGGTAAATCTAGTTATGATATGTCACCAAAGATATTACATAGTTTCTGACTGTATTCCCCACTCCGTATATTTCATACCTGCGACTCCTTTATTTTGCAACTGGAAGTGTGTACCTCTTAATCTCCCTCACCTATTTCTTTCCTCCCTTCCGGCCCTTCTCTTCCGGCAACCACCTGTTCATTCTCTGTATCTGTAACTCTGCTTCTGTCTCGTAACGTTTGTTCATTTGTTTTGTTTTTTAATATTTCACATAGAGGTGAAATCACATAGTATTTGTCTTTGTCTGACTTATTTTGCTTAGCATAATACTCTCTAGGCCCACCCACATTATTGTAAATGGCAAGATTTCATTCTTTTTTTATGGCTAATTAATATTCCATTGTGTGTGTGTGTGTGTGTGTATCTATACACACACACCTTCTTTATCCATCATCATGTTATTTTTAACAGGAAAATGCCACAGAGCTCCAACATGCTCCACCTTAAAGAAATTACTAAGTGCATCATGGTACTTGCAAATATCTGTCATAACATGGACAAGTCTGCATTTTTAATAATGCTCATGAAGAATTTAAAATAATAGGAGGAATATCTGCTATACTGTTACATTGTTAAAAGACAGTGGAGACAACATTAGAATCAGAATGACAGCGTTAACAATAAAGGAACCGAAAAACACACAGTGAAAGGAAATTCTCTAAAATGTTAAGTAGGTACTTTCTGGAAGAAGTGGTTCTGTGGGATTTTTTTTTTTTTTTTCACACTTTTCTCTCTTTTCGGGATTTTCTTCAGTGATCATGGCTACTGTTATGATCATGAAATAAAACTACCAATGCTCCCCAACGCTGACAAATGGTGGCACCTTCAACGCCTTCTCCAGCCACCCAACTCTTGGCTCCAGGACCTTAACCTCACAATCTCCCAAGGTTGTCTTTAAAAAGAAAGCCTCCCAGGATTTGGGATTTCACTTGCAGAGGCTCAGACCCAAAGAAGAGAAGGAAAAACAGGAAGCAATATAGGATGTCAGCAAGGGTGTGTGAGAATGCAGACCCAGCCAGAGTGGACCCAGCGCCCAGGAATGAGGGCTTGGGAACACCATTCCTGGAGTCGGAAGCTCCCTAGGCCCCCCCCCCCACCCCAGCCCCCATTCCCCACTCCAACTCCCACTGAACGTCTGTGGGGACAGCGTCACTTTCACCCAGGAGCACAGAGAGGTCCTTCCTCACCTTTCAAAGCACCGTCACAGGCCCCCATGGGTGAAGCTCCCTGCACCATCCTTGTGGGAACACATTACAATGCCACGTATTATACGCCACAGCAGAAGGTCTAAGGCTCAGAGAGGTCAACCGACTTGCCTGAGGCCACACAGCTGGTAAGAGACAAAGCAAGGCCTGGGACTCAGGCTTCTGCTCTGACCCCCCGAGGACTTTACCCCACGCCACAGGTGGCCCAGGAGCCGAGCGCTGGCGTCTGGAAGCCTGGGTTCACATCCCGGCAGAGTCACTCGGCAGCCTCTTCCCGTGCTAGCGAACACCTAGGAGCCCAGGTTCCGTCCAAGAACTGAAGACAAACCTAATACTGACCCCAGGGGTCAAATTACATCATCACCCTGTAAGCACATCATCAACACTGTCACCGCTGTTGTCTGTCACCTTTGTCCTCCCTGGAGTTAGGTCCCTCTCTGGCTGCCCGGTGTGTCCCAGCACACTGCCCCCCGTCCCAGGCCAAGGGAAGGGCCTCCCCAGGCCCATCCCCAGCCCAGCGTGGAGAAGGTGCTGGACAAACCAGCTTTGGAGTAAAGAGACTGGGACAGACCCACAAGTGGAGAGGCTGCTCTGCTGAGACATCTGCGGCGCGTTTCCCAGCTCGGCTTTTTGGCTCAGTGTGGCTGCTTCCTGGCCAGCTGTGCTCAGTTCATGTCTAACTCCAAACAGATGGGTCTGTGCCCTGCCCCCACCCTGCTCAGTCGCTCCCCACCCGCTCAGGGGCCTCCGGCCTTGGGGCTTGGCCAAATGGGAGGGGAGGGCCTGGGGAGGGTGGGGCGCAGCCCTTCCTGGCAGGGAGCTCAGTCCTCTAGACACCACAGAGGTGGAGACTGAGCGGCCCAGGCCCACGTAAGCCAAAGGACAGGCCCACCCTGGCTCCGTGCACGCCTCTGTCACAGCACATGTCACATGGCGACAAGCACGCAGGTGCGCGGCTGTTGCCCTCTCCGTGTTGAGAGGCAGGAAAGCCTGGTGGTTAAGCACATGGACTCTGGGGCCAAGTGACCTGAGTCTGAATCTGCCTCTGCCAAATCTTTGCCGGACACTCCTGGGCAAGTCTCCTAACCTCTCTGTGCCTTTTTCTCCTTTCTCTGTGAAGCAGGGATGGTGATGCTAAAACTAGCACCTACCTCAGAGGGGCCCGGCCAGGATGGGTCGGGAGTTTATGTAAAGACTGAGAAGAGTCTTGCCGTAGACGGAGACCAGCCATGTCACCCGCTCTGTGCCAAATGCACAGTCAACTCTCATGGGAGTCCCAGGACCTCCCTAAGGCCTGCACTGGGGTCAGTGCTCTTCCCGGGGAATATTTATGACCAGTAAAGAAGTATCTGTTTTTAATGAAGGTTAGTATCATCCTAATTTTTCAGATGAAAATCTGAAACACAGAGAGGTTAAGACCTTGTCCAAGGTCACCCAGCCTGTAAGTGGTAGAACCAGGACACAAACACAGGCAGTGTCCCCAGGACAGAGCTTTAACCACCAGGCAACACTGCCGCCTCCAGCTGACATCACCGTTCTGCAGGTGAATGGACCCTGCTACTTCCTTTAGTTCTCCTGAAGGTAGCCTTGCACCAGAAGGCAGGCCTGGACCCCACGCAGCCTGCCTTTTGACAAGCTCCTAAGCTGAAGATTCCTCCACCTTTGTAAATAGGACAACTCACCAGCCCTGGCCACAAGGCACCCTTACCCTCTTCCGGTCCCTCTTCCATCACTCATTCCCCAGCCAGCACCCACAGTGTGGGCTCCTACAGATTGTTCTAGATCAAGAGGAAGGAAGCTAGAAAGAGCTAATGAAGACTTCAAGTCTCCTCAAGCAACCAGAGCCAGCGAATCCATGCAGAGGCTTCACTAAAGGGTTTGTCTCATCACAGAGCTTGCCCTAACCAGCTAATGTCTTCCTTTTCATCCAGATATCTGTCTCCATAGAAAAAAGGCATCCACCAAGGGGCCAGGGGCCTAATTACTGCGGGTTCCTGAGATACAATTACATGTCAGAGAGAAACGGAGCAAATACTGGGACTTTCAGGCAACAGAGAAACCACTGTAAAACCCTGCAATTACAGGGCAAGAACAAAAAAGTGAGCTGCCACGGCCCCTGGGGTGGAAATAGCCCAGGGTGTTTTCCTGGATTTACAATACTATCCAAGATGAGGTCAGAGCGGCCGCTCACAAGAGGAATCACGGGATGAGGCTCTGCAGCTGAGCACGGTGGGCGGATGCTCGTGGTTCCCTGATGCAGAGCGGGTGAGGGTGCTGCAGGGAGTAAGTGAGGAAGTGGGGACCGGAGGCCACACTTGCTGAGGGCAAGGGCTCCGTGGTGGCTTGACACGCAGATACCTCACTGTACTTAGATCTCAGAACAACTTGGCCAGCTGGGGCCTGTAGCTCCAGTTGCCAGATGAGAAACCAGAGGGTCGGAGATTTGCCCCAGCCCATCAGAGTACTGATGCTTGAGCCCAGATCCATGTTAACTAATGTGAACGTCTGTATTGCCAACTCCTGGAGAAGGGGCTGCTGTTTAATAAAGAATAAGGAGAGAGGTTGTGTGTGGGGGGCGGGGCTGGGGTTCCTACAGGTCCCAAGCCAAAGGAGAGGTTTGGGCTTGTAGGATCAAGTACTGGACTGGAAATCGAATCCCAGTTCAAATCTTGCCTCTACTACCAGTGCTGTGTGATCTTGGGCAAATTACTTCAGTTCTCTGTGCAATGGTGTCCCAGCTGGAGAAAGGGGTGGTGGGTGAGTTTGATCCACTCTGGTTCCCTCCAGCTTCTGTATTCTTTCTACTGCCTGTCAGTTTGGCGTGGGGTTATTAGCCAAGGCTCTGTATCAGATTGCTGGGTTTGAATCCCAGCTCCGCCCCTCGTGGTGTAACCCCCGTGATGCAATAGGCCCTGTGTAACATCAGGGTAATAATATCCACAGCACAGGCAGTTATGACAATTAAATAATGTGTGTGAACCGTACTTGGAGCATACAGGGTGCTGCCTAAGTATATATCGGGACTCAAGCCAGGGCCACGCAGAGCCCAGGACCATCCAAATGCAGGAAAGGAACAGCTTGCCTCCCAGTGGGTCTCGTACCTCAATGCCTCCTTTTCAGGGACTAAAAGCAGACAGGAAGTTCCAGGTGCCCCTGGCCCCCCTCACAGCTCTGTGGGTTAAGGCTGGGTGGCTTAGAAATCTGTGGTCTGTGGCCAGGAGGGAGGCATTCCTAGGATGTCAGGAGTCTGGAGGGCTGAGCAGAATCCTCCCAGGGCCACCTCCAGGGGATGGCACCCATCCTCACCCCATTAAAATCAGTGCAGAAACAGTGCCCCTGGAGGAGGAGATTTGGTTTCCTGCCCAGCAGCCCCAGAGCCCATGTCCAGCCCCCTCCCCAGCATACGGTGCTGGCAGGGAGGAGGCAAGGTCCAGCCCGGACTGCCAGGCTCAGGACCTGCAGGGATGTGATTCCCTCGTTCACTGACTGGTCCCGTGTCCTGGCGGCCAGCCTCGTGTCAGGCACGTGCCAGTCACTGAGTATGTGATGCTGGGTGCAAACCCTCTGTGCTCTGGGAGGGCCCCTGTCCAATGAGGGGGGCCCAAGGCATGTTTAGCAGACAGTGCAGACGTGTGCTAGTCAAGCTGTTTTCCACTACAGCCAAGGCTGAGTCAAGACCAGGATTCCGCGAATGACCACCCGTGGGCCCAATCTGGCCGGCCGCCTGTTTTGGTAAATGAAGTTTTACTGGAACACAATGACGCCTGTTCATTTACGTTTTGCCTGTGGCTGCTTTAGCGCTGCCATGGCAGATCTGAGCAGTCACAACACAGGGGATCTGGCCCACAAAAACGAAACTATTTACTATCTCCGGTCGTTTTTAGAAAGAGTTCACTGCCCCTGCTCCAGACCGCGAGGGCTCCGAGGGCAGGGCCACGTGAATCCTTCTGGCCCGTCAGAGCCTCCTTGTCCCTTGCGACGAGAATAAAAGCAGCCAATATGATCAAAAAGGGGCCGGCGCTAAAGGGGAGGGGGCATCGGGGACAGTTTCCCGAGGAGGTGGCCCTTTTGATGAGTTAGTAATGACCAGCGGGTGACCTGATGGGTAGAGAGATAGGACAAGGGCACTCCTGGCAGAGGAATCGCCGTGCAAGGACGCGTGGGCGCTGCAGGTACTGAGTTGGTAAATGGGCGCATGCGCGGGGCGGGGAGGAGCACAAGAGCACCACACAGCCAGGCACTGGAGGCTTCGGGGGCAAACCTTGCAGCGGCGGGTCCGCATCCCCAGCTGTCTCCAGCCACAGCGAAGGTGACACACATAGAGTTCAGGCTGCCGTACCTTGCCCTGTGGAATTTAGCATCTGGTGGGGGAATGTGGCCGGCAAATGCCAGGCAGAATGTGCTGAGTGCCTGGGAGGGGCACGAGAGAATGTGAGTGGGTTCTGATGAAGGACAGAGGTCGGTCCATTTGGGAACAGGATGAAAAGGGGAGAGCTGGAATTTGAGAAAGGCCCTAGGGACTTAGCAGTTGAGGGTGGTGCTCCTGAACAAGAACAGGAGGTCATGAAACCCAGGACCAGCTGCTGCCCACTTGGCAGAGAGAAAATTGAGAGACCCAGCTAATGGGTCTTAATCTGGCAGAAGGATTAATTTCCATCTGAGGTTGGGGATGTGAGGCTAGGGGCCAACGCGGGCTATCACAGGAGCCCAGAGGAGGGGCTCCAGGCCCAGGCACCAGTTCAGGGCTGGTTTCCCAGAGGAGGCGAGGCTGGATAATTGGAGGAGCATAGGGAACGAGCCACAGGAAGTCACTGAAGTCCACCAAGACACACAGGGTCACCCTTGGAGGCGAGCGGCATCCAAAGGCCAAGCTGCCCTCCCCTTTTCTCCCTGACCACCTACTGGCCCCCCACTCACTCTGCAGGGCCTCCTGAGTCCTCTGCTGGCACACTCCTCCCAACCTAGGGCTTGGCCATGGCTGTGCCCCCAGGTGCCCACCTGGATCAGGTCCTCACTGCCTCCAGGTCTGTTCACCTTTCTGCTCTCAGTGTGGCCAGCCCATCACCTCCACCAGCAGCCTCCTCGCTTCTCCCTCTCACAGCACTTCCCATCTGCCTACAGATCCTTGAATCTGTTAACTTTGTCGTGTACCAGAAGTCGCCCTCACCCAGATGCACATTTCACAAGGGATTACTGTCAGTCAGTTGACTGAAGCAGCCCCAGCTTTCTGAACTCTGCCCGGCACAAGGGGGCATCCAATCAATATTTGTTAGTAGAATTAATGAATAAAGCAGGCGGAAGAGAAGGAGCCAGGACTTTATTAAGAGCTCCCCCCATTCCTTCTCCATGTGCTCAAATGCTGTGACTGGATAACCCACGCCCACCTTTTATCTTTTTTTTTCTTTTTGAACCGATGTGTATTTTCAAAGGCTAAGGGAATGCATATGCCTTTCTAAAGCTCACACTGAGAGCTTCCAGACAAAAAGCATTTCAGGGAAACACTCCCAGTGTGAGCCATCAGGAGCAGCCTGGGGTTTCTTGGGAATCCCTGGGGCCAGGCACCAGGGACTCCCGCTTTGATTTCTGGCCTGGCGGCCAGATGTTCCCAATCAGGCAGCTAAATGAAGACAGCCACTTCACCAGCAAAGCGAGGAAAAGAAAATGAGGAGGATGTTCGGGGGTTGTCACCAAGCCCTTGATCGGGGCTCCAGGGAGCACGAGCTGGGACAGACACATGGCCCCCGGGGGCCCCCAGCTGAGCTCCTGTCTGGGTCCTGCTCCATAAGGCAGACCCTAAACACAATGTGTCTGTACCCTCCTGTGCCCCCACAGGGGTGAGGGGACAGAAACGCTGCCTTAAGATATGCCTCTGTTTAAGATTCAGATTCTTAGAAATGAAGTGAAATGGCTAACTTTTGCTGTATTGACTTAAAATTGTTTTTTATTGTCTTCAGTATATATAGATGCATATATACAGTATATGTATATAGTATATGTGTACATACACACATGCACATATATAATGTATATATAGTATGACATGTATACACGTACACATGCACATATATAGTATATACATAGTACGTGTATACATACATAGTGTATAAATAGTGTATACATACACGTATACAGTGTGTAATATGCACACATATACATGCCTACACATGTAGCATGTATGTACACATGTATGGATGGATACCTAGCATTTAATAAGTATTCAATACCAGGCATTTTTCTCTAAGAGCATTATACATATTAGCTCATTCAATTCTCATAACAATCCTGACAAGTAGGTACTATTATCCCATTTTATACAGGATGGAAGTGAAGCACAGAAAAGTTACATATCTTGCCTAAGGTCACCCAGCTGGATGCAGATGAACCTGAGGGATGACCTCCCCTCCCCCCACAGCAGCCTGCTTGTAAAGCCATATTCTTAACCTGGTACTTGTGCTTCATAAATTACGTTCCAGGGACCACAAGGGGTCAACGAGGCCCTCCAGGGAGTCCATGACACCAGAACCTTCTTCATAGTGATAGTAAGACATCACTTGCTTTCTCACTCTCACTCTCTCAGGAATGTACAGGGGTTTCCTGGAGGCAAGCAGCGTGGGATTTCAGTGCAGACCCAGCAACAGGAGACTGAGGACCTAGCTAACTTCCTTTAACCAGACACAGAGGAGATCCG
Source organism: Hippopotamus amphibius kiboko (assembly GCF_030028045.1). Lineage (NCBI taxonomy): Eukaryota > Metazoa > Chordata > Mammalia > Artiodactyla > Hippopotamidae > Hippopotamus > Hippopotamus amphibius. Next base: position 166,493,012 of record NC_080190.1, read on the forward strand.
TAAGACAATACTACTTTTCTCACTAATTTTCTTTGTTGTTTGGGAAAGGAGCTGGTTTTTACTATACTAATGTTGATATGCGATGGACTTGTTATTTTTAAAGTAATAAATATGTAAAGAATTTCTCAGTTTTAATAGCTAACATGATTCACATTAAAAGATACAAGACATAAAAGCTATTTGGGACCATCAGTAATGTTTAAGAGTGTAAGGAGGCCTTGAAAACAAAAAAGTTTAAGAACTGCTGCATTGCTACTCGATACCAAATCTCCCTCTCTCCCTGGGGGGTTTTTCTTTTTTCCTTTTTCTTCTTTTTTTTTTTTCTTTTTTGGCAGTGCCACATGGCATGTGGTGGGATCCTAGTTCTGCAACCAGGGATCCAACCTAAACCTCCTTCCCCTCCCCTACCCCCGCACACCCCCCGTAATCCCCCCACCCCCCACAGTGGAAACACACAGCCCTAACCACTGGACCACCAGGGAAGTCCTCCCTCGGGGTTTTTGAAGAAGGCATCTTAGCAATTTGGAGAAGACTATTCTTCCTGTCCAGTGCCGGTCTGGCCATGCTGCAGGGTATATAGCATCCTGGGGCCCTACCTACAAAACGCTAGGAGACTCCCCAGGTGCTGGGACAGCCAACATGCCTCTCTCTATGTGTGTGAGTGTGTGTGAGCATCTGTGTGTGTGTGTGAGTGTGTGTATGTGTATGTGTATACATGTGTGTGTGTATTGGTGGGGGGAGGGTGGACACCGGACCCAGCTGAGAGCAGATCCACTCACCCTCACAAGATCACTGCTGCCCCCTCCGGCCTTTGCACTGGTTCCTCTCCCAGTCCCAGAAAAAATTGTCTTCCAGTTCCTGTCCCCCGTCTGCCTTCCTCTCCTTGTCCCATGACAAAGTCACAATTGATCAGAGCTGGCACGGACTCAGAAAAGATTCTCAGGATCTCTCTCCTGGGAACTTATCCCAAGGAAATAGTCCAAATGAAGGAAAACAGCAAAAGCGGGAAGATGTTCAGTGAAGTGTTGTTTACACTAACGATGATGAAGATGATATACACTGACATATATTATACAGAAATATGTAGTCATGGTGACGGTTAAGTCACATAGTACTGCTACTCGATGGTTCATGACACAGCCACACAGTATGACAGCTGTTCAGGATGACTCCAGAAATACTCACCGAGTGACCCCTCCTCGACCCGGGTACTGGGGACTCAATGGGAAAGATGGCCCCTGCCCTCAAGGAGGTTCCAGTTAAGTGACTGTCCACCTACTGTGGTTTCAAAGTACAGGGAGCCAATTCCATACATCCTACCACTAAGAGGAACAAATCCACCTGCCCTGCCCCAAAGGGCTTCCCGTCCATCCTTCTCTTTTTCTGATGGCCAGTCCCCAAGCCCTGAGGCTATTTTTAGTGCCTGTGAGAACGTGTTTACAGGAAGGCTATTGAGCCACACAGTGACGTGTCTTTTCCCTGCACAGTGCCCAGGACATGCTGGCCAAGTGGATTTCAGGCAGGGTGGCTTTGGTTCCCTCCCATGTCCTTCTTCCTCTTTCTCATGATCCAGATCCAAAAGAGTGGTAGGCTATCCTGGTAGGGTGTGCCTGCTTAACTTTGGCTGAGGCATGCACATCTATAAAGAGCAGGTGTTCTACAAGCAGGCAGAGCTGTGGGCAACACAGAGACACGTCCCAATATTAAAGGGCCATGAGCCTCCAGACATGGGACCCCCCCATCTCCAGTTCTCCAACAGCTGGAGGTAGAGGATGTGTGGCAGGTTGAGTGATGCCTAAAGGGGGCCGAAGGAGAGAGAAATGATCCCCAAGGAGGCGCGGGTCTGTGTCCAGCTCAGCAGAGAGGTCAGCTAGCTGGACATCATGTTGACCAAACCAACAGCCGGAGATGGCTCTGTGTGGCTGAGACAAGTGGACAAACTGTGCCTGCTTTCAGATGCCCATTCTCAGTCCTGGAGATGCAGAGATGCACCTGGCCCAGGTGGCTTCTCAGTAAGTCCCCACAGAGGGTGACACACATTCCTGTTCCCCATGGAGCTCCCGGGCCCGCAGGGAAAACAGACATGCACACGGGCCATGCACTGTAAGCAGTGGGGTCAGTGGGAAGAAAGCCAGACACACACACACGCACACACACGCAGTATTTGGGGGCACAGAGAGGGCAGATAGGGGAAGGATTCCCAGAAGAGGCGGTACTGGAATTGAGTTTTGAAGGAGAGAAGACTGAAGCAGGAAGGTAAAAGAAGAGCGTTCTAGGTGGAGGGCAGAGCAGATGCAGACCACATATTCCAAGTCCTGGACACAGGAAAGTTACTTCATTTAGACTGAACGTTATTTAGGGTAATGAGAACATAGGATGCATCTATATCTACATCTGTATCTACAGCCACATCTTTCTCTATGTATCTTGTTGGATTGTAAGGTAAGTCCCTGACATTAAGCTTTTAATTGCTGAGGCATCTAATATTTCAAAGGCACCCGTCTCTGAATAAACATACTGCCACAGCTACACAAGTAAACAAACAGCCAGGTGGCCCCACCCACGAAGTTCCTCTTTCTAGAAAGCCCTGGGTGGCCTGGATAACTCACCTTTCCAGCGGCCTCGCTTTTTTCTCTTCCCACGCTTCAATTCCCACTCTTCTGTTTTAAATTTGCCAATAAAGAGTGACCCTGCAAAATACCAGGGCCCCCGCCTTGGCCCCAATAAAGGCAGACCCCCAGGTCTGTGCACGCCTCCACCTTCCTGTGTGGCCCCGGGTGATAAACCTTGGGTTTTTTTCAGAGTTCCCTGATGGTCGTTGCAGAGGTGCATCCTCCAATTGTGACAAGAACCACAAGAACCAGAGAGCAGCGATAAGGCCGGGCTGATGGCGGGGCCCCGGGTCGTGGTGGCCTTGTCCGCCCTGCTATGGAATTTGGACTCGGTCCCAAGGCCATAAAAGAAATGGTCACTGAAAGCAGTAAAGGCACAACTGGATGCCCTTCGGGAACAAAGGTTATTGGTAAATGCCTACACACTTATCAGCCGGACCTGATCAGAACAGAAATTATTCTTTTGAGGATGACTCAGTCTGTGGGTTTGGTTCCTAAAAGACCATAGTAAACGTTCATGCTTTGGGGTGATGCCCTCTTCTTGTGACACCAGTGTGGTCAAGGCCTCTGGGCCCGGCCACAGCAGCTACCCCTGGATGGCCATCGTTTCACGGGAGAAATGTCTTTGCTGTAGCCAGACACCTTTCCCTCCTGCCCTCACAGCTCCCCCATGTCCCACCAGCGCGGCTCAGCTCTAACGTAATAATAATAATAATAATAATAATAACATGATTGTGACATCCAGCACTGGGCTATGGGCCAGGCACCGTGCCCAGCTTTTTGAGTCATTGTATCATTTAATTCTCACAACCCCTTGTAGGTGGGGCGCTGTGATCGTCTCCTTCCTTACAGACCAGGAATCTGAGCCACAGAGAAGCAAAATGCCTGCCCAAGAGCTGCAGAGGGACAGATGCTGGTGCCTGCCAGGAGGGTGCCACTCCAGGGCCTTGAACCTGCTACAGCTTGCATGTCCCCATGGGGTCCATCTCTCCGGTGGGATTTATCAGGAGAACAAAGCTCAGCAGGTTAAGGACGGGCAGCTGGCAAGTAGAGAGCCATCCTGAAGCTTTTTCTTTGGAATCCAGGGCCCTTGCTTCCTCCCTTCCAGCCCGGCTGTCCACCGGGGCTGGATCTCTGAATATCCAGGGAGGAGGGCACTCCCTGCAGCTGTCAGGAGCCTGACCTTTTCTAGAAGATGGTAACGATGTGAGGTACGCCTGCTGACAACTGCGAAGAGCCTACATTCTGAAGTCTGGGAGGTCTGTGGGTCCCTGGTCCATCTTCAAAATGAGGCAACAGGTGCAGGGAGGGGCTGGATCAGAGGACTGGGGGCCAATCAGGGCCTTGGGAAGGTACGTCCAGGGCGACAGGGAGGGAGAAGGCGCAGGCAGGCTGTGCAGACAGAAGCTGGATGGTAAGTAAGCAGCAGGAGAGCAGAAACCACGTGTGAGTTTGTAACCACTGCATTCCCAGTACCAGGCGCAAAACAGGGCCTCAGTTAAAACCTACTGAATGGATGCGTGAACGAATGAGCTGTTATAACAGTCCAGGAGAGGGTGCAAAGGCTGAGAGGGGGGGTTCAAGCACTGCTAACGCTTAGTTACTGTTGATAGTGTTATTTCCTGTGTATTCCACCTTTGAGCCTAATCGAAGCATTTCAACGTGCTGATAAGAACTCTGCATGGATTCAACGTGTCAGCGCATTCTATGGAAGTAGTTTAGCCACTGTCCAATGCTAGCCACTCGGGATGCTTCCAGAATGTTGCTATAACAGAGTTAGGCAGCGAGGACCATGGAGAGGCCACGCGGCAAGAGTGTGGAGCCCTGGAGGAGGCTATGTACCTTGAAAGCCCAGCTCCTCCACTTATTAGCTGTGCATCTGTGAGCAAGTTACTTAACCACCCTGTGCCTCGGTTCCATCATCAGTAAACCAGGGAGAATGTCAGCCCCTGGCTTTCAGAGTGGCTGTGGGGTTAAACCTGTCAACATTGGGGGCTGTGAGGAAAGCGAATGAGCCTCAGACAGCCCTCTGTAAGGGCTCCCAACCACTCCACCAGCTCCTAAAGTCCAGGTGATTCCCTAGAACACCATACCGGACGTGGGATCATAAGGTCAGCCCGCAGAACTGTAAGGAAAGCATCTTTGAAAATCCCAGCAGTGCTAAGAAAAAAAAAAAAAGGTCTTTAGCCCAAGAACAAGGGCTAGGGAGACTCAGAAGATGGGCCGCCCTACTATATGGACACTAGAATTCCCACTGCTGGCCTTTCTGCCAAGTGTCCATGCAGCCTCTTGCAAGACACAAGCCATCGTGCCCTCTCACCTTCCTCAGAGGAGGCTGGGGCCACACCAAGGAAGCATATGCACCCAGGGCCCCTCCGTGGCTCCCCACTAATCTAGGGCTTGTATTTTAAATTCCTAACCTTGTATTCTTTTTCTTAAAGAGAACGCGCAGATTTGATCAGCTTTGGGCCTCACAGAACTTGGAACTGCATCGCGACATACCACTGATGTGTCCATGTTTCTCCCACTAAATTATTAACCTCTTAAAGACACAGCCCTTGTCTTATTCTGTCATACCTCCAAAGTCAGCACACTCCCAGGCACCTAGGTGTGTTTGTTGAAGGAATGAATGAATGAATGAATGGTGGGGTGAGAAGGAAAAACACTCTGTGAACTGAAATCTGTTCATTTCATTCGTTCCACTTGGACCCCCTCCTCAAAAGCTCCCACAACAAGTTAACCTTTTCCCGCCTGACAGCCTCTCAGATATTGAAAGATGGCTCCTCTCTTCCAGGAAAACAACCCTGTTTCTGTAAGTAGTGCTCTTTTCTGAAAGGTTATCAGCAACAGAAATTCCACCAGCCTTTCACTGCCGTCCATTTTCATATGTGCCAGGCTCTGCTCTTATCTATGCAGAGTGCCTTGGCCTGCAGTCTGTCTATGGGTCAGCTGATAACATTTATTCTTGGGGAGGGAATGCTTGAGTTCTGAGGGAGAGAGCCCACAGCACGTGACTCCTCAGGCCTGAAAGGATGCACTGGAGAAACCAGGCCTGGCTCTGCAGTGGGGAGGCCACAGCCCCCAGAGGAGAGTAAAAGAGTCTCCTGCCTGTCCTTTGATCTGCAGCCCCTGCCCTCCCCACCCCTCATTGTTTGTTCTCTCCTATCAGCAGTGGCACTGGTTCCATAAACATGTCCTCAGAGTGACCTTCCTGGACACCACACTTACACTGCTGTCTCCCCCCAACCCCCTGCCAGCCACCGCCCTGCCACTCACATATCTGTTTTTTCCTGCTCACGGCCAATCTCCTCCCTTCCCCGCTGTTTGCGAGGATGTGAATCCCCTGGGTCTTTGTCTGCCTAGAACAGTGCCCGGAACATAGAGAGATCTCAGAGATATTTGCTAATGCACTAATGAAACTAGCATTGATCCACGGCACATTCTGCAAATATTCTGCTGGGAGCTGGGGGCACATGTGTTTACGTTAAGGCCTCTGTGCTTAAGTAACTTGCCTGGGGAAAACCCTCCTGCAAGAGAGGAAATGCCCTCTCCTCAGAGAGGCCCAGTTCTGTAATCATACCCTCAACCTGATCAAGGTCTTTGCAAGCATAGAGCAGCAGCCGCACGCCAGCCCTCACGGAAACACACACGCACACCGACAACTGCACACAGATGCACATTTCACCACGTGCATCTCTGCACACCCTATTACATGTTACATGATTCTATCAGTAATGCAGACCATAATGAGCTCAGCTTCCAGGGTGTGAAGGAGGTAGGCGTCCACCAGCATGCTTTGGCTTTCTTGCTTTTGTGAGGGCCAGAGACCCCAGGTCCACAGGGACAAGCCCTTCCCCCGCCTTTTACTTTTTTTTTTTTTTCCTAGGACAGTACTGTCTCCCAGGGACATCTGATCAAATGTCAACCTGCAGACAGGCACTCTCTGCAAGCTTGCCACGTTCACTAGCTGCATCACTTTGCACAAGTTAATGAGCTTGTCAGAATCTTGCTTCCTCCTCTGAACTTGGGCCACTGGGATTTTGTGAGCAGTAATGGCAAGGAAAGGGTCAGGAACAGGACCTGATCCAGTTTAATAAATGTGGTGGGAGGTGGTATTGACGGTGGGGGCAGGGTGATTCTTCAGCCTCATTTAGACAGATATGAATTTCAAGAACATTCTAGCATCATCAGTGTGCATTCACGGTGGTTTTAATATACAAATAGGCTGATTTAGAAATTACCCAGATGATGTGTATATGTATGTATAGACATATATATAATGTAGATGGATGTACACATGGACATGTGTGTATAGCCATGTACACCCCACCCCCGCCCCCCACATACACACACATTTCACATTGCCCAGCTGTGTCTGTTGGGAGGGCCTGGAAGCAATGCTACCCCGCCCCCCCCCAGTGGTAGTGAACACAGTTTGTGACCAGATGCTATTTCTAAATACCAACCTGCACTGAAAGAAGCCAGGGTTCCTTGACAAAATGTTGATTCCAAGGTGGGGGCAGAGAAAGCACAAAATAAGGCTAGAAATCACGTTGCACCAACAAGTAAGAAAGTGCTCAAGAAACAATGGGGAAATATTAAAAAGACACAGGAGCCAGCCCTTTCTGGATAAGTCTGGGACAACTTAACTATCAAGAAAACTAATGATGACAAAGGATTAAAACCTATAGAGTACAGTTAAAATCCGCAAGTCCACACTCAAGAAAAGAAAGGAAAGAGGGAAGAAAGGAAGGAGGAAAGTTTTTCTTTACAGTGGAAAACCAACTAACAAACGAGAAAGTAATGATGAATTAGAAAAATCGCTATTTGGTTACCATGATAATAATAAACAGATCCAGGCAAGAATCGTCAATAGATGCTAAAACTATGGGTGACAGATGAAGGAGTAATAGGATATTTACATAGTCTCAGAGATGCTCTGCATAAGATATTTAATAATTACAAAAGTGAAATAATAACTTCACATGGAGACACCTGGCAGATGCCACCTTAACTAAGTGATAGAGCAACATCACCAGCTCGGGGGAGAGACAACATCATCCTCCCGATAGGAGGCACTAAGGACCCCACATCAGTTCTACGGGATTCCTGGCAAAAGCCTACAGTCTAAATTGAATCATAGGGAAATATCAGACAAACACAAACTGAGGGGTATTCTGGAAAATAATTGGCTTGAATGTGTCAAAAAGAAGGTGAATGTCGTGAAATACAAATCAATGTTAGCAGCCAATCAATGTTACGTTTCTGACTTAGCGGTACTGTGGTTATAGTAATTCTGTGATTTCAGGAATCTAGTAAAATAACACTTGAGAAACCTGGGGGAAGGGTATCCATGATTTTTTGGCTAGTCTTGCAGCTTACCTGTACATTTGCAATTATATAAAAATAAACTAATTGAAAAAACAGTTTTTAACTGAAAAGCAATGCTCTGGGTTCATATGATTAAGAAAAAGTGAATATACGGCTTAGCACAAATGATCGGCACATTATGTGTACGTGCCCGATAATTTAAAGCTATGATGATAGTAATTGTTATTATTGCAGACCAGTGCCTCTGGCACATGGTAAGTTGGAAATAAATGGACAATATCATCACCATCAATCATCATCACTATCAGTTTCATCATTCTTGATGTGCTCAGAATTAAGAACTAAAAAATCAATACCTTTATTATTGCTACTTCTAATTACTCAATGTCTGCATTAAACTCCATTACTTGAAGGTTTGTTAGAGAAATACCTGTCGCCTGTTCAAATGCATTAAACACTCACTGACAACAGTGAGGAACTTGAAAGCCAACCAAGAGAAGAGAAGCAGAAGTCATTTTCAGATTTAGATGTACCAGATGCATATCAATGGAATCTTTTTTATCATCTGAATCTCTACTTTGTTCTTGCTAGTTCCTGGGCAACCCAAGGTTGAGAAAGCCCAGCTTCTAAACACACAACCTGGGATCTCTGCCCAGACCTCTTGGCTACCTAGAACTTATTGTCTGTTCCCCCTTGAGACCCATCCATAAAGACGGGTATCTCAGTACCTAGCACTTGTTATTCCCCATTGCACACGGGCTCAATCAACAAGTGGAACCTTCCATTATGCCCCCAATCCTGACCCATCCAAGATGGCAGGACTACTGCCAAGTCTAAGGCTCTCCCCAAGGGTCTGCTGTATAGAACTGGCTGTGCTCAGCCCAGTTCTGAGATGATAAGGTCCCAACTATCATTTCTATGTTCAACGCGTTCTTTGAAAGTAAACCTGTGCCCTTTCCTATCATCTTTTGTCTCCATCATTCCTCATTCTTCCAGGACTCACAGATATCTTATCTTTAGCTCATTTTCTTCCTCTCCTTGTTTCCTATCTCTCTTGTCCCTATCTTCAGCTGATGGGAACCCTGTGGCCATTGCTTCTTCCCCTTTACAGGAGGCGCCATACTTTGTCTACCTGCCTGTAACCATAGAAGGGATAAAACTCTTATCTCTATCTCCCTATTTGCACATGTAAAACTAACAAATCCCAAGGCCCAAGTGCCTTAGTGTCTATATGGACTCATATACAGAGACCATAGGTCGGCTGCCCAAAGAAACTTTAAAAGTAATTCCATTTTTATAGATGAGTAGGTACGCAGGTGGGTAGATAGATGTCTTGCCAAAAATGATTTAGAACAGCTACACACACACACACACACACACCCACCCCCAACCTTCCTTCTTCCACAGTGGTTCCAATGATGCCCACACTGAGTTAGAGGCTGACAGGGTGAGAAGCAACATCCCAGGGTGAGCACAGTTTCCCCAAGCCAACTTTCCCAAGCCGTGATGGAAACATTCTCAGTTTGCACTGTCCAAAATGGTAGCCACCAGCCACATGTGGCTATTCGCACTTGAAAAGTGGTCAGAGTGACCGAGGACCAAATGTTTAGTTTTATTTGATTTTCATTCATTAAAATGTAAATAGCCACAGATGGACTGGATACACGTGGACAGCTCAGCTCTAGATCAGGGACTGGCACGTTTTTTCTGTTAAGGACCAGACTATAACTATTTTAGGCTTTGTGCTCACACCTTCTCTGTCACAACAGCCGCTGTGGTGTGACATCCCATACACGTCCCCGATGGATGAGCATGGCTGGGTGCCAATAAAACTTTATTTATAAAACACGGCCAGCCTGCATTTGTCCTGTGGGTCACAGTGTTTGCTATGAGTGCTCACACCAGGACACACCACAGTGTCACTGCAGGCCTTCTGTGGGATGGCAGGCACTTGTCATAAGGATTTACCAGTTTTGTGAGAGCTCAGTACACTGTTCTTTTAAGAAAAAGAGAGGTTGCTTGATACTCTAAGAGGTCTGCATTCTTCCCTGAGGGAGAAAGCATTCCCTCCGTATGGAATATCCAGGGAGAACAGGCCAAGTTACAAACAGACCCAGAAACAGGGGAAATCTCCCCACCCCCGCCCGACGTAATCCACGGAAGAAACTGGAAAGACAGTTTCTCGCTCGTGTTAGTCATTACCTCAGTGGGCTGCGGGATTGTCCATCTCTGGTCCTCAGACAGCTGTCTGTGGCCACAAAGCTCAAAGTGTCTGCTCACTGCAGCCGCTGCAGATGCTAATAACTGCTACTGGCATTTCCACGTTCAGAAAGGTTGAATCTGAAAACGGTACCAGCTGGAAAGGAAGAGGAGAAAAGTTTGTCAGCTGTGACATTTCACTCGCTGCCTTTTGAAGATGACTCAGGCAGTTAAAAGGCATTCACCTACTTCCCCACTCACTCACCCAATGATTTATACATCAAGTATTTTGTAAATAAACCCCTATTCTGTTCCATGCACAGAGCCAAGTTCCAGAGACAGAAAGGTGAGTAAAGCACAGTTCACGGCCTCCAGGAGCTCAGCCTGGTGGAAAAAAACAAATAAGTAATCCAGGACAATGTGACACGGGGATGTAGGTGATATTTGGGAGAGCTGGGAAGGAAATGGCCAACTCAATCTGAAAGATGAATTTGAAGAGGAGATGCTATTTTTAGCTGCTCCTCGATCAAGGTACAAGTGAGATGCTGTTTGGTGAAAAGAAAAGCCTTGGGGAAAGTATCTCTAAGGATGAACATAAATAAATAGTTAAGATGAAAGTGAAAATTGTGAGATCAAAGTTAGGATAAACCATGCTGGAGCCAGACAGGAAAGGGCTTTTGAAGACCCCATCCGAGGAAGGTAACAGAGACTCTTAGCTGAGTGCCTTGTGCCCCAAGCACTGCGATGTGCAGACCATGGTTTTTCTCAGCTGATCCTCTCGTGAAATCCGAGATGACCAGACTGATCATTCCCATAACGTGAATGGGCAGCTGAAGCTTGGAAAGCTGACGTGCGTAAACTTGCCCAGCATGACTAAGGCAGTAAGTGGTAGCGAAGAGACAACGACAGGACACCCCCATTCTTTCTGATTCCAAAGCCTTCATCTTAGCCACTGGGAGAGATAATTGCAGGAAAGGCCCCCAGTTTGCTCACACATCACATTGCAGCAACCCTCTGTGGGGTGGCTTTGCCTCCCCTCCCACCACAAAGTGGAGTCCATTTCTACATCCTTTGAGTCTGAACTTGGCCGTGTGACTTGCTTTTGAACAATGACCCGATATCAAACATGACACAAAGAAAGGCTTAAGAATGCTTGTGCACAGAACAACTTCTCTCTTGCTTCTGGGAATCATTCTGCTGCCACATTAACACACCCGAGGTAGCCCCCTGGAGGATGAGAAACAACAAGGCGAGAAGCAGAAGGCATCCTGGCCATCCCAGCTGAGCCCCCAGGCTTGCAGGTGAGGCCATCATAGGCAATTGAGCCCAGCCAAGCTGCCCAGACCAAAAGAAATACCCAGTCTACCCACAGCATTGGGAGAAATAAATGTTTCTTGTTGAAGGCACTAAGGTTTAGGGCTGTTTGTTATACAGAGAAAGCTAGCTGATACAACTGTCAAGTTATCTTCATACTGCTGGCAGTGACACAACATGATTTTTGCTTCAGAAAGAAAGGTCAGCCTGTGCTGGTGATTGTCAAAGAGACGATGAGGGCCAGGGCTGTGGGCAAGACAAGGAGTAGAAGATTCAAGAACTATTTTAGATGTAAAATCAACAGGGTTTAGTGACCAACTGACTCCAGATTTGTCTAAAGGCGGTTGTCTGGTGTTGACCATAAACAGACTCTATTTGGAGCTCCTGATGGGGGCAGGATGTTTATACAGAAGAAACACAAAGTAGCCAGAGCCAGAGCAGCTAGGGGAAGTTCTGGGAATGAAACTTTATTTTCAGCCCCAGTTGTCTGGAAGAATGAAGGTGGGGGCTCACTGCCCCAGCCTCCTCATGGGGTTTGTGGTTGCCACCTCCTCCTCCTCCGGTGCCAGCCCCATTCTTAGCAGCAGCCACAGGGGTCCTTGTACTTTGCAGCTCACACCATGCCCTCCCCTGCTGTACTGCCTACTCACCCTTTGGATTTCAGTGTCAACGCATTTCCCAGGGACATCTTTGCTGACTGCACAGACAAGGCCAGGCACTGCCACCACACCTTCCCAGAATTCCCTGCACTCCTGCAGAGCATCTATCACAGCCTGCTGATTCCATGAGGCAAGCGTGTGTCTGTCCTACACACCACTCCGCCATCACCAGCCAGCACACTGCTTCCCCACGGGAGAAAGTCAATCAGCATTTCCTGAGTCAGAGAACGAGCAAGGCCATTCATGTACCATACTTCCAAGATGTTTCCTTGGACACACTGCTGTCCCCACCCCAAAATGGGTTAGGGACCTTACAGGGACCCATGGCTTCTTGCGCTGATCTTCATTCGTTTATTCTTTCATTTAGCAAGAATTTACTAAACACTGGGCATCACCTCAATCCTATTGTCCATCGTTCTCACTGGACTGAGCCCCTTAGGGGTGGGGGAGGGGGGCAGTATTTTACTTATCACTAGATTTCCCCACCTCCATGAGACACTGGATGGGTATAGGAGGCACTCGGTAATGACTGCTGAATAAATGAGTGAGTGAACATCACTATTTACAATAGCCAAGACATGGAAGCAACCTAAGTGTCCATCAACAGAGGAATGGATAAAGAAGATGTGGTACATATATACAATGGGATATTACTCAGCCATAAAAAAGAATGTAACCATCCCATTGGCAGCAACATGGACCTAGAGATTATCATACTAAGTGAAGTAAGGCAGACAGAGAAAAACAAATATCATATGATGTCACTCACATGGGGAATCTTAAAAAAAAAACTTATTTACAGAACAGAAATAGACTCACAGACACAGAATCAAATTTATGGTTACCAAAGGAGAAAGAGGGGGAAGGGATAAATTAGGAGTTTGGGATTAAAATAAACATACTACCGTATACAAAATAGTTAACCAACAAGGACCTACTGTACAGCACAGGGAACTATAGTCAATATCTTGTAATAACCTATAAAGGATAAGAATCTGAAAAAGAATATATATATATATATATACACACACACACACACACACACATATATATATAACTGAATCACTTTGCTGTACACCTGAAATGAACACAACATCATGAATCAACTATACTTCAATATTAAAAAAAAAAAAGAATGAATGAGTGAAGAAGCAGATACATTTCTGAGTGTTGGTTGGGATGTGGGCGATTTACAACTTATCAGGAACCTATATCTGAGTGTTACGTATGTCACATCTCACTAAGGAATTGATAATCACCTACAGGTACACATGCATCTACGGGGACATATATTGTCAGTATCCTACAACAGTAAGACATAAGAGGGGAATCTGTGAGTTAAACATGGAGCCCTTCTCCCAACTCAGCCCCAGGTCTCTGACTCCATGGCCTGGCACTTGTGGCCACCTGTGACCTTCAGTCAAAGCCTAAGACTTGCCTTGGAGCAAAATGTAATCCTGAACCAACTTTTGCATTAATCTTCAGTTGGCTTTTAAACACACACACACACACACACACATCTGGCAACTCTATTGGACTATCAACCCCAACTAGCAGGCTTGCAACCACGGGGCTCTTAAAAATTGGATCTGTACCCCAAGTGTCACCCACCTTCCAGAGTTTGGGTTTCTCAGCTCCACTAACAGGGTGCAAGGCACTGATCACACAGAGAAGGTGAGTATCCCACTACTACCTGCTGGCCCCAGGAAGCAGCCTCATCAGCTACTTTGACTCTCCCTGCCTTTTGTTTTTGGCATGAGCCTTAAAAATCTCTTCTAAAATGCCACATCACAGCTTTCCTCCCCACCCTCCTGCCCTGCATCTTCCTATAGTCCTCTTGTTTCCCCTACCCTTTCACAATTGCTTCATTCCACTCTTAAAAAAAGGTGAAGGGACTTCCCTGGGGGCGCAGTGGTTAAGAATTGCCTGCCAATGCAGGGGACACAGGTTTGAGCCCTGGGCCGGGAAGATCTCACATGCTGTGGAGCAGCTAAGCCCGTGCACCGCAACTACCAAGCCTGTACTCTAGCACCCACACGGCACAACTACTGAGCCCACATGCCTCAACTACTGAAGCCCGTGTGCCTTGAGCCCATGCTCTGCAACAAGAGAAGCCACCACACTGAGAAGGCCATGCACTGCAACGAAGAGTAGCCCCCACTCACCACAACTAGAGAAAGCCCATGCACAGCAGTGAAGACCCAATGCAGCCAAATAAATAAATAAATAAATAAATAAATAAATAAATAATTTTTTAAAAATAGAAAAAAAAGTTTAAAAAATTAAAAAAAAATAGGTGAAATGTGTTCATATACATGGACTATATAGGAAGACAAATCAGATACAATCCCCATTTTCAGGGAGGCCCAGGAAAGCTCATGTGACTCTCCAAGATCACAAATGAGGAAACTGAGGTTCAGAGACGTGGGCCCACAAGTCACATGACTGAGAGCAGGGCTGTGGGAACACGGGCAGAGAGCGTGTCTGATTCCAGGCTCAGGGCTCTTCCTACTACCAAACTGACTTGCTCTCATCCCATCCCAGCTCATTTCGCCCCCTTATTTCTCTCTATCCAACTGGCAGCCACCACTACCAACCAGGCCCTTAGTGGCAAACTGCTGGGTTTAAACCAGGACCTGGAGGCAAGAAATATGCCCACCAGTTCCAGCCAATGCACAAAAGATTAGGACAAATGCCAGCCAAACAAACCAGTTAGTTCTCACTTCTACTCTGGATCCACAGATCATTCCGTCTTTGCCCCTGTTGGTACAGCCACCACCTGAAATTCCTTTCTCCTGTACAACAGAATGCAATAAATCTTATGAGATCGTGTTCTCCAATTTTCCTTCTTCTTGGGGTAGAGCAGGGGACTGGATGGGAAACTCTACATCACACCTGGAGTACAGCAGTTTGCTTAATAAATCACAGCCTTTCTCCTCCAAGAGAAAAATGATCATCTGAATAATTGTTAACACGGGGCCTGGATGAAAAAATATTGCTGTGCTTTTAAATTACAGGAATCTTTTCTCATAGGCCCGTGGTCATGTCATGTTCCAAAACAGTGCGGCCGGCTGCTAGGTGTGCCAAGCAGAGGAGGCCGGCCAAGTCTAGCTCTGTGAGTTTAGAAAAACAGCCTCTCTCTGAGTCATAGTTTACTCACTAGTCAAATGGAAACTGTACCTGCTTCATTGCTTTACAGGATTGTACTGTAAAGCAAGAGAATAAGAAACAACATGAAATTGCTTTAATAATAATTATAAGGTCAAACTAGCAGCAGTAATAGTAGCAGATCCCATTTTTAAATGCTTATGAACACTTTGCCAAATTAAGCCCTTTGTCCTCAAAAGCTCGGTGGATCCTCATAATGGTCTTGTAATGTGTGTGTTATTATTTGCATCACTGTGTGGATGAGAAAACGGAGGCTTGCAGGGATGAAGTAACCTGCTCATGGTTATGGTGAAGAGCGGAGCCTGAGTGATAAACTAATTCCTATGTGGACTCTATTTCAGACCAACACACCCTTCAATCAGGGTGTACTGAGCCTGCTCTGTGCTGTGCGAGCACTCTGCTCTGCTCTGCCCTGATGGGGACAGCTGTACACTCATGGGCTCTGGCTGGAAGGGGCCCACTGTGGGGAGAAGGACTCGGGCTCACAAGTCTCTCACACCACTCTGCACCCAGTGGGAGACAGCACATGATTAAGTGGGTGGTTTCTTAATCTGAATTCCTGACCAGCACAAGATGATCATGGAAAATGAGAGCAAGAACTGAGACTGGGGGTTTCCCTGGTGGTGCAGTGGTTAAGAATCCGCCTGCCAACGCAGGGGACACGAGTTCAAGCACTGGTCCGGGAATATCCCACCTGCCGTGGAGCAACTAAGCCCCTGCGCCACAACTACTAAGCCTGCGCTCTAGAGCCCATGAGCCACAACTACTGAGCCCAAATGCCTCAACTACTGAAGCCTGAGCGCCTAGAGCCAGTACTCCACAACAAGAGAAGCCACCGCAATGAGAAGTCTGCGCACCGCAACGAAGAGTAGCCCCTGCTCACCGCAACTAGAGAAAGCCCGTGCATAGCAATGAAGACCCAACTCAGCCAATAAATAAATAATTTATTTTATTTTATTTTATTTTAGTCTGTCCTTTTTATTAGTTATTGGGATAGGAAGTTCTGTAATTCTGTTTTACCCCACTATCTTTACTTAAAAGTCTGTATGATTTTCTAAATATTTACTTTCTACACAATTAACAACACGTAATAAATAAATTTATAAAAAAGAAAAAAAAGAAGAACTGAGACTGTCTGGCCAGATCAGGTTGCAAAGCGAACAGGTGACCTAGAAGTGCAACGGCAGATGGCAAGATGCCCTAGAAAAGCCTGGTGTAAGTGCTAGAATATTCAGGGCCTGGCTGGTGGCCGGGCTGCACGATGAAAGTGGGGCACAGGGGCAGAAATTCTGGGGTGACAGGGTTAATGCCGAGAGCAGAAGGAAGCTGAGTTGGCAGCTCGGATGGCCCCCTCGGGGTTTTCCTGCATCTCCCTCCTTGCGGCCCAGGGGCTGGGGAAGCCAGCCCGGCGGGTCTGAATATGAAACAGAACTCAGGCAGGAAGCAGGTGTGCTCGCCAGGCTGGGAAAGCTGGCGTGCACCCTCCCTCTCTGAAAGGGTTTTCCACATGTTGCAGTCCTGAGGATGAGTGGATTTCTGAATTCAGAACCTAAATGCTGAGTTCTGGCTGCTCTGCCAGGGGATATATTATTATCGATATTAACAGCAGCTACCACGGAATTAGTCTGGACAAGGAGGCACCCCGCTAAGATTTCACATGTGTGATTTCATTCAATCAGCACGGCCAGCCTCTGAGGGTGTTGGTCTTACCCCCACTTCACAGATGTGGAAACTGAGCCTCTGAGAGAGTTAGGCATCTGCTCACGGCCACATGGTTAGCAATCATCAGAGGTGTGAATCAAAGCCAGGGCCATCTTGAACCCCAGGCTTTCTCTTCACCATCCAGACTGGTGGAGGACAACCTCCCCCACCTCAAATCCCACAGGTCCGGGATGGGACAGGCAGCGCAGCAGCTCACGGGCGTGTCCCGTTGCTGTGCTCCCTGCGGTCACCCACGGCTCCCTAGTGACCTCCGCAACCAAGCTGGAAGTCTCCAAGTGGCTTTCGATTTCTAATTTCTCAGCACCGGAGTGAATCAATCCTCAAACTGCAGAGAAGTAAAGTCACCACTTCTTCCGACGTCGGAGCAACGCAAACACTCCCACGTGGACTACCCATGAGATGCTCAGGCCTCTGCCCCCACCCACTGCAAACTTCAGCCCACTGGTTTGCCCAAAACGTGGGTCTGGCTAAATCTCTTTCTGCACACAGGAAAAGACACCTTGATCACTCCTCACAACTGGAAGAAGGCAGAATTGTTAGGACCCACAAAGCAGGAACCCTGTTCCCTCTCTTCCTCCCCATCACACAACTGGGGAGATGTCCTGACTCCATCTGTGGGTTGCTCCCCGGGGTCCCCCGTGCACTGGCTCTCCCCACTCTCACTGCTGCTCTCAGCAGCTCACACCCATCTTCCAGCTTGAAGACCCTCCGTTCTCTGGGGTTTCCCCCACGCTCTCCTGCTTGATTTATCTCAGCCCCCAATCGCCATCCTCAAGAGGGATGGTGGTATCCCCAGAGCACAAATAGGGACCTGAGGCTCAGATAAGGAAGACACTTGCCCCAGATGCCACAGCTAACAAACAGTGGACCTGATCCCTCGCCCCCTGGCCCTTGCTGATCTCTCCGCCCCCTTGGCCTCTGGGACGAGAAGCCTTCCCTCAGCCGTCCTGGTTGGGTACACGGACTGCCTTCAGAGGACAGAGATGCTGGTAGCTGAGCAGCCTCCCCTGGGGCCTCCTGATGGGCACTGTTCCGTGTCTGCCAGAACTGGGAGGAATCATGAAATATGCATGTGTTTGTTTTCTAGGCAACCACGGACTAATTAAGGAGGCTTAACTATGTACTTTGGGACAAGATTTTGTGGATGAGGGGAAAGAAGGAAGGAAGAAAAAGAAAGAAGGAAGTGAGAGGGAGGGAAGGAAGAAAGAAGGGAAAGGAGGGAGAGAGAGAGGGAAGAAAACCTGCGCTGACCGTGAAAACCTTGGGCTGAAGGACATGCTGGCATTGCACAGATTCTGTGACCCGACACTCCGTGTCCTATTTATAGCCATTGAAATAGCGTTTGGTGAAGGAGAGACTTCATTCTTTTCGGCCTCTTATCTGATTCTCAGAACAATGTGAAGGCAGGTGGGAGGAAGTTGGGTGGTGTGAGGTCAGAAAGGGCAGAGGAAGCTGCTGTCCTCTGGGGGTGGTGGGAGGGGACCGGTCCCCACCTGGGTAGGCCTTAGGTCAAGTGGCCCACTTCCATGAGCCTCGGTGCTCTCAACAGTTGAAATACTAATAAGAAGAATGACCGCAACGCTCTGTTTAGAAGGTTAAATGAGTCCAGAATGTCCAATACTGGTATTTCCTGGGAAGAAACTCAGGACAAAAGGGCAGAGACACGCCAGAATTCCCAAAAGCCAACACCAACTTGCTCAGAGGCAGGTCTCAGGGATACTGGGGGGTCAGGGGTGGTCTGGGAGCCTGAGGTGTGAACAGGATGGGGATCCCTAGAGAAGGGGACCCGCCCAGCGGGGTCATCCAGGAGCCCTGGCACCCGGGTCTGTGCCTACTGCCATGTCCCGTGCTCTGGCATGCAGGTGGGCACCGGAAGCTCATCTCTAGGGCACCCTGAGCTGCCCAAGTCAGGTGGAAAAAGTGGTGAAAGTCGGCCGTGGCAGCCTTGAACGCAGGGCTGACTTTTTACTCTGGCTCTGCCTGCTAACGGGCTGAGGAATCACACAGGTCAGGCCTCCATCTGAGCTGTCTTAGCGGTGAAATACCGGGCAGGGAATGGCTGAAATGTCATGTCCAAAGTCTCAAGTGGACTTTGTCTACCATTAGTGCCCAGGAGCCACACTGTAGCTTCTTAAGGCCAGAGAACTTTCGCAGCCTTAAATTCAGACAGCTCCGGAGAACCCCACCCTACCACCTCCTCCAGGAAGCCCTCCACAGTTGGAAGCTCTACATGAGGACGAGCTTTCTAATCCACAGAGGTGTCCACAGGTCAGAGAGCCACTGGGTGGGCACAGATCTGGCTAACACTGGCAACATTCAAGCAGGGAAGGGATAACCACATGGTAAAGCTGAAGTTAGGAAACTTCAGTGGGAAGCCGAGCAGGGGATTTTTTACCTCAAAAGATGATGTTGATCATAGCATGTACTCAGCAGGCACTTTAAAGTGGGCACGCACAGGGCTCTGTTCTGAACACTTTCCAAGTATTAACTCATTTGGTACCCACCAGGAGGTAGGTACTATTATTATCCATATTTTATGGATGAGGCAATGGAGGCACAGAGAGGTTATGAAACATGCTGAAGGTCACACAGCAAGGAAGTGGCAGAGCCAGTACTTTTATTGCGTGAATCAATGAATGACTCAGTCGATGAATAATTGAAGCCTGGGAGTAGAGGAAGGTTGAACAAGGGCACTGCTAAGGATCTTTGCAAATGCTCGGATTTTACAATTCTTTCTGATTTCATGCTCTTTAAATGTGTAACCTTTATAACTTGCTCTCATTTAAGCAACTCAACACAACTTCCTCCCAACCTCTCCTGTAATGGTCACAGCTTATGTGCAGAGAAAAAGAGAAAACCCCTTTACTCCACCCCAGGGGCAGGTTCCTGACGATGCCGGGGTATTCTCATATTCCAAACTGTCCCCAGGGCCAGTACATTTTTTCTCCTTGTTTGGATGTTTGGATTGTGGAGACATCAGTTTCACTTCTATAATCCTGTAGTTCGCGAATGATTTTCACTTAGCTCAGTTTGTTCCCTGTCATAGGTTACAGACAGAAAAACAGAAGCGGCCTTTATGTTGGAACCAACTCTTCAAACCATTCTCAAAGGTGTGTTTTTCATCTGAAATTTCCCTTAGGTGGTGGTACACAGCCACACTCTCTTCTAATCTCTCCTTTTCATTTTAATTTCCTTTTCTGCCAAAAGACTGCAGTTTCAAATTTAAGAATAGGGCTCAGAAACAACCAGGAATACCCCCTACTAAGGCATTCTTGTTGATGGCAGCTAATGTTTCCCAAGCAACAGCTTTTATTCTTCAACCTCTCCACCAGGTGGTAGGATTAACAGTGTTTTCAAGTAACAAGAACAACAAACACTTATTCTCCAGTGTGAGGATGTTATTAAAAGGGAAGTTTTCAATGTTGCAACAGCAACTTTTACTGTTCATTTTTCTTGAAGCAGATTGCCCAAGAGACACCTGTCTAGGGACCTGGGTAGGTTTACACTCCTGATGACAAACTTTATACCAAGCCTTCCAGCTCAGTCCTTCCTCAACCCCCAGGCACCGTGGGGCTCTCTGAATTCAATTTATGCAGACAAGCCAAGGGATGAGTACTTGCAATGAGCAATGCAGGCATCCACGTGGAGATCTGAGAATCCAGCCAGACTATCATAAGCTAAATAAACCCATGCAGGACTTCCCTGGTGGCGAAGTGGTTAAGAATCTGCCTCCAGTGCAGGAGACATGGGTTCGAGCCCTGGTCTGGGAAGATCCCATATGCCGCGGAACAACTAAGCCCGTGCACCACAACTGCTGAGCCTGCGCTCTACAGCCCTTGAGCCACAACTACTGAAGCCGGAGCACCTAGAGCCCGTGCTCCGCAACAAGAGAAGCCAGTGCACTAAGCCCTCGCACCACAATGAAGAGTAGCCCCCGCTCGCCGCAACTAGAGAAAGCCCACGCTCAGCAACAAAGACCCAACACAGCCAATAAATAAATTCATTAAAAAATAAAATAAAAAAATAAACCCATGCAACGAGCCCCAAATGGTGAATCAGGGAAAAGGCTTGGAGCCCCAGCCCTGGGCAAACAGCACGTGAAGAAAAATCAGAACCTCCTCCCAAAAAGGATGTTACAGCACTTGGGTCCATCTGTCGCGTCCATCGGGTGGGATGGCACGTGCCTTGGGCTACGGCTGGAGGCAGATACCTGGTGTGATGCGTTTCATAGCTGCACCTCTTAGGGAGGCTGCCCCCCAACCCCTTCCTGGCTCCCCTGATCTAGAGACACAGGACAATCCTGACAATGTCACAGCACGCTGCCTGAGATCTTGGGCTTCAGGCAGAAGTGGGACAGAATTATGAACTTTGGCTCTGCCACTTTCAAGCTATGTGACCTTGGGCAAGTGGCTTAACTTCTCTTGAGTTTGTTTCCACATCGGTTAAATGGGTTAGGGAAAAAATATAAACCGGAAAAAAATATAAAACAGGTGACTTTACAGGGTTGTTATGAAGACTAGGGATCCAATATTAACGAAATGATCAACTCTAACCGAGGAGGAGAAGTCAACATCCTAACCCAGCGGAGGTGGAGGTGCAGACGGCAGGCCCTGGGCACAGGGGAGCCCAGAGATCACCTATCCCTTGGCTCCAAGGTTAAATGCTCGGGGTTTTCAAGAAAATCCATCAAGTGAAATTGTAGTCTTTGAAATCCTACTCAAGGACAGAATGCACACAATAACCTCTTTGCTCACTGAGAGTTTATCACTTTACCCCCCAAAGCTGCGCAGGCCAGCTTCCCTGTTCCCAGACTGCCTGCAGGTGTCTTCCCTCTTCTTTCCCATCCCCTAAGCTTTATTCAGGCAGTTGTTCTATGACTTTGACTCCATGTACTAGCTGACTCCCTCCCTGGGAGAAAATATGAGTAATTTACAGGCAAAATAACTAAATAGCAGGGAGATTATCTGGCGAAATGTATGAGTTAGTGGTTGACAGCTCTTTCTGGAGGTTCCACCGTGATCTGCCTTACCTGGGTCTCACCAGCAGAACCCCATCTCCGCCCCTCCCCTAAGGCTCCCCTGGAGGTGGTGCTCTCTAGCTTCCTAATAATGGTAAAGCCGGTTCTTGCTAAAGTCTGTTTCTGGTCTAGTTCATCCATACGTTGCATGAACTGTAAATGGCAGTTGTGGTCGTTATGTGGTGTTGTGCTGTCTTGTGTTATGTTATGCTGTGTTGTACTGTATTGTTAGGATGGTAACGTTTTGGTTCCCAAAGTTGACTCTAGGACCTAAAGAGGAGGCCGAGACTTAGTTGATGGGATTTTTTGCACTGTTCTCTGACTCAGCCAAGCAGAGGGAGGGAACAGGGGGTGAGGTGGAAAGAGCAAGGCCCTGAGGGGCCAGGATGCTGGGAGCTGGCTCCACCAAGGTCAGAGGCTGTTTCCATGTGGACCTGGTCACCTGACTGACCTTCAGCTTCCTCACCTGTACAGTTCAAGGTGGGACGGGTAGGTGGTGGGTGCTTTAAAGGGTGAGTGGAGGAAGATGTGTGATGGGGCTTCGAGGCAGCTGGAAGTGTGGGCTTATTCCTTCCCCAGGAGACACCTACTTCCCATGAGGGTAATTCCGGGCACACGGAAGATCCAGGTGCGGGCAAGATCTTGTGACTTTGGGTAAGTTATTCATCTACAAAATGGGGAGGACCGGCATCCCAGTGGAGCACACAGAGGAGACAAACTGAGGTCCAAATAGGGTCAGAGCTGCAGATGCCAAGGGCTGTGAGTGCAGATGTGGACGTTTCGGAGGGTGTTTTGCTCTCAGACCACTGGGAGCTCTCTGAGCTAGACCAAGGGCAGGGAGGGAGAATGCAGCCCTTCATGACTTGGCCAAATTCCGGGGATTTACTTTGGGCTCTGGTCTAGTCTTCTGAGGAAAAAGGTTTCCTGAGTTTGTTTTTTTGGTTTTTTTTTTCATTTTCTTTTCTTTCCACCGAGCCTTTTATTTCTGAAAAGGTAAATGCCCAATTAGATGGCTTTTGTCTTTCATGCGTGGTTGTTTTAGGCTTTTTGGACATGAAATAATCTTTTGGAGTCATTCCACCCTCTCAGTTAGAGAAGCAGCAGGGTTTGCTTTGGTTGTGTTTTTTCGGTTGGGTTTTTCTCAAGAGCCCTCTGCTAGGTAAATATGCATGAAGGGAATTTTTAGCCACTCTGGTCTCTTGGTTCCATGTGGATTCAAATGTTTTTTTTTTTTTTTTAAATGCAGCAAAATCTATCACAGATATCAATGTGGGTTTGATTTTTTTTAAAGGTATCTGATGAAATTCAGAGAAAGTATTTTCTTCGCACACCCAAAACTGGACCTTCCAAAAGTCATTTGCAACCTCTTTTTTTAATTCTGCCACATAATTTGGAACTAACGTTTTCTTCTCAACTTCTCTGAATGATTGTAAATGATTTCTAATTTGTATTTTATACTCTCATAAGGGTTCCAGAATCAAACCTAGTTAGACAGCTTTTATGTATTTTAGAGAAGAAAAAAAATATATATATATATGTATACATACACATAGAGGCAGAAGAAATTGCCCAAACATCTTCAGATATTTTTGGAAGGAAAAAAATCTTTAATATAAGAATATGCAAATAGTATTCCTTGAATATTGAATAGGTTAAAAGGACGTGATGGAGCACAGCCCACCCCTATACCAACATGTCTGAATCTTGACCTTTTCAGGAATAAAAGCTAACATTTGCTGAGAGTGACTCTCCTTTATCTTTCACATTAACTATCCAAAGTATCATCCCCATGACAAAGGAAGAAACCCAGACACAGAAAAGGTAGGTAACTGGATCACTGAGTAATAAGTGATAAACCTTGGACCAAAAGCTTAATACTTGGGCTATTCTGTTTCTCACGAAGATGCTAATGAAATAACATACGGGTCTTAATAATAATATCTTAGACTTGACACATTTATTTTATTAGTGTGGACAGAGCACAACAGGTTAAAACTTGGGCTTCCACCAGCCCTGTGGCCTTGGGCTAGGGAGTTCTTTTCAGCCTCTAGTTTCTCCTCTGTACTTTGGGGACCCCACCCCCCACCCCAGCTCAGGCTGCCGCAGAATCACCTAAGATGGCAGGAGGCAACATCACCCTCCAGGCCCACTCCTGACCTGTCTCTATCCTGTCCTGTCCTTGAGAAGCTCCAACAAGGAAGCCTTTAGCCTCTGGCTGCTGGGAGGGCTCGGCTCTCGGTGGTGCAGGGATTGCAGTGGGGGGGGGCAGGCAGAGTGTATCCTCCTGGCCCCTCCCTGCCAGGGGAAAGGGGGAGGCTCTTGCACAGGCTCCTACTGCCAGGCTCTCCTGGTTGCCCTCACCCATCCCGCCCTTTGCCTCCCCTGGGGGCGGGGGGAATGGGAATGGTGGGGCTTGGTCACTGGGCCCAGGTACTGCTACATCCTGTGCTGATTTCCCTAAATACTGCTCCCAGCTGTGTAAACACTCTCTTTACTAAACTCTCCACTCTATTTGAGTGTAATATTTTCTACCAGAACACAAAATGATCTGAAGCTTAAAATACTCGCCACTGCACTGGGCACACACTATATATGTAATAAAACGTAGATGTTACGTAATTTATAATCAAGAAGCCCTATTCATCAGCCTCATCCTGTCTTGGGGGATTTGCACTGCCCTCTACTAGTTGAGAAAATGGACACTCAGAGGTTCAGTGTGTGAATGAAAAATGCTGCCTGCTATATCAGCGATCATATCAGCAAACAAAGGATGCTGTGGCCACCAAGTCACTACA